>NC_140362.1:12945000-13070000 GCF_054491055.1 Hypomesus nipponensis
CATGTATCTCCATCCTGTATCTCTATTATGTATCTCATCCTGTATCTCCATCCTGTATCTCTATTATGTATCTCATCATGTATCTCCATCATGTATCTCCATCTTGTATGTCCATCCTGTATCTCCATCCTGTATCTCCATCTAGCATCTCTATATATATATCATGTATCTCATCATGTCTCTCTATCCTGTACCCCCATCCTGTATCTCCATCATGTGCCCATTACCCATCATCCCCATTACCACGTATTCACTCTTGTGAAAACACGCAACCCGAAAAGCTTTCATGTGGTTTCATAAAAGGAGTGTGCGTGTGTGTGATTCCACGCCATTAGAAGAACGCACGTGTCTGAGTGTGTTTGCTTTGCGAATGCCCCTCTCTCTCTCTCTCTCTCTCTCTCCCTCTCCCTCGCTGCCAGCCCGGGAGTCCGACAGGCACAACATCACTGCTGCCAATGAGCAAACAAGAGCCTCCTCATTCATAATCTGTATGTGTTTGTGAGAGGCCGGTGATGTGTGCGGGGACGTTCCTGCCTCTCCATTGTCCTCCTGGCTGCTCACGGCAGCTCAGGGGAAGACTCATCCATGTGAGAGGCTTAGAGAGGCCTGTTGAGATCTGCCTGGATTACACCAAGCTAATACACTGGGTCAACATGCCTCCGCTGTTGAGACAGGTGTACAGTACTTACTGTGGCGCTCGTCGCGTACCCGGGGCTCAAACAAAAGCTGATATCATCCTTCTGGGATTAGCCTCCTTCTCGTATAATACAGCACTGTGGGAGAACAGGCTTGTGTCCTCTTGCCAGCCAGCCAGTTAGTCAGCCAACCAGTCAGCCAGCCAGCCAGTTAGTCAGCCAACCAGTCAGCCAGTTAGCTAGCCAGTTAGTCAGCCAACCAGTCAGCCAGTCAGCCAGCCAGCCAGCCAGTTAGTCAGCCAACCAGTTAGCCAGTTAGCCAGCCAGCCAGCCAGTTAGTCAGCCAACCAGTTAGCCAGTTAGC
This sequence comes from Hypomesus nipponensis, assembly GCF_054491055.1. NCBI lineage: Eukaryota > Metazoa > Chordata > Actinopteri > Osmeriformes > Osmeridae > Hypomesus > Hypomesus nipponensis. Next base: position 12,946,000 of record NC_140362.1, read on the forward strand.
CAGCCAGCCAGCCAGTTAGTCAGCCAGCCAACCAGTCAGCCAGCTAGCTAGCCAGCAAGCCAGCCATCCAGCCAGCCAGCCAGCCAGCCAGCCAGCCAGCCAGCCAACCAGCCAGCCGGCTAGCCAGTCAGCCGGCCAGCCAGTTAGTCAGCCAGCCAACCAGTCAGCCAGCTAGCTAGCCAGCAAGCCAGCCATCCAGCCAGCCAGCCAGCCAGCCAGCCAGCCAACCAGCCAGCCGGCTAGCCAGTCAGCCGGCCAGCCAGTTAGTCAGCCAGCCAACCAGTCAGCCAGTCAGCCAGCCCGCCAGCCAGCCAGCCAGCCAACCCAAAGAGTTTAATACCATCAAAAGCAATTCCATTCTGTTAAAGTGACTGTAGAGGACAATCATAGGTGACCCAAACTACATGAGATGCCTCAGCAAAATGGAGAAAGTCCTTTTAAAACTTTGCCCCATTGCTGCTGACATTTTGGCAACAACAACAACAACAAAGTTTTGTCAGACCTTATCCTTCTTTCTCTCTTATGGCTTTGTCCTTAGAAGTGGGACCACCCGACACACTCCTCCTCCACCCAAACAAACAAATAACAACGACCCCCCCCTCCACCCCCCGCCTCCACCCCTAACACAAACACACAGCTCCGACCGCTTGTCAAAACATTTGTGAAATCCTATTTCCTCTTAATAAAGTATAGTTCTGTCCTGCAGATGTATGCTTGGATGAGATGTCATAGTCTGTCTTTGTCCTGACTGGCTTCCCACTGATGGTCCTAGGCAGAGAGAAAATTGCCTTATTGAAACACGTTGCTTGGAGTGACTACAATGCCGTGCTGAGGGTCGACATTATGCACATGACATATCCCAGACCTGGGAGTGGGAAAACTATGAATATAAAGTAATCACTGAAGGCACCTACACGCCTCACGGCCATGATAGCTTTGCTTTCCCTCTCACCTTTGTCAAATATGATGATTTCATGATTTCAGGAGTTTTAAGTGTGTTTTTTACCCATATGGGTACGCTCACAAGGGTCGGGTTGTTTAGTCTCTCTCTTCTTTTGTCTTCCCCTTCCTGCCATTTTACTTACCTGGCTTACTGTATCTTGGGGGACCAGGGCAACACTGATGTATAGATTCTTCAGTCCACAAATCCGTGGTTGTTATTGAATGTTATAGGACATGTAACTTTTCTTATTGTAAAAGAGCCGTACACATTACACCACACCCATCTGTACAAATTCTCTTAGTTTACTGCTGCTACACTGAGTGTGTGTTTGTCTGTGTGTGTGTGTTGGTGTTTGTGTGTGTCTGTGTGCACTGTATGTGTGTGTGCGAGTGTGTGCTGCTGGGAAGCTGAATTGGCGGAGTAAACAGGAATCCTAAGCTACCCCAAGAGTCCCTTTTGTCAGAGAGAAGAGCCAACTATACATGTTTATTACAATTTCAAACAAAATGCTAATGCCATTAAACAAATGAGGTTTAGGCAAATTAGCTGGGAATTTAATATTCGCAGGACCTATGATATAGGACATCTTGTTACAAGACACCGATCTGAAGTATCAATCCCGAGCCTTTCATCTCGTCCCCTCTCTTGAGGATATTTGTAATTAGCATCATTTGCCTAATACTTCAGGTTAATTAGAATATTTAATTGAATAGCTCTAATCTTCGGAGATGACTATATTATAATCAAATTAGCAGCGGCAGCGCTACTATGGCAGACTGCCTAGATGCCCGCTTGGTCTCTGTAGAACATTTTCACATACTTAATGGTCCATTTGAACTCCGCTATCAACATTTGATTATTCCTAAACAACAAAGGCAGCGACAACAAGCGCAGATGATATGGGAAAACAGCTACGGCTCCCATATGGCATTTTTAAGGGGAGCGCACTCGCTCTGAGATAAGAATGTGCTCCTGAGACCAGAGAGACAAGTGGAAACTTGAGTCGTCCTCTCCTCCTCTCCCATCTCTTCTGTGCCAAACGTCGGCACAGGCGACCAGATGAAAAGGCACACGACTTGACAACAGCAAATGATAGACTACAGAGACATTAAAGACTTCAGACCACAAATATACTTTACAGATAAAGATGACAACCATGCCACAGGAAGATTTTAAACATTCCAGCCACACTACACAGGGAGATTTTAAACACTCCAGCCACACTACAGAAAGATTTAAAGACTACAACAATACTACAGAGAGATTTAAAGACTACAGACTAAAGACTACAACCAGATGCTGGTGTGGGAGCGAAGACAAGGCCTCAGCCATGGTACATACACACAGCATAGATGACCCTGAGACCCGTGTCTCCTAGAAATTAAGATAAACCCTGAGGTAAGTAAAGTACGGTTTGACAGCTTTCTTTTGTTCAGAAAATGAATACCAGTGTGTGCATACACACACCATATCTAATGATGAGTGATGGGCTGTAATTTTACTTTCATCTGAAGCGAAAGAAATCACCTCACATCATCTGCTGAACATTTATTGTGCTCAGGCACACGTCCGTGTCCATACACAAGCTGACAACTCCTCTGTGTCCTCAGCACAAACAAACTCATAAAATAGTGAAAAAAGCGAAATATTACAGTGCATTCACTTGCGACAAACAGATGGTCGCTAAATGAAAAGAAATTACATATACATTACCCTAGTTTTATGGCTTTTCACTAATTAAGGCGATTATAACTCCTACCTTTCTGCTATATAATGAAGCGAATTTATCCATTCAGAGAGAAACATGTTGAAATTGTGCTCGTCAGTATTTTGTGCAAAGCCTTTTAAGTGATCATTTTTGACAGTGCCGTATGTTTCACTAACAATATTTCTTCTTGGGTGAGTTTTATGATGTCATTTTATTTGTCCCTGTGCTGATTTGCTTGTATATCCACAAACGAACCCCTCGTCACAAATAGGTAGCCATATGCCATGAGGATGGAGAATTAAAGAATTGGAAACAATCCTTAGGCAGCTCGAACATTTATTTTTATTTTTTTTGCGGTTTGGCTCATCACAGTTGATTCTGTAATAGTTGTGTATTCAAATAATTGTGAATAAATGTGCAATTTATTTTAAAGCCGTCTCTTTCCCCTTAAAGAGATAAACTTTTGAAATGAACGCGGCCATCCCGATGATTCGTCCCTGAGTCCTGGAAAAAGCACCCTACCGAAACTACCCAATGATCTCGCCACCTTACCAGGCCTGGGTTCAGCTCAGATGCTTGGTGGAACTTCCACATTCTGATTGACACCACAAACGCTGTGACAACAGACATGACTGACTGAATCCCCACCCAGTCATGAACCAGGCTCCTCCCTGGAGCTGACGTCTAATTCCTGGATCTTCATGTGTGCCTCAGAGCTGCCTCTGCCACTTATCATCTGCCTTGCGTTGGCGGGGCGTGCAGTCCTCTTTGTTGTCCAATATAGGATAATGGATAATTATATGTAGAGATATATATAAATGTACGTACAGAGGTTGACAACACGCCCGCTGTGCCAACGAGGATCCTGACAGGCTCTCTGAGAAAAAAAAGAAGATGTTTAGAAACTCAAATATGAACAGTAAAGGAGGGGGGGGGGGGAGTTGCAGGGGGTGGGGATTGGTGTGTTGTTACAGTTTCAGAGGGGGACCCCCCTGGGTGAAAATGATCCCATGGCGCATATCCGAGCCTTACGAGGTAAACGTTGCCTAAGTAGCACTCATTCGTTCCTCTCCATCTTTCCCTTTTCACCCCTCTGTTTGGAAACAATAGGCCTGTGATTGGCACACCTCTCCAGGCTTGGAGAGGAGAGAGAGACAGAGAGAGAGAGAGAGAGAGAGAGAGAGAGAGAGAGAGAGAGAGAGAGAGAGAGAGAGGGGGGCTGGCTCGTGGCTGATGGCTGAAACAGAACTGTCAATAGAGGCCAGCCATTAAATCATTAGCACTCCATAAGGCTGCGTGTAATAGCCGCTTGTGATTGCTACTTAAATGCAATTTTTCCATCTGTGTTTCCCAACAACAAACGCTCCGATATGAAACATAAAGCCGTGGCTGATTACGGCGGGAGGAGGAGAAGGCAGGGTGAGGGTTCTCTACCATGTCCCTTCCTCTGTTACAGGCGGCAACACGGGTTGTCTTAGGAGACTGTCAAGTGTTTGCAGCGTTTTGCTCTACATGTCAGACAGGAACAAACGAAAGGAACACACACACACAGGAACACACAACATGCAGCGTGTAATTTCTCGACATTACAGATAATTACAAGGTTGGACATGTTTGTCAGAAGCATTCTGGGTTGTGTAATCATCCCCACAAAAATCTCATGTTCTCATAAAAAATTTAATTTTAGACTATATTTGGGTGATTAAAGATGATTAAAGCGTACCCAATTATATGAAATACTTAATTATGTTAAACTAGTAACAGTTTTATTGGAAACGCGTGGTGGGGTTAGGAATTAACCTTAATTTCCTACGTGTCCTGGTATGGATGATGCTAGGGTAGGAAACTCTGGCTTCACTCACAGAAACACACACAGACACACACCACAACGCAGGGACAAAGGTCCATTCGAGCCGTCCATAGCATGCAACTCAACAGTCGTATAACTCGTTTAGGATTGTGATGCAATGAGTGATTCAAGGTCTAAACTGAGAGTGTCGGACGAGACTTGGTCACAGCTGGGATATTATCCAGAATGACCAAACCAGACAGGAATGTGATCCCATCAGGTATCAGGGTTGAGGTTGTAATCTTAGCTGAAGCCAAGGGCATGACAGTGACATAAGGAAAGCTACTGACCTTGACATGCAACCCCCCCCCCCCCACACACACACACACACAGACACACACGCACATCCATCCTCCAAAGAGCACCCCCGGCAGGCAGGGGGCGATGTCTGGGCAGTGCATCCTCCCTTCAGCTTGATGGTGCTTGACAGATGAGTAGATGACCCAAGTTAATTATTATCGAGTTAGTTTGCCATGCTCCGCTGGTAGTTGCTCCAGCCACTGGGAGAGCGGACCAGTGGGTGGGTGTTCCCATTACGAAGCTGCAGTTGTTTGGACAGCATGCATATCCCCCACTATTATGCTCCGTCACCTCAACGGACTGGGAGAACGTCAGACCCACGTTGCTGAAGCACAAATGCAAAGCTGTGGTGGTTGTTGACGACGCAGGGGGATTTGGAGAGAACTCCAAAACAGCTTTACGTCACGCTTCCCTCAACGGAAAGTCTGCGACGCCATGAGGGAAAGGGTCTGTGCGCCCGCTACAGCACTTGTACCGTTAGTTTCACTTATTTTTTTCCTCTGATCTGGATTGTGACATGTTTACGGCATGTCATTCAATTTGAGAAAAACATCTGCGTTGACACGGCTAACGCGACAGGAGACTCTGCAGCCGTGAACTGCCAATCACAACACCTACCTTCATCATCTGGAAATGACGCCGGTCCGACATGACATCCACGGCGTGGGTGTGATATGATGTGTTGGTGTAATAGGATGTCATTGACTCACTTTCTGTTTCCTAACAACGGGTCTGACTCCCGTTGACCATCCTGCCTGGGGAACAGCAACAGCACAACTGCTAACACTGGCAGGTTAACCAGTGGGCCTGTTGGTCTGCTTAGTTTAGTGAGCCAGCCTACATAACCAGTTAGTTGAGTGAGTGGTTCTGCAGGACTAGTTCCACTCTGAGGACAGACAGATGCAGGGACCAGCCACATCGCGGCAACCGGGGGAGATCCTAGTCTACGCTGCTCACCTCATGCCTGCCCAGAGACATGGGGAAGAGAGCGATCTGTTCTGCACGTTTATATTGAGGTTCTTTGACCAGTGCCCCCTCAAACCCAGTTTGGTGAGTAGGCCATACAGACTGGTTAGTTCAGAGAACCAGAATGCTTTGTTGGCGCGCTCATTTTAAGCTTCCATCTCTACCCTTCGGATTGAGCATTACAGTTCATTACAGTTGTTTCTTCAAGTCGTTTATTATTACTCTTACAGCCCTTTAGAGTTCAACAGCTTTGACACAGTTGGCTGATGTCTAACAAAGACTAACATGCCAGAATACAGCCTGCTTCAAGGTTAGTGGATGGGGTGTTCATTCCCACTAGTTTGGTTGTGAGGAAGCCAGGTTTCTCTAAGCTAAGACTCAAGAGTTCAGATACAATGGAACTGACAATACTCCTTTACTTATTCAAAAGCTTGCTTCAGATTGAGTGTAGCATTCCGGAAAGTACCAGAAACTGAAAAAATGAAGTGCCAATTGTGTTTGTGCAGCATGAACACACAGAGGAAGGCCTTGTGTGTGTTCTTCACACACTGATTAATTCTTCCTGAATGTCCCAGAAGGATTAAAGTTCAATGTTAACAGAATATATATATATACATATATATATATATATATATATATATATATATATATATATATATATATATATATATATATATATATATTGTTTATTACCTAAATGTTTCTATATTTTTTCTGTACAAAAGTCCAGCACAATTTAACAGCTAAAATAAACCGAAATATGAAATATAGATAGTGTCGAACGTAGACTGTACGAAATACACTTTGAAACTAACCAACCAGCAAAAACATGGTAGATGGAGAAAGAAATGAAGAGATGGAGATGTGGGGAGAGAAAGAGAGAGACAGAGAGAGAGAGAGAGAGAGAGAGACAGAAAGAGAGAGAGAGAGAGAGACAGACACAGAGAGGGAAAGACATCACTTCCTGTGCTCCTCTTTCTCTGGGTCCTCCCTGGGCAGAGTTTTCGGTGTTTTCTCTCTCTCTACTCTGCCACTGCGTGGAGCAGCGTTTGTCACCGGTTATCAGTGCATGATGTATTGTATAGCCTGCAGAGAAACATGTGTTGTTCTTTGATCTGGGAGTGCATAGGCCAGTATTCATGTTCACCAGCTGGAGGACATCACAGCAGCAGAGCGAGGGAGAGGGAGAGAAAGGGATGAGAGAGTAAGCGAGAGGGAGAGGGAGGGAGAGTGAAGGAAGAAAAGAGGAAGAAAGAGATGGAAGGAGGGAGGGAGAGATAAAGAGAAAGGGAGGGAGAGAGGAGGGACAGAGGGAGAGAAAGAGACAGGGAAGGAGGGAGGGAGGGAGGGAGGGACAGAGGGAGAGAAAGAGAGACAGGGAGGGAGGGAGGGAGGGAGGGAGGGAGGGAGGGAGGGAGGGAGGGAGGGAGGGAGGGAGGGAGGGAGGGAGGGAGGGAGAGATAGGAGGGACAGAGGGAGAGAAAGAGAGACAGGGAGGGAGGGAGGAAGAGAGAGGAGGGACAGAGGGAGAGAAAGAGAGACAGGGAGGGAGGGTAGGGAGAGAGAGCAGGGATAGAGGGAGGGAGGGAGTAATGCTGGCTCCAGTTATAATGTTCCTGTTATCTTATTCATGTGGCCAGTCACCACCTCACACCCTCCCTAACGGTGCCCCCCTGCCCACACTCACACACACACACACGTGTACACACATACGCACACATAAACACACTTGTAAGCAAACAAATTACACACGTATACTCAAACAAACAAACATGCAAACGTATTTGCACACACAAACACACGCAAACGAACATGCACACGTATGCACGTACACACACACATAGACGCTCTCACAAACAAACAAACACGCACGTGTGCGCACACACCCGTGCAAACAAACATACACAGATACTACACGTAGTTTACCATGTTTTTATGATCCTCTGCAATACACTTCCTACTGTACTGTGTGCTGTGTATAACTGTGTATGCATCCATGTGTAGTCGAATTCCCTGCTTTCACAACAAAAGGAAACCTCCCATAAAGTCAGTCTGAGTTTCTTTCCTTCTCTCTCCCTTTCCTCTTCCTCCTATCGCCTCGTTCTCTTTCCATGTGTCTCAATCTCTGTATGTACACATACGATAATTAGTTGGTCGACACTTCCATTCATAATCTAATATTCAGAAGCTAATAAATCCACCCTTTTACAACCTATTGCAAAGACTTTTATGCATCAACACACATTGTAAATATACCACTGCTACAAAAAACTCATTCAGTCAGGTCAGTATTGTGGTCGGTTCTGTTTTTGCACAGGACAATAGCTAACAGCAGCTCAAAATGCCATGATTCCTACTCTCTCTGTCTCCGTGTCTCTCTCAGTTTTTCCTCCCCGTCCTCGCTCTGTCCTCTCTCCCTCTCCTCTCTTTATCGACAGCCTCCTCCTGTGATATTTATGTCACATATTTAATATGGACATGGGAATGATTATCAAATCCATAGATGCCGCGAGTCCAATCGGCCCCTAAATAATGGATGAGCTGGGATGTGACTCAATTTGCCGGTCGTGAAGGAACATCAGAAATCGGCGGGGGTGGGGGTCGTGGTGGGGGCTGCTGAAGCATCAACCTCCCCCGCCGAGTGGCTCCCCCACCTCCCACTTCCCCCGGCCCCCCGGCCTCCCCCCTCCCCCTCGGTCCCTGTCTCCCTCCCCGGGACGTCATGGCTCGGGTCGATCCCTTCTCCCCTCGCTTGACATCATTCAATGTAATCATCCTTCAATAAAAAAGCTGCTTGTAATAAAAGGAACAACGCGGGTCAATACGCCGGGCGGAGAGAAGGATGGACCCCGCGTTCCCAGCCCGGTGGAAATGGCCTTCTTCATCAAACACGATGGGCCGCAGGTGCCTTAACAGGGACTGGAGCGTGGCCAGAGTTATCATTACGGCAGCCTTCTGTATCCTGTTTGTTGTCGTGTGAATATGAGGGAGAGGGATGAGCACATTAATGAATCGATGGCCTAATGAAGCAGGCTTTGTGTTGGTTTATTGAAATACGCTGAGGAGAATTGATGGATATGACCTGGGCTATCTTTGTTCTCTGCACTGGTCATTGTGCTCATTGTGCTGTCATATTGTCTGACTTTTGGCTTAGAACTGGCCCTGGAAATGGCGATGTCTCTGGCCTTAGTCCATTACTGTAGTATCTCTAGCTAGGACTAGTCCTAGCTCCTCAAATGTATCTCTGGCCCTAATCCAGCCCTAGCATTATCCTGGGCTGCTCAAAGCCCAAGCTGTACAGAATAATGGAAAGCACAAGTGTTTCCATGTTGTAGTTCTAATAAAATGGCTCTTCATAAATGTAACACGGCTATTGAAATGTTGATTGGCAACGCAAGTTGAGGATGTTCTGAGGTCTGTTATGAAATTGTTTCACAAATCCGCTGCCAAGCTGGGATCCATTGGTTCCTGTTTGTCTTTTACTCTAGCAAACAACCTTGTCTTGACTACAACAACCAGCAACGCTGTGTTTGGACTTTGGAGGGGTGTCGGGGGTCAAATTAGCTGAAGGAGTAATTTTCCGCAGGGCAACATGCAGAGCCCCTGATTATCCCCGAGCTGGCATCATTTTTGTTTATCAAAAAATGCTAATTGTTTTTTTTTACGAGTAGAGAAAGATTAAAAGCTAATAGGAGCGACTAAATAAACACAATGCAATCGCATGAGGCTGTAGAACTTGGTAATTAATTTGTGGCCACCCCTGTGCTAATTAGCAAATATACAGAGTAAGTTAATGAGGCCTAATGTTACTGATACTCTAGGAAGTCACTCTAATTAATATATGAATGTGCAAAGCAGTAAAACTTCAGCACAAACTTGTATGTTGTGAGAACCTCAAACTATATGATGTTCTTTGCCTTTGGCCTCAAATGCTTGCTTTGTGCCTTCTGGGTTGAATGCATATGTAGCATGTATTGTTTCACACGCAAAGAAACGCTTCCACAAAACAGTTTACATCCTAAGTAAAACTAAGGAGACTACGCAGCCTAGAGGGAACACCAAGAGGGCTTGTAAAGGTACGTAACAAATCCTCTCGAACTGATTCCCAGTTTTGTTTTATGACTCTGTTTTGATGCCCGACACCTCAGAGCTCCTGGTTTGTTCCTGGCCTATCGGAGCCTCCGTACACCGTGCTGCTGTTGTGAGTGACAGAGAGCCACTTCATCCAGCACTACCAACCCCACTTCCCCACATCACCCCAGACACCCCCCACCCTCCATTTACACCCCCCCCACACCTCCCACCCTCTCCCCCGCACGCCCAGGCCTCTCATATCTCCTCTCCGGGCCATCACCATGAGAGACACGTCGTGTTAGCGCGTTCCACTGACCCCAGAGAACATCACTTACACCTCGGTTCACTCAATAGGGTCGCCGTGACATTTACTACTGCCGCCCCGGACCAAGGGTTCACAGGTAATTTGAATGAAATTACAGAGCAGACGAGGCCGGGCGCGCGCGAGAGCAGAGGCTGGAGCACAAAGCTAATCACGTAATTGCGCCTTTCATAAATGTAATTTATCTGGAAGACGGAGTAGCGCACGCTTTTTGTCCGACCCTGTAAAGACTTCACTTGATGACACGTGCGTTCATGAGGAGGGGCTCCGGATTGTGAGTAATGAGGAGGGGATGTCCCCCAGTCTTTGAATTAGAGTCGTATTACATGAATCACTTTGGTCTCTGAGGGTCCATCCAGGCAAGGGATGTCTCTATTTATAATTGGGGATTATCCAGTCCCAGCCAATAGAGGGACAGGAGTCTGTGATGTGGAATTAGCCGAGCAATGACCACACAGAACAATCACCCACAATCTAAGATAAATTCATTAGCCAAAGTGCCATTGTGTAGATTGTATGTTGAAGTGTGTGTGGTCTATGTATTGCTAGAGGCTGGTATATTTGCTGGTTCTTTATTGACCACCAGCTTTGAACACTAAGCCTGTTCAGGGTTAGAGTCCCCTGTGTGGCGAGAGAGCTCTTATATGAAACTCTGCAGCCAAACGTGCTGGAAGCACTGAGGCAACAATCTGTCGGGTCATTTAAAAACCGCTCAGACTTTACTAGCGATGGGTAAACTGAAGATTGACACAAACGCACGCACGCACACGCACACACTCGCACACAGATAGATACGACAAGACATAGGAAAGCATGAGAAAAAAAGAGGGCAGGGGGTGATGCGTGTGGTGGTGTGTGTGTGCGTGTGAGCGTGTGTGTGTGTGTGTGGGGGGGGGGGGGAGGCACAGACAAACGATTTAAAAATAAAGGGGATATCCACAGAGCCTTGCAAGGTGCAGGTGGGGGAGGGGGGCTTGAGGGGGGTCTGTGGAGGAGGGGGCCTCTCTAGGGTCAAAGGTGAGAGCCGGGGAGTTAACGGACGGACGGACGAACCCTGGACTATGAGGCCGGGGCGGGTCAACACTGATTTCATACACGGCGTATCACGGCGATATTGAAACATGACGGGTCGCGGACGAGGTTTAAGTGCCTTTTCGCAGCTCGCCCATCTCTCCCCCATCTCTCCCCCATCTCGGCATATCTGGCTGCAGCCCCCCCGGTCTCCCGACCCAGTAATGGAAAACTATTGCCGAAGCCTTTCTCTGTCAGGAGGGGGTCGCGGGGGTCATCGCTGATGTCACTCTCAAAGTAACCAGTGGCAAATAGGTCCTGACACGTGCGCTCTCCGAGAGGAGAATGAGAGAAGACAGCTGCTCCGCCGTCCGGTTCCTGAACGCGGCGGTGGAGGGAGAATGCGAGCGGCCTGGCGATGGCCGGTCGACGCCGCAGCCGCCTCGACCTCTGGGTCGGGCTGAGAGGAGCTGTCGACGCCAGGCAGAAATAACATCGGTGAAATTTGAGAGATTCGCCGCCTTTGGGTTGGTGCGTTTGCTCTCGCGTTTGCCCCCCCCCCCACACCCCTTTGTCTTCTCATCTCTTTTCCTTTCCGCTCTCCCCCGTCTCTAGTTTCCTCTCACGCCATGGGGGGGGGGGGGGACCCGTCCTCTTGTTCTCTGACAGGAGCATGTCGCCGAGCGTGTGATTCGCGACGCGCGTCGAAACAAACATGGCGGCCCCCGCCGCTGAATTTCATCGGCTGTTTGTATCTTGCAGGCGCGTGACTCACCGCGGCGGAGCTGCTCGCTGTGTTCGCGGCTCCTCAGACGAGGCCTGCCGTGTCACTGCTAGTCACAGAACTGACAACCATGGCAGGAAAGAAGCTGGCGCACTGTAGCTCTCTTATTGCACATCAGGCGATCATCTTCTTAATCTCTGCTCTCCCTCTCTCTCTCTCTCTCTCTCTCTCTCTCTTTATCTCTTTATCTCACTCTTTTCTCTCTATCACTCTATTTCACTCTCTCTTTCACGCTCTCTCTCTCTTGTTCACTTTATCTCTTTCACTGTATCTCTCTCTCTTTTCTCTTCAGTAGTCAGACTCAGGATGACTGAGTGAACATGAGACTGGCATCTTCTGATGGAGTTACGCCCCACAAATGGAGTCAATCAAGTGCCGGCTGAAAAAATTCATTTTCTGACAAGGGTGTCAGCAAGATCGCTGGGGCCCCCATGACAACAAATCTATATAGCAAGTTGTAAAAAAGAGGGGGGATAAAAGAGAGATTGAAGGAGTGAAGAGGGGGGAAGGAGAGAGAGTGAAAGAGAGAGAGAGAGAGAGAGAGGGGGGGAGGGGGCAGAAATAGGGAAATATATAAGGGAGAGAAAGAGTGGAGAGAGGCAGACAGAGAGAGAAAGAGAGAGAGAGAGAGAGAGAGAGAGAGAGAGAGAGAGAGAGAGAGAGAGAGAAAGAGAGAGAGAGAGAGAGAGAGAGAGAGAGAGAGAGAGAGAGAGAGAGAGAGGAGCGAGCAGTCAGATCCTTGACGGCTTGTAGAACATGGATGCTGTGAGTGTCCTCCCAGACTATCATGGCGGTGCACCTCTCAGCTGTCCATAACGTAATTTCATACCAATTATTACCCCCAGTGAGCATGTGACAGGCCTGTGTGCCGGCGTCTGCGCTCAGCGCCTCCCGGTAATCCCGAAATGACGGATTGGGGGGAAGCCTTGCAGTGATTTGTGACAAAGTAACTGAACATAGACTGCTGTATTTAGCAACGCTGAGAGCGGTTTGTTTTCATGCTTATGGCTAACACTCCAGGGCTTCAGCTTACCCTGCTCTCTCTCACTCCTCTCAGATTACCAAGGGCAGCTCCATTCAGGGTCTAAATTGAAAAACTGGTGTAGGGTGTCCATTTGGTGTTTGCTGTTTATAAATCAATACCGTTTCTCGAGAGCAATACTTGGTCGAGAAAGTTGGTTAGGGTTAGGGTGGGGAAACGTTGTCAATATGCATGATGGTGTACTGTGTTTACTGTCATCACATGTCACTTTGGATTGATGTGTTCAGGACACTCAAAGACCTTGCTGTGCGGGCTGAACCAGAAGTACTAAAAGCAATTGTTATTTGTATGACTGTTCGAGGGTTTGTTGCCTGAATGCTCACAACCAGGTCTTCACTGTGTTACAGCCTGCTTCTCTCTGTGTTACAGCTCCTCTCTTTGTTACAGCCTGCTCCTCCCTGTGTTACAGCCTGCTCCTCGCTGTGTTACAGCCTGCTCATCCCTGTGTTACAGCCTGCTTTTCCCTGTTTTACAGTCTGCTTCTTCCTGTGTTACAGCCTGCTTCTTCCTGTGTTACAGCCTGCTTCTCTCTGTGTTACAGCCTGCTTCTCTCTGTGTTACAGCTCCTCTCTTTGTTACAGCCTGCTCCTCCCTGTGTTACAGCCTGCTCCTCCCTGTGTTACAGCCTGCTCCTCCCTGTGTTACAGCCTGCTCCTCCCTGTGTTACAGCCTGCTCCTCCCTGTGTTACAGCCTGATTCTCTCTGAGAAGACCCTTTTCATCAGTGTGTCACCCAGTTCCGTCCTCCCAGGAAGTCTGAGGTTAAGAAAACACTGTCTGGGCAGCAGATATATTCCCTGTCAGCGCTCACACCAAAGTTTTGAAATGTGATCCACCTGTCATCTGGCCAGTGATTATGGATCTCCCAGCTCTATTCAGAGTCAGTCGGCCATCTCCTCCCCCAGCCTCCCTCTTCAGGCTTTCCTCACAGATACTTTCATGTGCAGAGATTCAGCTTCAAACAAGTGCAGAAAGGTCAAGAGGAGGAGAGAGAGAGAGAGAGAGAGAGAGAGAGAGAGAGAGAGAGAGAGAGAGAGAGAGAGAGAGAGAGAGAGAGAGAGAGAGAGAGAGAGAGAGAGAGAGAGAGAGAGAGAGAGAGAGAGAAGAGAGAGAGAGAGAGAGAGAGGGGGCAGAGAAACCCTCACCTCATCTTAATATAAACAATGTAGCCCAGCTAAGGGCCCACCCAATAGAACAGCCCCAGCCCCAGCTTAATCTAAATTAGCTTACACAAGTCATACTTGGTACATTGAGTCAGTCTAAAAATACTGAGGACTAAACTCCATTTGCAGGATTATATCTGTGGACCCTCCCACATCCAGAGAGGGGCTCATTGTTTCACTGCAGCGTCACAACAGCAGCCAGCGTTTTGGCTCCCCCCTGGCCTTTCTACCTTCAGTCAGATCAGAGTCTGATCTGTATAAACGATAACCAAGTTAATTATACAAACCGCTCAAGGTACATCCTGGTCCGTGAACAAAAATGAGATCTTACCAGATTACTTACTAGAAAGTTATGTAATACAATTTCAAACATTACCTTCTGTACTGATGGGTAATGAAGATCACCGTTCTGATTTGAAGGAAAAATATTACAGTTATGGATCAAATAAATGGGTTCTTACTTTCTGGTCATTTCCTTTCTATAAAAAATATGAATCCAAATATATAAATACAATATATAATTGTATTTGTCTGTTCAATGTATTATTTTTTTTACATATGCCTGTAGAAGTTGACGTAAACCAACCTAAACCCTAGAAGAAGAAAAAGCTCCCAGGAAACCACAGAGAGAGAAGAATTAAGGAAACCTTGAGAAGAGCCAATCAGAGAGGGATCCTCTCCTCCAGAGACGGCTGGTGACCCAGAGAGGTGCAGACCATATAGGCTGAATACAATTGTGCAACAAGAGTAGAGATTATCAAATGTTTTTGCAAGTGGCTGGTGAAACCCAGACGTCCAGAGGTCAGAATAAGTAAAGAATCCTCAACACTCTACACTCTAGGGCTAAGCCGTGACAAATCTGCCCAAAATGGACAGTATATTTACAAAACATTTACTCCTACTGACAAAGCCATTTATTACTTAAAAGATAAAACGAGATAAAAACGTTGGTGAGAATCTTTTTATGTGTTATTATTTTTAAACTGATGCTGAGTCTAAACATGCTTAAACATGACCCATATTTTCTCTAAAATGATATCTTAATAAAAAATAAAAATAAAAAGCCCTCTTAAACGTGTACTGGTCAGATATCCTGATCCTGGTTATCTTTCTTCTCTCCCAGGAGAGGGGGAAGAGAACACTTAAGGAATATCATTCTTCATCTGCGACCTCCTGGTGAACTACTCCTGACCCTCAGAGGAGATTAGGAGTCAGCTGCATTAGCTCTAGGGTGGTCAGACAGAATGTGTGTGTGTGTGTGTGTGTGGTAGGGGCCAGGGGGATTTTTTCCACCCTATCCATTACAGTAGTCGTGTGGGGGGGGGGGGGGGGGGGGGGGGGGGGCTGACTCAATGAGGTTAAGTTAGTTTTAACAGTGAATCGCATCAGGAGAACATTTATGCTAAATAGCTAATGTTCTGAAGTAATCTGGTTACTCCCTGGTTGGCATGTTCTACACACAACCAGAAAGGAGTTAAGTCATGAAATGACAGCAGAGAGAAAACTCCAAAGCTTATAGATCTCCCCCCCCCCCCCCCCCCCTAGCATTCTCTCCCAC
The DNA here is from genome assembly GCF_054491055.1 of Hypomesus nipponensis. Lineage (NCBI taxonomy): Eukaryota > Metazoa > Chordata > Actinopteri > Osmeriformes > Osmeridae > Hypomesus > Hypomesus nipponensis. Next base: position 12,961,719 of record NC_140362.1, read on the forward strand.
AGACTTGGATTGGACTAAGATACGTCACTGTGCTCTGGTGTTTGTGAGCAAATGTACCTCTACAGAGACCAAGCCATGACAAATCATGCTTTGTCAGAGTTATCTTTTATCAAACAGAGAAACAGGCTGGAGCCGAAATCTCTATATTTTCTGTGTTATGGTGGTTTACAACGAGGCAGGTGGTCCCACAGATGAGCTGGAGCGGGGGGTGACTGATGGTGGAGCGAGAGAGAGAGAGAGAGCAAAATAGAGGGACGGCCAAACAGACGGAGCGAGAAACGAGAACGACGGAGAGGGAGAGAAGAAGAGATGGAGCGAAAGAGATAAGAGAGAAGGGAAGGAAGAGAGATAAGAGTGATAGAAACAGACGTCGAAATAAAGAAAGACAGAAAGGGAGAGAGATCGAGAGACAGACCGAGAGGCTGGGTAGTAGATGTAGTAGACGAGGACCTCCAGCTGTTCCCGAGTCCCTGGGAACGGCAGGGGCCTCGTTCCGGCTGCCCTCCAGGCTGGCCAGGCCACGTGGCGCGGCCCGCGCAGGCATGCGCTGATGCGGCACTCGGCGGGGGGTTGATGGGGCTGCAGCGTGCAGGCCAGCCAGGACACAGATGCCTTAAATGACTTGGCATGATGGGATTGCAGGAAAGCGCGGAACCCGAGTAAATCAAACGCTTTTTTGAAGGACAGAAGAGTGATGGGATGTTGCCGAGGAGGAATTCCCTGATGTGGCGAGAAGCTCTTTGTTCTGACCTCTATCACTCACAAACAATACAGATGGCAAAGTCCCCAGACTCTCCGGAAGGATCCGTTAGCCTGCTGCCTAAACACTTCAGCAGGAATACTATTGTGGTATACGATTGCGGTAGTGCAAATATTTTTAAGGGTGTTTTATCGCCTCCATTTCTGACTCAAGTCTCTTCACTCACCTCTGCTCCTCCACCCCCCCACCCCCCACACACACACACACAAACACATACACCCCCCCATACACCCCCCCGCACGTGATCCAAACCAATCATTTACCTTTCACACCTTTTTGAACCAGGGTGTAACCCTGGGTAGTTTCTGGTTGGTTGTGCCTGACAGAGGGGCCCCGTATTTGGGTCCAGGGGCCCGTGCTGAGCCGGGGGGGGGGGGGGGGGGGGAGGGTGTGCCCTGCGTCGCCACGCCAACAGAAGGAGCCTCGTTAACGTCTCATCTCCTGTGGAGGCGGAGCGACCACACTGTCGTTACCTGCACGGAGACATGCCAGCGCGCCGTGCCACCCTGCCTGGTGGGTGACATGTGACGCGGGATTGGGGTTGACATGGACTGGTGCTCTTGAATAGACATGAAAACAGACATGAAAACATGTTTCGTTAGCTCCGATTATCATTACAGTGATGCGTTCTATTTCCGCTGCACTGTTGGGATGTGGAACAATATCCTTTGACTATCTCATTTGAGTAGTACGGTAATGGAACAGAATTGGAAGAAAGGCAGAGTACTGCATGGAAATTGACTTTGCAAGCAAGCTTTCATTTCTTGTGACTGTGGCTGAGTGCCAGACTAACCATATCCTATTTAAGCTGAAACACACACTGGGCTCTCAAGGTTATGTGATAATCATTTTAGCTATGTAAAACTGGTCCCATATTACATTGGCTTTAAAGATCTGATGCCCTTCGGATTGTGTTTCAGAACCTCAGAGCCAGTCCTCTGCGTCATGTTTCTAGAATATTCTGTTGTTCTCTTTTCTCCGTTGTATATTTGACGCAGTCAGTGTGACTGTTTTGACCCACGATGTGTGTGCTGTGTGAGAGGGCTCAAATGACATTTTTTCAGAGGGTGTTTTTTTGGGGGGGGATCAGGAGAGGCCCTCGCAGAGGTGGCCCCTCACACTAACCTGAACACTAGGCTCTTCATTTCCTCCACTGACTAGCATTCGGCTCACACCGGACTGGAACCTTGGAACACATACACACACACACACACACACAGCATATACACAGACAAACACACAGACAAACACACGCGCACACACACATAATGACACACAGAGACAGAGACAACTTTAAACAAACGCACATTCCCACGCACACGCCAGGAAGCGAAGAACACACACATCCGAGATGTCAGTGGGTTTCCCGCGCAGCTTTGCGAACTGCACACCAGCGATCAGCCCTGAAACACGGGGCTACAGTTTGCCTCCAGGCCTCCAGGTGGGACTGGAGAAAGAAATAGAAAAAAAAGAAAGGAAAAACAATGCACAAAAAAGCACAACTAGTCGCTTGAACTTTTTAAAGACTTTTCAGCATTTGTTCTGCACACTTACCTACGCAAACTCCAAGGGGCCTCAGTGACTGGGGTCCCATTTCGAACCCAGCATGGAACCACGGATCTCGTCAGCTGTAAAATGAGAGCGGCAGAGCGCAGTGTGAAAATGGATTAGCCCGGCTGAGATAAGGGGAGCCCTCAGCGAGCCATGCACGCCTGAGATGGGGGGTGGGTGAGGAGGGGGGGGAGACGGGGGAGACGGGGGGGGGGGAGACGGGAGAAGAAACGCTGTACAAATTGTTTTTGGTACATTAAGTACCTGTTACTCTATTTCACAGATGGAAAACAATAACACAGGCTCGGGGGTCGGAACCAGAGCTGCATGGAGGGATGGATAGAGAGACAAAGAGAGAGACAGAGAGAGAGAGAGAGAGAGAGAGAGAGAGAGAGAGAGGGATAGGGAGACAGACAGAGAGAGAGAGGGATAGGGAGAGAGAAAGAGAGAGACAGAAAGAGAGAGAAATGCGGAGAGAAAGAGAGAGAGAGAGAGAGAGAGAGAGAGAGAGAGAGAGAGAGAGAGAGAGAGAGAGAGAGAGAGAGAGGGCCAAATAAGTCCCACCTCATTCTTTATATGCAAAGTGATTTTCCTCAGGACTTTTGACTCAAAAGAATTCAACAGATTGACAAATGTAGCTTATGATGACAAATGACAGATTCGCTAGCAGTCCGGGCTACACCGACTACTGGGGGAAATCATATGGAATATCCATGTTAATACGAATGAAATAAAAAAGAGGTGCAATGTCCGCCCAGTCTGTAAATGGGCTGGGCTTTTTCAATTAATAGGCATGCCGCCGCACCCGACCTCCCAAATTAAATGAGCGTGTCAGATCCTGGCTGATTTCTCCATTTGGGCTGATCTAACAGCTCTGCCAAACAGCTATGACACACTGACAAGCCAACAATGGATATGAAAAATGAGGCAATATCGCCGGGCTAAATTTTTCTGACTTTCAAAGCCAAATGCGCGCACAGTAGTCTAAACTCCACACATACTCAAAGATTATAATGAAGCGAAAGTGGGAGAGAGAGAGAGCGGGAAAAAAAGAAAAAAATCTACCCCCCATTGGAACCCGGGCACTATTTTAGCTAAATCATTCAGTGTTTGTATGAATGGAGTGATGGAGACAAATTGTTCAAAGTGGGGTGTGTGGCGGTGCTTTGCCTTTCTGATGGCCGTGTGGAAAAGCACATCACGTTACGGCTAAATGAGACAGCACCAGCATCACAGCTCAGACTCAATGGAACAATGTCAAGCTACCAAGGTGCTTTTTAAAATACCGCGATGCTGCTTACATTTTCATTTGAAAGGAAACGAAAAAACAGGAACATGAACATGATAGAGAGAGATAATCGTTCCGAATGTGGCCTTGAACAATGTATAAAAAAGGGCATCAACAAAACTAATTTTCTCTTGTGCTTCTTCGCAGAGAGACTTCGAGGGATTTAATTGCTCAAAAACATAAAATTGACCAGTAAGAAGTGTGCAATAACATCCATGGAATAATTGTTCCCTCAGCAAAAGCGTGACTGAAATCACATTGGCCCTTGTAAAGTTGTTCCTATCTTCGACTGGGCAGATGAAGGCTGACCTACAGCCGTTTTCTTCTAGATATAGTAATAAAAACAAACATGATGGGCCAAAGCATTTCTGTTTCTCACTCCGTGTTGTCCTTTACCCTCTCTCCTCGCCGTCTGATGAGAAACTGCTGTTAGTGTTCCTCAGAGCTCAGCAGATTTAGAGGAAACCATTACCGGCCCCGGTGATCTCTGCTTCTCTGGACGCACCGTTTAACGGCCAGAGCCCTGAGGTAGGGCTGGGAAAACACACACACCCAAACACACGCAAACACACACGCACACACAGACACTCAGTGACCAAAAAGGGGTTACGTTTCATTGTTCTCTCTATCGTTCTCTCATATCTCTCTCTTCTCTTCTCTTCTCCTCTCTTCTCTTCTCTTCTCTTCTCTTCTCTCTCTCTCTCTCTCTCTCTCTCTCTCTCTCTCTCTCTCTCTCTCTCTCTCTCTCTCTCTCTCTCTCTCTCTCTCTCTGTTTATTTCTCAAAACGGCGAAACACTTCTTTCTTTATTTTTTGGTCAGCGAGGGCAGAAAAACAGGAAAAACCATAAAGAATATGAAAAGCCCATCTTCACAGAACATTAGACAAGGTAGAATAACCCACCGCTATGATAGGATATATCAAAACTGACAAGTCAGAGTTGATTGCTGAGTGCGTATTGATTGAGCAATATTTCAGCAGGATAGCTAAGGGTGGGAGAGAGAGGCGCTCCACTGAGCTAGAGAACCGGCACACTCACAAGGCCTCACGCTGAAGCACAGTCCTTCACCGTTTCCTCAAAGACGATCTTACACAGATCCAGAAAGTCGCACATTCATGCGGCATAACTATACTGTAGATGTGATATTACTGTAATGCTCCTGTCACTAAAGATCCAGAATACTTTCGTTTTGTGTTTGTTATTTGGTGGAGATAAGAGAAGGGAAGACGTACAGTAAAAGGTGCAATTGAGTTAATTTGGATCCATGCAGAAGATGAGACATATTGGCTGGCCATGAGACAGGCTATTTCAGCAACACACTTACTCCTCCTAAGATACCTCCCTCTGAAATCACATATTTACCAAAGTGCCCTGTCATTAAACTCATGTAAATCCACTGAATTATATTCTGATAGTGAAAGAAATAATACACTACAAATCAACTAAAGATAGACAGACAGGTAGGCAGGGAGGGAGGGAGAAAGACAAGCAGGCAGACAAGCAGACAGACAGGCAGGCAAACAGACAGGGAGGGAGACATACAAGCAGACAGACAGGCAGGCAGACAGGGATGGAGACAGGCAGGCAGACACGCAGACAGACAAGCAACAAGAAAACAGACAAGCAGACAGACAGGCAGACAGGGAGGGAGAGAGACAGGCAGACAAGCAGACAGACAGACAGACAGGCAGGCAGGGAGGGAGGGAGAAAGACAAGCAGGCAGCCAGACAAGCAAGCAGACAGGCAAGCAGGCAGACAAGAGGGCAGGCATTCAGGCAGGCAGGCATGCAATAAGACCAGGCAGGCAGACAGGCCCAGAGTGATTGAATGATCCCATTTCTGGGCTCTTTGTTAGACAACAGGCAGCGGTGTATGAAGATTGATACAGAAGTGCTGCACTTGGTTTGCTGGATCATCAAACGGATGGATATTATACTCCTCCAGTGGATGAAGACAAAGTAACTGTTATCATACTCAATACAGCAGCTTGTCACGGGCGGAAAATCACCCCGTGTCACCGGTTATGGGAGCGATGCGCCGACTGTCAGGGGAATTTATCTGGGAGTCGCAGATCTGCGGCGTGTCCGGGGAGTGCGCCGCCTGTTCACATGTCGGAGGAGGCCCCGGACGTACCGTAAAGATTGCCGTCGCAGATTGAATTACGGCACCATGTTTAGGATGGCTTTTATTTCATGACTATCGTGGCCTCCCTCGGCACTTTACATCCCTGATCTCCTTATCAAACATTTATTATCGCTCAACGACATATAATTCAATGCGATGCCGTTATTCCGACGTGTATTATTTCGAAATGATTTGTATATTTACCCTGCGGAGCACACTGTTTGCATTGCCCCTGAGTGACAATATCTGCCTGTGGTTTTCTTCCCGGTAACAGTGTGGCTGATAAAGCCCATTGATATATCATTGGATGAACAAGTCATTTCGTAAGTAAGAGGAGCCAAGGGACATCAATCCAAAGGTGCATCCTGCAATTGAAATGTTGCATTACAATATACATACACACACACACACACACACTGATCTGGTCCAGTCCTTGGAGTTATCCAGGCAACATCGTCTAATATCACTATGTGTTTCTGTCCGTGGAGCATTTTAATGTTGCGTGTAAAGCTGTCAGTCAGGTAAACACATCCCAAGTCCTCTCCTTACAATTCTGCTCTGTAAAAGTCATGTCTGGGAATTACATGCACACATACACACACATACACACACAAGTACACAAGCACTTCTACATATTTCTCTTTCCATTCATCATTGTAATACGCCCTTGCTGGAACCTGCAGACACACATAAGACTTATAGTTTTTCATCTTCATATTGAGGCCAACTGTCGAGTATTATATCATGCACGTTGTCACAGTAACATTGCACAAAAACACACACAAACACAAACACACACACACACACTATAATCCGGTCGTGTTAGGCTGTTGACCCTCAGGAGAAGGAATTACCTCTTTTTAGTGTGAAAGGCTGTTGTATGTGTGTGTGTGTGTGTGTGAGAGACAGAGAGAGAGAGAGAGAGAGAGAGAGAGAGAGAGAGAGAGACAGAGAGAGACAGAGAGAGACAGAGAGAGAGAGAGAGAGAGAGAGAGAGAGAGAGAGAGAGAGAGAGAGAGAGAGAGAGAGTGTGGGGTGGGGTGGGGGTGGGAGGGTTCTGGGGTATGTCTGTATCAGGGGACCAGCGTCTCCTCGCACCACAAAGCCAGATGATCCATCTCCCTCCTCAGCCCGCGTCAGGACTGCTTTGTGTGATGATGATTTGACACCCAGCACCAAGTCTCTCTCTCCCCCTCTCTCAACCAGCTATGACAGCCCGGTCTGGGATCACTGCGCCGGGCTGCAGGCAGGGAGGGGAAACAGCCCTGCTGGTCTCCGACAGCGGTGAGGACCTACTTAGACCCTCTCCAGCCCTCCATTCAGCCTTGTCACTTTACAACTTCATAAGCAAAGCATGCTCTCTCGTGAAGGATCCTGGAAGGCGTGTCATTTCCAAAACAGTGAGAATGTCACGCGTCTATTCACGTGTTACTTGGCGTTTACATCACCGTGAAATGACTGTAGATTTGATATTGATATTTTTTTCTAGATGTGGATAAATATCCTATTCACTGTGGGGATTTGATTTTGTCTGTCGAGTGTTGTGCCTGTGTCGTGACGACATCAGCGTGTGCAAAACCAGTCAGAAATGGGAGGCTGGGAGACTATGAGGCCAGGGGACTGTTGGGGAGAGGCTGAGGGAAGCTGAGGGAGGTAGGGAGGGCCTGGGTGAATGAGAGAGTTCTGCAGCATTAGCTTCATAAAACCATAATCCTTTCCCCATAAACCATTACATGCGCCGCAACATTTCTGATTTATGGGGTGGAGAATCGATGGGAAAAAATTCATGCTCGCCAAACACCCGCGGGACAATATTGAGCAGATTTTAATTGTGATTTCATTCCCGTGGCTGTTAGCAGGATGATGAATGGGATCTAACCTTCCACTCCAGCAAGCTCTGGAGAGAGTCTTTAATATGACAATTAAGTGTCTGTCTCTTAGATTTTTATTGTATCTCTCCCTCTCCATCTCCAGCCGCCCTCTCTCTCCCTCCCTCTCTCTTGCTCTCTTTCTCTCATTCTCCCTCTGTCTCTTTCTCGCACTCACGCTCGCTCTCTCGCTCTCTCGCTCTCTCCATCTCTATGACCCTTGTGTTTTCTCTCTCTATTATGCGCCCTATCTCCCTCTCCTCTTCTCTCCTCTATGTGTTCTCTCTCTCTCTCTCCAAAACACTTCATCTGTACAGTGCAGCTTTTGTGCAGATTAAATTGAGACTCAGGTTTTCTCTATCTCAGAGCACTTACTTATGTTTTATGACACACACTAAATCAATTTTATGCTGCTATTGATTTTTTTCCCCTTCTTCTTATTACCCTCTTGCTTAAATCGACACAAACCATTTTGCCTTTTGCTCCCTGGCTCTTTGTGCTTGTGTTTCTGATGACCTTATGTACGCCTCCGACAGAACAGTCCTCCTGGGAGTGTGTGTGTCTCTGTGTGTGTGTGTGTGTGTGTGTGGTGGCAGGGGGTGGGGGATGGGGACGGGTAAGCCTTACACTACACCTCTGAGGCCTCCAGCTCCCACAGACACAGCTCTGACCAGTGTAGCGCAAAGGAAGCGCACGTTTTTTGCGGGTTTTTTTCCGTTCTTTTTCAATTGATCTCCAACAAAACCGTATGAAAAGTCGCTCCAAGTGTGTTGTCTGAAATCACATATTTTCACAAGAGTCAATGCGTGTCAGAAGATTTATCAATTAAAAAAAGGCATCTTGTTTAAATTATTTTCTGCTCATGTCTTATTTACTATGTATTTGTTTGTCAGTCTGTGTGTCTTTCTGTCCATCTGTCCAACTGTCTATATGTACTGTAAGATGTAAAGAGAGCAGGATATCTCCTCTACTTCCTCCCCTTCCTGTCCTCTCCCTCCTGCTCCCCCCTTCCTCCTTATCGTTCCCTTTTCCTCCTCCACCTCTTCTTCTTGCACCTCCTCCCCGTCCTCCTCCTCTCCTTCCTCTTCCTCTTCATGCTCTTCCCCCTCCCCCTCCTCTTCCTCCCCCACCTCCTCCCCCTCCTCTTCCTCCCCCTCCTCCTCCTCTCCCTCCTCCTCCCCCTCCTCTTACTCCTCCTCCTCTTCCAGTAGTCCTGTCAGCTCTGAGTTTACCACCAGCATCAATGAGGCCATTGAGTGTGTTTAAGGAGCAGATGTGGGCTGGAGGTCATGCTATTGTGCCATAGCCCGCCCTCCCCCATCTAGCCCTCTCCTCCCTGTCCTCCCTGTCCTCCCTCTCCCTCTCCTCCCACCCCTTCTCCTCTTCACGCCCTGCCACCCTTGCCCACATCAAAGCCTGTATTGACGGGCGATCGGATCGGAAACTCCGGTCTGGCAGGGAAGCTGGGCAGCGTTGGTGTGTGTAAACACACACACACACACGCACACAAACAAACACACACACACATATACACGCAAGAAACACACGCAGATGGGGAGGACTGACACAGAGGCTAACATCAATAAAAGGTTCTGTTTGAGGAATGATCAATCTTCCTAGTTTAGAAATGTGAATTATTTTCGGTATCTGACAAGAGACTCGGGAAGGTGGACAGAGAAATACAGAGAAGGGCGAGAAATTGAGAGAAAGAGATAGAGTATAAGCGTCATCCAGGCTTCACTTTCATCCGCTTCAGACCGGAGAGAGTGCTTCCCTTTTTTTGCATTTCCTGTTTGCTCGCGCGCACAAGCTGGCGCGCGTGGGTATGCGGACAGCGGACAGCCTTTCAAATTATGATGTGGATTGGCAGGTAGCAGATGTCCTCTCCAGGGCCCGTCACCCCCCCCCCCCCCACCCACCCACCTCCCACCCCCACCCACCCACCCCCCACCCCCACCCCCACCCCCCCTCCTCTCCTCCCTCCCCTCCACAGGTCACACCCCCCTACTCCCCCTCCACCCCCCCTGCCGCTCGGTCACCGCTGACAGCCCTATGATGGATGAGGACTTGTCATCCCGGACGCTTGTCACTTGTTTACACGTACCCCATCCCTCATCTCTCAACACCGGGCTCAGGATCCGCCTCTACACCAGACAGCAATACAACACAACACCATACATTACAACAAAGGACTTTTTTTTCCTCCTTCCATTCTTTCTCTTCAAACCCCCCGCCGCCCCTTGTGGGGCTCGGCTTGAAAACAGCCGAGGCATTTTAATGCATTCATATATGTGTTGTGCTGGGCAATCTACCAGACTGTGGTTCAGATGTCTCCTGCTGTCAACCTCTACCCCCGGACAAGTGACTTGTTTTTACACTCCCCCCGAGGGAGAGGTGGGGAGAGGGAGAGATGGGGGAGAGGGGAAGAGGAGGATATGGGGGAGAGGGGAAGAGGAGGAGATGGGGGAGAGGGGAAGAGGAGGAGATGGGGGAGAGGGGAAGAGGAGGAGATGGGGGAGAGGGGAAGAGGAGGAGATGGGGGAGAGGGGAAGAGGAGGAGATGGGGGAGGGGGGAAGAGGAGGAGATGGGGGAGAAAGGCAGAGGTATCAGGGAGAGAGGGGGGGAGTTGGAGAGAGAGAGAGAGAGAGAGAGAGAGAGAGAGAGAGAGAGAGAGAGAGAGGGGAGGGAGGGACAGGGGGGGGAGAGGGAGGACAGGAATTTGAACATTGAAACTGTCGCTATTGAACATTGTGCCGTTTTCCAATCCCTTCATTTGACTCGAAAGGAATGAGTGGAAGGAGGCTGCATAGACTCAAACCAAAACATGTCTGCTCACCTACTCAACTGTTCCCCAGCCTGCCTGCCTGCCTGCCTGCCTGCCTGCCTGCCTGCCTGCCTGCCTGCCTGCCTATCCACCTGCTCACTCACCCATCTGTCTGTCTCTCTGCTTGGCTAACCTCTCTCTCTCTCTCTCTCTCTCTCTCTCTCTCTCTCTCTCTCTCTCTCTCTCTCTCTCTCTCTCTCTCTCTGCCTAGGTAAGCCTGGCACACAGGCTCCTTCCAGCAGCACACTACCACACAACCGTCCCCTGATTCCACGTCCAGACACTAATCATAATTGGCCCTGAAAACATGCGTAATTGCCGTCAACCCGACATGCTTTTACAGTTGACATTGTTGTGCCAGGACGAGGGCGCCGAGTGATTTGAATAGCCAGCTTGTTTCACCGCGGCGGGCGTAATTGAAATATGGCGGGCAAGAGTGGAAGATTACACGAAGACCCACTGATAATCACCTGACAGGGGAGTAATTGAGTCTGCAATCTGCTGCGCTTTGAGGAGGAGGAGTGCGTGTGTGTGTGAGGAGGAGTGTGTGTGTGTGAGGAGGGGTGTGTGTGTCTGCACGCGCGTGTGTGAGTGGAGGGGAATCAGGAACAGCACTCTTGGCTCTACAACGTACAGAGCGGTGCTAAAAAGGCTGCATGGTGTTTCTGTACTTCCTCCATCCTCCCCTCCTCCCCTCTCTCTCTCTCTCTCTCTCTCTCTCTCTCTCTCTCTCTCTCTCTGTTTTCATATTCTCTCCTCTTTCACATCCATATTCCCTCCCTCCCTCCCCCCTTTTGCCTCCTTGTCCTGTTAGAAGAAGTCTCCCTTTAATACTTTGTAGCTGGGTCTTCATTGGTCTTTCATAAGGATATCACATCCTATTGGATCGCTTCATCAGTGTGAGATGGATAAAAAAGTCCACCATTCCTCTCAGACATGCTTATTGCTTTCTGATGCGCTGACGTCTAATGGGTGATTGGTTAAACAGTTATGCCACACTTATATTTACATGAAACAAGCACAGTTATAAATACATGAAAAACTTAAGTTCTGGTCTGCTTCTAGACTTGAAAAAAGCAGACTTTACTGTGAAAGTCACACAGTCCAAGCTATGCCATACAGATGGTCAGCCATGCTACTGTTGTTGCTAAGGTAAGAGAATGCAGGTGTCTGGTCTCACCAATACGTTTGTCTCTGCACCATTATCTCACATCTGAGCTGGAAATACACAGGCGGTGGAACCCAATAATATGCAATTAAAAAGAAAGATCATTAAAAGTTATTGGTGTCTAGCTAATTACTATAACTTTCCCCTTATAATGAGCATGTATGGGTATTGATCCAGTCCAAATCTGCCTTTCCTCTAGGAAAAAAAGGAAGGTAGTTACTTTGTGTTTAATCATTAATATAGTAATGATTTTTCCAGAACACTCTCAATTAAGAGCAAAGCAGAAAATGACCCAGGGGAGTTTTTTGGGCCCATGCTTTTAAAAGTGTGATGTTCCAAACATCTATCCCCCCCCCAGCCCCCTCTTCACCACAGTACTGACTAGATTCACGTTTTTAAATAATTAAAACGCCGATGTTGGCTTATTTGAGCTTCTGTGTGTGTCTGTGTCCATGTGAGTTTGTGCCCATATGTGTGTGCATGTGTTCCTCCTCCCACGCCATGTGTGTGTGTGTCTGTTAAAATGAACACCGTCATCCCCACTAACAACAGTTCATGGGTTGGTCCATTCCCCTGCAAGTACTCCTGCTGCGAGCCTGTGTTCCCCCTGTGCACCCATGTGTTCCTGACACCCCCCTCACCACCCACCCACCCTCCCCAGCTCACTGTGACTCCCCAGTGCTGGGGGCCCAGGGCCGGGGCTCTCCTGGGGCTCTCCTGGGGCTCTCCTGGGGCTCTCCTGGGGCTCTCCTGGGGCTCTTCTGGGGCTCTCCTGGGGCTCTCCTGGGGCTCTCCTGGGGCTCTCCTGGGGCTCTCCTGGGGCTCTCCTGGGGCCCAGGGCTGAAGCCAGTCTGTGGGGCACTGCCAGCCCCCCATGTATGATGCCCTGGCCAAGGGGACCTGCCAGTTCACAGTGATTTAATAGGGACGGTTGCTGCACTCCGCTTTTATTTCTTTGTGATCTACACAAACACGCAAACACACACAAACACACACACACACACAAACAATCACACACACAAACAAAACAAGAAAGACAACAAATGGACTTTGTGGTCTACACACACACGCAAACACACACAAACCTGTAACACACAAATACACAACAAACTACTGTGTGACAGTTACACCCACACAAGTGTAAACACACACTCAGCACAACACACACTTCCCTGGTTCTCCTTCGTACTCGTTCCCTCAATAAGGACCAGCAGGGTCGGAACAAAGCCCTTCAGTCTCTGCTGAAGCCCAGTTTACGGCAGGCTCTCTCCTCTCCAGAGAGGCTTGACATTTCCTTCTCTTCCTTAGATCTACTCTGTGTTCACAGCGTGTCATCTATGTTTGAATTTACAGCCCATAATAAGGCATTTTTCAGCCGCTTTAATGTCATCGCCTTGGTAACCTCGAGGTCCAGGGCAACAATGCAGAAACGGCAGGTTCGTCCGAGGAATGTGCGTTGAGCCCGCTAGAAAGACCTAACCAGCTCTAATCCCTTGGGCTGGCTCGAGATAATTTTTCATATGTATATGAGAGTTGGAGGGCTATAACTTTCTCACACATTTTACAGCTATAGTAACAGACTGGAATGAGGCTCCTGAGGGGGTTGAGTGGTGGTGCAGGAGGGAGAGAGGGAGGGGGAGTGAGAAGGGGAGGGGGAGGAAGGCACGGGCAGAGGGGGAGGAAGGAGATGGGTTGCGAGGAGAGGAGGAGAGGGGGGAAGGAGAGTGGGAGGGGGTGAAGGAGCTGAGAGGGTGAGAAAGGAGGTTGGTCGTGAGGAGAGAGGAGAGGTCGGGAAGGACAGGAGGAAGGCGGTGGGATGTGAGGAGAGGAGGACCGGAGAAAAGGAGAGGAGAGGGGGGAAGGAGAGTGGGAGGGGGTGAAGGAGCGGAGAGGGGGAGAAGGAGGCGGGCCGCGAGGAGAGGAGGAGAGTGGAAGGTCGAGAGGAGAGGGCGAGGAAGAAGAAGCGTTTGGAGAAGAAGAGGAGAGAGGAAGGCGAGAGGAGGGGAGAGAAGAGGGGGGAGTGAGGGAGCAGGGCGGGGTTATGAAAGAGTACTCTTCTAGAGCCCCCCCCCCCCCCCCGAGCGTCACCGGGGGGGGGGGGGGGTCTCCTGTACTGTCTGTACGCGAGGGCTCGTCGGCATGACCGGCTGTCACCACCTGCCTCCATGACACGACCCCCATGTTCACATGACAGGGCCAATTACACACGCTGACGAGGTGACGCCGGGAAAAAGCACATGCACGCGACCGGCGAATAGCATGACCTTTACGTATGAGCTGCGCCATTTCATTCCCTTTCTCTTCCTTCCTACCTCCCTTCCTCCCTCCCTCCCTCCTCTCTCTGTCCCCAGCCTCATACATGTCCTCCATCCCTCCATCCCTCCCAGCCAAATCCCATCTAGAGGATGCGTATCCCGGGCAGTCGTGGACTCGCGGCTGGGAGCGGTGGCGGCCCGTTATTTATGGTCCCCTGACAGACCCATGAATCCCCAGCCAAAGTGAAACTCATATAGTTATCAAAAGCATAAAATTCCTATCACTTTAGGTGTCAGAGCAGAGACAGGAAAATGAAACAGGTACTCATAAAGGAAGCGGGTGTCATAAATCAGCGAGGGTGGGGAGGGGGCGGGTGGGTCCGCCTGTAACCCCCCCCCCCCCCCCCTCCTCCTGTGAAGTCGACGCGGGACAGGGCCTTGGGAGAGAAGCAGCAGAAGCTTGATTAAATAAGGGGAATTAGGTCTTTGTGTAAAAAAAATTGCGGGAAATAACAGTGATCTACGCTCCGTGTCAGACGGGGCTGCGCTTCACCCTTCAGCCTCCCTCCCTCCCTCCCTCCCTCCCTCCCTCCCTCCCTCCCTCCCTCCCTCCCTCCCTCCCTCCCTCCCTCCCTCCCTCCCTCCCTCCCTCCCTCCCTCCCTCCCTCCCTCCCTCCCTCCTACTCTTTATTTATTCTGTGCATTTTTAGCAGATGAATATCTCGCTCGCACAGTATACATGCATTTGAACACATCTCTTTCTTTCTTTTTCTCTCTTTCTCTCTTTTCTCTCTTTCTCTCTCTCTCTCTCTCTCTCTCTCTCTCTCTCTCTCTCTCTCTCTCTCTCTCTCTCTCTCTCTCTCTCTCTCTCTCTCTCTCTCTCTCTCTCTCTCTCTCTCTCTCTCTCTGTCTCTCTCTCCAGTGTCCGACTCGTAACATTCGGGGTTCATTTCCATATCATTCCAAAACATGGACATTTTTAATTCATTAATAATTTGGTGTCCCAGAATAATTTGGGAAGGTGCTCAGCAACAGATAACAGGCCATCATCAAATGTTTGTCAGTGGTTTTCAAGATATACAAATGATACAAGTGCTCTGAGAGGGGACAGGAGCTTATGGGATGAGTCCAGCGAGGAGAGGATGAGTCTGTGCTGTGGACGAGAGAGGAGTCTCTGAGCAGAGGAGAGGATGAGTGGAGGTCAGTGTGATAGGGTGGGATGAGTCTCAGTGATGTGGCGTGGAGTGGGGTGATGACCTCTCATCCCATCCATCATTCCTGATAGACATGGGAAGCCAGCCAGTGACACTAGCCCACAAAGCAGACGCACACACACACACACTCACACGCACACACACACACTCACACACGCTCACACGCACACACATACACACTGTTTATGTGTCTTTATTTTTCTCTCTTTCCAAAACACACAAACACACCATTTGTGTTGCTTCTTCTCTTGATCTTTCTCTCGTAAAAAAAAAAACAAACACCGACAAGCAAAGTCGCCTTTTTGTCTTCATCCCTTTCCAAACACACACACATACGCACGCAATCGACACTTCTCTCTTTCTGAAACGCGCGCGCGCACACGCGCTCACACACAGGCGAGAGTGTGAAATGGGTTCAACGCCATTTGACCTGGGCTCTCCAGGCGTCTGTCAGCCCGCCAGGCCCTCACGGGTGCATGACAGTGCGATCATATGTTTCCCTTCGTCTGACCTACATGCTGTCACGTCTAGACTCTCCTCACACAGCCCGGCCCTCCCCAGCCCGACTGTGCCGTGCACCTCCGTCAAAACCCGCCTCGCTTTTCAGGAAGTCAAACAGGACTCCTTTCCTGTCGGCTCAGACAGAAGCGACGTGTTGCCAGAGCGAAACCAGGAAGTGAGACGTCGCCGGGGGCCCCGGGCTCGCACACGAACACCGACGGAACGTTCTGGAGACGGGGCGAGGACTCCCCCTCCCTTGTTCTCCTTGCGTTTCTTTTCACAGAGGGCTGTGCCTTTTGTCGTGAGATGTTTTTTGTTGTTGGCGTAGGGCTAAGAGTGATGCGTTGCTGCAGACAGTGTTGATGAAGAGTGTGTTGTGGACTTCACGCTGTTTCCTGAGGCTGGGTGTTGTCTTTCAGACCCCCTTGGAGGGCGGGGATTGACACAGATATGATGTAATCCTCATTAAGATTGGCTGGGATTGAAGGCTCTTAATTCCTCCTGTGTTCTCGGTTTTGAAGATATTTTGTTCAGCGCCAAAGACATGCATCTGCGCGTTTTGTTTTCCAGAGGACACATGTGAAGCTGGGTGAAGCTTGCTGCCCTTGGTCGTGTTGTGTGTGTGTGTATGTGTGTGTGTGTGCTGGGGCTGAAATGACAGGAGACGCCAACAAACTGGCTCCCCTCTCCTGCCTCTGCGTCCGAGGACAATGGGGCCACCATATGGGCCGGCCGCGCGGAAATGAATGGGCCTCATTTGTGCTGTTGGCACCGGGAGCAGCAACCCCCCCCCCCCCCTCTCACACACACACACCCGCCTCTGACCCCCCCCCCCCCCCCCCCCGCCCTGCACCCCCCCCGGTGAGGCTTGCGGGCCGACAGGCGGCAGAGGCACGCGGAGCAGGCCTGTGGCAGGCGGCTGTCACCACTGCCTCCACCCGCGTCACAGTGAGACTGGCAGAAGAGTGAAGGCGCGTTCATTCGCGTTCATTTGTTTGTCGTTGCATTTTTTCATTACGTTTCTGTGAGACTCGGCACCTGAAAATAAATTACGATTGTTGTAAACATCGGGTAGCTGTGTTTCCCGTGTTGGGTAAAGACAGCAGCAACATTTGAGTCCTTATTGGTGAATATAGATGACAGTGTGCGTCTGTCAGCACAGAAACAGACTTCTATGCACGAGTAAGGGGGTGTTTTTGTACATGCACGTGAGATTGTGCCCCCCCCCAACCGTGTTCTTATTTGTGTACGAGTGTGTGTCTGTGTAGCTGTGTGTGTGTTGGTGTGTGTGTCTGCGTAGGTGTGCGTGTCTGTGTAAGTGTGTGTGTGTCTGTGTGTGTGTCGACCTATGCAGCTCTGTGTTTCTGTTTCTGTGTGTCAGTAGGGATGTGCGCCTGAGAGTTTGTGCACGTTTCCGCTTGTGCATGCGTCAGTGTGTGTGTGTGTGTGTGTGTGTGTGTCCAGGCCTGGGATGATAGGAGATGATGAAGCGTTGGCTGCTCTGTTGACATGAGATCCTAATGAGGATGAAATGAGAAGGTCAGGGCTCATCTCCAGGAGGGGGAGGAGGGGGTCGAGGAGGGGGGGGTGGAGGAGGGGGGGGGGGAAGGGTCTCTCCTCCTCTTGCCCCCGCCAACCCCTCCCCCTCACCCTCACGCTTATGACACGCCACACCCACCCCTCCTTCCTGAGATGGCCGGATAATCCTCCTCTTAATCGGCAAGGCTGCTCAAACACGCACACACACACACACACGAGTGGCCCTGATCCCTTTGCATCTTCGTAATGAAGGTAATTAGCATCCCAACAAGGCCAGACCTGTTTTATGATCGCTGGCTTGTTCTCTGGCCCCAGTCTGCTTCTGACCAGCTTGGACCAGTCTTTCTGTCATAATGGTGCCTGACCCGGGCAGACGGAACCAACTGGAACACATTAACATGAAACACACACATTAACACATCTGTGGAGTTGGGATTGGATTGGCATTGATAGGGGACATACACAGGACAGAGTAGAACACAGTAGAGCACAACAGAACGCAACAGCCAGGAAGTCCCGTGGAGTGAGGGACAGGAAGTGAGGTCAAGTGTCGGACAGACGTCTGGTGTGTTCTCTGTGACCCCCGTGTGTGCAGGTGCACCCCCCCCCAGCCCTTTTCCTGCAGTCAGGGATTTGTGTGTGTGTGAGTGAGTGAGGGATATTGAGGGTCTGTTCACTTATCATCTGGGTAGCTGGCCCACGTCTTCATCAATACCTATCCATATATACAATAGTTCAACCAAAAACTACTAAAGTATTCACTCCAGTGACAAATGCATGAACAAAGCACTGTTGAGAGCGTGAGAGAGATAGAGAGAGACAGGGAGAGACTGACAGAGAGAGAGAGAGAGAGAGAGAGAGAGAGAGAGAGAGAGAGAGAGAGAGAGAGAGAGAGAGAGAGAGAGAGAGAGAGAGAGAGAGAGAGAGAGAGAGAGAGAGAGAGAGAGAGAGAGAGAGAGAGAGAGAGAGAGAGAGAGAGAGAGAGAGAGAGAGAGAGAGAGAGAGAGAGAGAGAGAGAGAGAGAGAGAGAGAGAGAGAGAGAGAGGGAGGAAAAATGAGGCTGCCAGTGCCTAATTGAGCATACAGATTCCTAATGTGTCAGGCAGTGTCCTATCTGATGAGCGATGGCACTTTTTAGGAAGCATCTTCCTTTGTTTCCTCCCTCACAGTAATGAAGTGGAGGCCCTCTGTGATCCTCAGACACACACACACACACAGGACACTCCCTGATCACCAACCCCCCTCACACACATTCAGACACACACACACCCGGGACACACTCCCTTATCACCACGCCCCTCCGACACACACACACACATACACACATATCACAGTCACAGGCAGACACGCACAGACACCTAGGACGCTGCCTGATCTCCCGGTCCCCTCACACACACATACACACACACATCCTCACAAACACCCAGGGTACTCCCTGAACAACCCCCCCACACACACGTCAGTGAGTTATGAGCCGGCGCTGTGTTGGTGAACTCTTGCTCAGCGCTCATGTTTTGGAGCAGAGTCATTATGAAAGGGGAGCTGTTTATCTTTGCTGCGGCGAAGCAGCACTCATCCATTAGCCTCACACCTGTGTGTCTGTGTGTGTGTGTGTGTGCGGCCTCACACACCTGCAGGCCCCCGGGTCAGCCTCTAATGAGGCCGGGGCAGAGAGGAGTCGGCGAGGCTATTGGAACAAGGGAGGGATACTGTCCATTCGGACAGGAATGGACTATGAGCGAGAGCAAGAAAGAGAGGGAGAGAGAGTGAAATAGAGAGAGAGAGAGGGAGAGAGAGGGAGAGAGAGAGAGAGAAATAGAGAGAGAGAGAGGGAGAGAGAGAGAGAGAGAGAGAGAGAGAGAGAGAGAGAGAGTGAGAGAGAGGGAGAGAGAGAAAGTGAAATAGAGAGAGAGAGAGTGAGAGAGAGGGAGAGAGAGTGAAATAGAGAGAGAGAGAGTGAGAGAGAGGGAGAGAGAGTGAAATAGAGAGAGAGAGAGTGAGAGAGAGAGGGGGAGAGAGAGATTGAGAAAGAGGTAAATAAAGAGAGCTTGAAAGAGGGAGGACATGCTGTAAAGTAGAGTGAGGGAGGGCGGGAGAGAGAGGGAGGAAGAGAGACGGAGAGGGAGCGAGGAGGAGGGAGAGAGAGGGGGCAGAGAGAAAAACAGTCTGCTAGGATGCATGAGATATGCCTGTGCGGATGATGCTCACTTTGATTGTGACCCCGCTCTCTCTCTCTCACACACACACACACACACTTCACTTTTTTCTCTGCACCTGTCGAGTGGGGTCCTTCAGCCCCTCTGTGTCTGTCGCTGACTTGATGTGTGCACCATGGCTGTTGTTTGGCGCTGTGTGTGTGTGTGTGTGTGTGTGCTGTGGTCACCCAGACCTGTTCAAGGTGCTCCTCAACCATATGTCTGTTTCAGCTGGGAGGGGCAGGACTCGGTGACCTTCACCCACAACGAGCTCTCAATACTCTGGGCTCACCCGCTTGGGTTCAGGCCAGGAGAACATGGCATCCTCTAACACAGACACACCCACAGCAACACACACACACATTCACATACACACCAAGCACACGCAAACACATGCAAACCTCTGTAAAACTTTGCACCAAACGCTCACAACATGCAAGCACACATGAAGCCAAAACACACCCCCACACTCGCACACAACCCCACACTCATGCAGCATGCTTTCACAAACTCTGTAAGCACATCACACAAAACACACACACACACACACACACAAACCCTGAACACATCACACATTCGCACGGAGACCTGCAACATTTCACTCACTTCACTCAACGCCGAGAAAAGCACTAATATTACAGGAACTACGCTTTCAGTCACACGCCATATCCGTGTCGAAGATTTTCACAGCTTCCACATGTAACATTATCTCTTTTTTTTTTCTCAGAAATGCCAGCCAAACTGGACAAAATGGGTCTTGAGTGAGTTGGATCAAACAGTCCTATAGAGCTCCTATCCTGGGTTGACATGCATCATTAGGCTAAGAGGAGGAAAGGACTTCCTCCCAAGGCCCTGTAAACATGTGTTGTCATTTATTTAGACAGTCCGACCTCTAATGACTAACGGTTGTTGCTAGCAGACTGAATCACCAATTCAGACTTTACTGATCCTTGTGACCACCCCTTCACTCCTATCTAAGGAAATGCAAAATCATTCACTGGAGGTTACTTCTTGTTGAATGCAAGTAACTTGGCCAACAGAAAACATTGTAGAGGTGGAGTTTTATTTGCAAAAATTAAAATGTCCATTTCCATTATTGTTGTCTATTGTTTTTTTGCACAGAATGAAATGAGCTTGTATTTTTTTTTTTTTATCTACTGACCACCCACCTTATTTTCCGGGAAAGATTAAATATTTCTGCTTGAGAACACCCTTTAAACGACAAAATGACTGCTGTCACGGACACACACAAAAGCACACGCTCACACACACACAAAAGCACACAGACACTCACAAACACCACGCTCTCCTGATTTTTGATGGATAGATGGCTAAAGAAGAGAAAGAGGAGAAGAAGAAGAAAAAAAATCTCCTGAAAAGAATGAGGCCCTCTGAGAGTTTGTCAAAGTGGCTTCTCTCTGGGAAGGCGGGGGGGGGGGGGGGGGGGGTAGTGGAGTTCCGAAACATGGCCGCCACACTGTAACCCCAGACACCAGGGGGCCAATCTGTCAGATAATTAGCCTTGGCCGAGGACAAAGGTTTTTATTTGCAGGAATTTCATCGTGGCAGGATTGAGTAATACGTCTGTGTATTGTGCACGGGTCATGGGAACATCATCTCATACTGGTGAGCCATAATAGACGCACAAATGGTGATGAGAAAAGGCCCTGGTAATTCAATTCCTCAAGCGTTTGTTTCCATCCTTTCTCCCTCCCCTTTCTTATTGACTCTGTCTCTCTTTTTTATGTCTACTCTATCTTTCTCTCTCTCATTTCATCTTCCAGCTCCCCTCTCACTCTCTCTTTCTCCCTCCCACCCCCCCCCCCCTCTCGTTCTCAAATGAGTGAACGTCGTTGCGACAGGGATACACCATTTCCCCTGCCAGAGTAACGCACTAATATCATTCACACCACAACATTATTGAACATGAGATGAATTAGTGCAATAGAAAATATTTCCTTTGACACCCATTCCTCAAACGGACTATGAGAGTTATACATCTCTGTAAAACTGGTTTTACTGCACAAATCTGTAAAGCTAATTCACCCCCAATCGTATGTGAGTAAACTGTCTATGTCAACTCGTTTGTGCTCATTTCAAACAAAATAATATCAGTCTTTGTGTCTCATGTGCGTTGGTGTACATGCGTGCCTGTTCGTGTGTCCTTTCCTGACGCTCTATGTTGTGACCTTTGACCCTCCCGGGCAGCCAACCAGGAAGTGGCCAGTGTTAAAAGAGATTGACTGGTTGGTGGTTTATAGATGATTGTTTATATGATTCCATACCGACGGGCTGACCTCTGGTGACCTCTCGGTGGCCTGTCCGCTCAGAGTCACGACCCGTGTCCATTAGCGACAGGACTAATTAATGTTGACGTCCCAGGCTATGGTCTAATGGGAGTTGTATAGAAGAATGGGAAATGGTTGCTTTATACGCCCCCACGTCACCCCACCACCACCACCACCACACACACACACCTTGAATGTCTCAGACATCAAACTTAATGTCGCAGAAAATCATGCTCACTTATTTGTATGTTGTTTAGTTGTACGGCGCATTAATGTGTTTTGTATGTGAGCGCGCACGTTTAAACCTACCTGCGTTAAAGTGCTTCAACGATTGCCACACGTGTCAGTGTGTGTGTGTGTGCGCTTTAGCATGTTTGAGAGACAAACACAACAAGAATGTGCGGTTGAACAATGTCTAACGCATCCAAAAGAGATGGGACAAGTTGCTTTTAAGTAATATAATTGGATTATTGCATTGTGTGAATCTCCTTATTATAATAGGCGCAAGGTTGCAATTCCCCCGTCATTATTCCATACAGATTGAGCTCCCTCCTAATAAGAAGGTGCAACGGAGCAAAACAAAATACTTAAGACTCCATTTCCTTTCTCTCGCTTAGAGCTATTAATAGACCAAAACGCCCTCCCCCCCCCCCCCCAACATCCAGCCATGTACACATTAAACATGAGTGGAACATACACACACACACACACACACACACAAACACCCACCACACTCACAACCCGGCCTAACAAGAGAGCAAGGTTGCTCTAGGTTGTGTTCTGAGAGGCTGGGCAGACAGGCAGGTAGACAGGCAGGTAGACAGACAGGCAGACAGGCAGACAGACAGACAGACAGACAGACAGGCAGGTAGACAGGCAGACAGGCAGACAGGCAGACAGACAGACAGACAGACAGACAGACAGACAGACAGACAGACAGGCAGACAGGCAGACAGACAGGAAGACAGGCAGACAGACAGACAGACAGACAGACAGACAGACAGACAGGCAGGCAGGCAGGCAGGCAGACAGGCAGACAGGCAGACAGGCAGGTAGGTAGACAGGCAGGTAGATATGCAGGCAGACAGGCAGGTAGACAGGTAGGTAGACAGGCAGGCAGACAGGCAGGTAGACAGGCAGGTAGACAGGCAGGCAGACAGCTCTGCTGGGCCGGTCCTCTGGGGAAGTTCCTACTGTATCCAGGTAGAGGCCCCTGAGGAAGTAGGGTCTCCGTGAGAATGTCTGAGGAGAGTGTTTCTGAAATCACCACGTAGCTTCTTTAGCCCCCCCCCCCCTGCAGCCGCCCCCCCCGCCCACATTACCCCCCCACCACTTACCTCAACACACTACCTCACCCACCGTCACACACTACCTCAACACACTAACTCGCCCATCCCCTGCTCTCCCTGCTCCCTCATACCCACCCCATCCCAGCAAGTCTGACTGTGCCCCCTCCCCTCCCTCCCCCCCCCCCCCCCCCACTCTCCTGCCCAACCCTAGTCTGGGGATCACACGACACTTGACGGGATTTCATGTTGGATTTCAGAGATAAGCGAGAGGATTCCGGCCCGAGCCGGGAGCTTAGCATGGGCCTCCGAAATGGCAGGCAGAGGCCCCGCTCACTGAACTCAACCTCACGGTTTACAAGATCTGGGATTTCTCTCCCTCCCCCCCCCCTCTCTCTCTCTCTCTCTCTCTCTTTTCTCTCCTTTCTCTCCTCCCTCTCTCACCCCTCTCTCTCTCTCTCTCTCTCTCTCTCTCTCTCTCCCTCATCCCACTCCCTTTGTCTTGGCAGGGTTTGTTGCTTTAGCTGTGAGAGGCTGGCTGACACAACACAGGCTAACTCCTCCAGGAGCTAAACGTGGCTAACGCGTGCATAGTTATTCTAGCACCGGGCTCCGGGGGCCAAGAAAAAAGGATGTATTTTAATTGACCAAACCCAGGGGCTTCAGTATTTCTATAACCACTGGAAACTGGAGACGGGAGAGAGCAGAGAGGGAGAAAGGAGGGCGAGGAGAGAGAGAGCGCAGGAGAGGGTGTAATAGAAAATTACTATTCTTTAAGATGTCCATAATATTCTTTGGCCTAGAACAATTATTGCTGAGGTTTTAACTTTTGTAAAGCTAGCATAACCTTTTGGCCTAAGACAGTATTGCTCAAGTTTCCGTTTGCTGACAAATGTCTAACGAATTTGACTGTTTAACCCTGGTTGTTTTGCCCATACTCCAGGATTTTTTCTGGCAAATTCTTCTTTATTGTCTCAAACAATGTTTTTAATATTGAGCATCTGTATTAATTTCTGCAACCTATTTCCTTTTTCACTTTCTTGTTTATTTAAGAGTTCCTCTTTCTATAGACATTAATTATTGAACTAATAATGTAACTGTCTGGAATTACTGTATAAAAGAGTGCTCAGATCATTGCAATTTTAGAGAGCCTTTCTACTCCAGACATCATTTATGGTACTATTTTAGAACTGCTCTTTCTTGATTTCAAGAAATAAACATATAAAGACAAATTCTTCTGACCTCAGACATTCAATCATAGAAATGCCACCACAAGGGAAACCAAGAAATACAAAGTGGTACTGCGTTATCAAATATCACTTCCTGTTAACTAGGAATACTAATGTGACCAAGCAGGTGGTTTTGGTGAGTTTCTGTTGTGGTCATAATGTTTGATCGGATGAGAACAGTGACGTTGAGCATATCAACACTAGGACTGTGGTGTTGTTCCCTGGTTGACTGGAGAGCGCTCTGATGTTAACCTGCTACACTGGGTGTGTGAGTATGTGTGTGTGTGTGTGTGTGCAACATTTATTGTGGCAGTTTGCATGTCAGAGAGACACTAATAACAGCTGAAGGTGTGGCGTCCACAAACACACACACACACTCACACCCACACACACACCAACGCACGCACAGTGCAGCAGGTTAACCCTGGAAATAACGGAGTCACACAGTACCTGAGAGGAATCCTGAGAGCTCGTTCCCGGCATGGAAAGATGGATTGCCTGAATTCTCCACCAATCACAAAGCAACACATTGGCCGCAGCATTGATTGATGAAGTATTTAAGTCGTCAATCTCCCATCACCGGCTTTTCTTCTCTGGTTCTCTTCAGCTGGTTGCAGAGAAAGCGTGGCGTGTCTTGAGCCCGGATGAGCTCTGGCCAGTGGTTGAGCGCTATCACTCAGTCTGGAAGCCTGGAAGTTTCCCCTCACAGTCACTTGCTGAGAAGGTATCTTTTACTAAAAACACAATGCACAGTGCTACTTTAACCTCGTTAGAGTCGAAGCCCCATGACTGAGTCATTCTCTTTGAAAGCTATGAGGTGTGAATTAAGGCCTGTTATCTGAGAGAGGTTTGGTATACATACAAACACGGGTTGAATGTGTCTATTTCAGGCATGTTTTATTTATGTCTATTTCAGAGTTGTATTTATTTTTTGACTGCTCTGTTGAGTAATGAATAAACTATACTTGATAACATCAAACAAGTGCACCCCGAGTATTTACTAATAACAATGTTAAAGGCATTATTCTTTGGAGTGTCTCGTATAAGGCATGCCCCGGCATCACCACAATGCCATTGATCACTAATTATTACAATAATAGAATTGATAAAAATGCCTCACCTTTGACCCTTGGACAGCGGGCAGTTTTTGTGTTAATCTCATAATCATGCTTGGGTAGGCATGCAGAGTGTACCATAAGCAGGAGCTCACGTTCAGCAGAATCTGTGGTGACAGCATGTTAGAATGAGTGAGAGTGCGAGAGGGAGAGAGAGGGAGAGAGACTTGGTAAGAAATGGATCCATCGGTCAACCTACTCTTGCCCCCACCGACAACCAACCCTTCACTAATATGATACCCCCTTTGGGTTCCTCCTAAACCTTCAGCCAATCAATGACTGCGGTTGGTGGAATCCTCCCGTCTAGGCAAATGAATGACTTCACTTTTTTTCTGCGGTTTTATGCTATTGATTTGTTTTATTAGCTGATTGATCTCCACCTCCCCCCTCTTCCACCCACCCGGGTTTTTTCCGCTTTGCTTATCAATATGGGAGCTGATAACATCCATCACAGACACTCGAAGCCTCCATTCTATGACAAGGCCCTAAACCCTACCCTGAGGCAAACAGGCTAATGCTGGTTAGCCTAGCAGAGAGGACAGTGTCTTGTAGCTAGGCTACGTTGCTTACTTTATAGTGGACCAGACTAACATGGGTCCGCTTAGCCGAGTGGACAGGGAAAGCAATCATGGCTACCTGACCAGTGGAGACAGTGTGTGGTACTTGAGCGTTAACGTTTGAGCGTTATCTAACATCCATCGCTATGTTTTGGACGATGCAGGGAGAAGAAGCAGAAGCAGAAAATCAGGACACAGGACACAGTCCAACACAACACCCACAACATCATCACATGGATTTGCAATGTGGGTTTGTTCATTAGCCGTAGATTTGGTGCAACCCTCCTCAGCGCCGCCCTGGTGTCAGTCCTCCATCCATCTCTGTGTGCCAGGGCCTCTCCAGCAGCAGTATCTGAACCTCTTCTCGAGCTCCCTTTGAGCAGAGAACAATAGGCAGGAAGGGCTCTGGGCCAGTCAGTCAGACTCCACTTCACTGGAGGAATTGGGTCTTTTCATCCTCTGTCACCGGAGCGATGTGGTGACACGCACCTCCGGCACAGCGAGTCAACAGCAGTCATATCTCTCTCTCTCTCTCTCTCTCTCTCTCTCTCTCTCTCTCTCTCTCTCTCTCTCTCTCTCTCTCTCTCTCTCTCTCTCTCTCTCTCTCTCTCTCTCTCACACACACACACACAGTTCAGTGATCAGCTGCACACACAGGATAGGGAGTTTCACTTAGTCCAAAATCATTTTTTTACGTCTACTTGAAGTCTTCAGCTATGCTAACATTCAATAAGATGTAAGATGGTGTGGAACCTTTGAGCGTGGAAAAGAAAAACATTGTCAGCTTGTTCTAGTGAGACACTTGTTTCAGTATTTATCAATTAATTCTATTTTTCAATCAAGGTTAATGTGCCTACATATTGTGCATGGTTTGTTTTTAAGGTTTTCTATAATTGTGTATTTTGTTGGTCACTTGTGTACACATACAGTAGCTCTGTTTATTGTATGACTCTGTTACTGTGTGTGTTCACAGGGGATTTTCTGAAAGGGTATTTTCTCAAAAGTGCCCCTGTTTAAATAATGGATTCATAAAAATCCCTCCTCAGCTGTCAGACATGCTAACTGGGCCCTCTAGGCAAACAAGCTGCAGTCAGTTTGCAAGTCATAAAACCTCACCTCTAACCACACCCACGGATGTCTGCAAACACACACACACACACACACACACACATTCTCTGTCTCTCTTCGGTGCTCTCTTCAATTCTGTCTCCCGACCCCTCCTCCTTTGTCGCTTTCTTTCTCTCTTTTTTTTTTTCATCCTCTACTTGTGACACCTCTCCTCGCGTGCATCCCGCCGATGATGTCGACGATGCAACACGTGTCTGAGTCTGGGGCTGTGCGAGCACACGCACGCTCCGGCACACGGGCAGAGACCGTGCTTGGAGAGAGACAGTCCCAGAGTCGGGACACGTCAAAGATGACAGATCGACTATCTCACGGACCCCTCCCCCCTCCTCTCCTCTCTCCCCTCCACTGTCCCTCCTCCCTGCCCCCTTCGAACACATCTGTGTGTTGATCCAGCTTGTGGGACTTCCTGTTTCCAGGGACGGGGGAAAGTGGAGTCATCGGGCGTCGCGCTTCGTTCCCGTCCCACCCAGGCCCCGCTCCGGAAACACTCCCACTTCATCATTCCTCAGACGGACGCTCGCACGTGGAGTGAAGCTCTCTCGGATGGGGGGGCACAGCCGTCTGAGTGTCGAACGAAAAAACAACGGAGACACAGTCAAATGATATTCTTCCAAACTCTGTTGAATTCTATTGTATCTAGAACATCCCCTATTTTATCTCTCCTTTGTTCCCGGAGACTGACCGAGCCTTTTCTCAGCGCATCTCTTGCTCATGGATAAAACATCACACTGAAAATGCTAACGTCAGTTTAGTTTTAGGGACCGTGAGAAATATGTAGTGGATGTTTCTCATGTATGTTTAGTGGTGAAAGGTGACATAACCCATAGTCCCATTAAAACCACAATGGTCCTTTTATCTCATAAAATATTTTCTAATTTCCACCGAACATCCACTGACAGGGTAGTCAACAGCAACAACAGAGTCATAGTAGCACACATTTTATAAACACACTGTATGTGTACTCGTCTAAATATACAGATATTTACATACATTTATGAATATGTAATTGTTTATTATACTCGTCATACAGTCCTCAACAACAATATTTGAGGAAATAATAAAGAATGGTGCTGAGCTGGTGAGTGTGTATGTGTGTGAGAGAAGGTGGGTTTAGTCATACCGTGTGTGTGTGTGTTTTTGTAAGTGCGTGTCGGTGCATGTGTGTGTGTGTGAGAGAGAGAGAGACAGAGAGAGAGAGAGAAAGAGAGTGAGAGAGAAAGAAAGTGAGAGAGAGACAGAGAGAGAGAGAAAGAGAGTGAGAGACAGAGAGAGAGAGAGAGACAGAGAGAGAAAGAGAGAGAGAGAGAGAGAGAGAGAGAGAGAGAGAGAGAGAGAGAGTGAGAGAGAAAGAAAGTGAGAGAGAGACACAGAGAGAGAGAGAAAGAGAGTGAGAGACAGAGAGAGAGAGAGAGAAAGAGAGTGAGAGAAAGAGAGAGAGAGAGAGAGAGAGAGAGAGAGAGAGAGAGTGAGAGAGAGAGAGAGAGAAAGATTGAATTGAGAGTGTGTTGTGTGGCCCTCTCTCTGTCGGGGTGGAGAGGACCCTGCTTTTAGAGCGAGGTAGAAACACTGGGGCCAAATGAGCGTAAACAGGCACACAAAGGAGCGGAGAGAGTGGAGCGCAACGGAAAATAGCCCTGTCAACAGGACCCCCCACTGAGGAATTTCAATTTCATATATCTCATTATCCCTGTCAGATGGAGAAAACTCACAAAAAGCTTTCTTTGTTCTCTTCCTCTGTCTCCCGCATCTCTGTCAATTAATTTCAGCATACGAATATGACTAATTGTCTCTCCACAGCTCCTGGGCTACATAAATAGTAATTTGTCCCCGCGTTTGAGTGGGGGGTGGTTCTGTGGGTATTCATCCGTCAATTTATGATATTTGAACACAATGAGCTGTGCATAATTCAGGTGATCACGTAAAATGGTGAGCGCAGCCCTTTTAGGCAGAAACCCAGCTCTCCCCTTTCTGGAAGCCCACAGTCTTGTAACCCACACAATCCTGGATACTCCCCCCTCCCCTTTGTAAGAGAGAGCATTATGTTCCTCTGCTTTCCCTGCTTTGTTTGGAGTGCTGTTATTAGCATCATAATTAGCCTGACAGAAGCAGACAGACAGCACTGCTGATATCCATGCAGATTCTCCTGATGAGAGATTGAGAGAGAGAGAAATCTCACTTATCTGCACTTCCACTTTAATGAGATATTTTCATGTTAATTCCAGGGGGTAATTATGGAATTTTGCTAGTGCAAAATAGCTCGAGACATTTCTAAAATCAGTTTTTTTTTTGTAATTGTATGATCATTTAAGAATTAGAAACTAAATGTTTTAGCCATTGAGGCAGATGCTTTACTGATGGCAAATCATACACAAAACATCTCATGAATGTCAGATGCAGTATGAAATGATCTATGCATGTAAGTCTATCATACATCATCGTTTATACAATACATTATTGTACGATACAATAATTGTTCAAGAATGTATGAAAAAAATGTCATTCACTGTACACAACAAGTTCGAGATGTCATTCCGTTAAACTTTCAAAATATAATTTACTGTAACAATAAACAACATGAGATCCTGCCCTAACTCAACACCTCAAAGAGAGGGGAAGAGGAGGAAGAGGGGATGAGGTGACGGAGGGGTGAGAGAAGGGAAGGGAGGGAGGGTTGGAGAAAAGATGGGTGGGTAAGGGGAGGGAAAGAAGGGGTAAGGCGATGGAGAAGTGAGGGAAGGGATGGGGTGGAGGAGGGAGGGGTTAGGGGTTAGGGAAGGGAGAGAAGTTGAGGGGAGGGAGGGGTTTGGGGATGTTGATGGGGAGGGGAGAGAAGGTTTAGAGGATGGGGAGGGGATGAGGGGAAAGAGGGGTGAGGAAAGGGGGAGACTGTAGCATTTCATTAGCCACATTCCTGCACGGTGGACCCTTGACCAGTTGCTATGGTGCCTGAGCTGACCACATTTCATAACACACACCCTTCTCTCCCTCTGTCTCTCTCTTTCTCTGTGTCGTTTTCTCAATTTTTCCCATCATTAAATCAACAGTAATACATTTGCAGTATTCAGAGGTGTTTTCATTTACAAGTTACTCACATGTATATTAATTTACAAATTATTACTCATAGAAAAAAACAAAGAAATGCATAATGACAAATGATCTAAAGTAGGAAAATCTGTGTACTGTTTATTGTTCGGTATTTATGTACATATATACTGTAAATTATTAGCTTACCTTGCTTTATTATATCTTGTCCAACAATATGGAAAACAAAACTAAAATAAACATTTAACAGCATTAGAAAAACAGTTCTCTTTATTGAAACACATTTCAGCTGTGTCATACAAACTATTTGCAAGATTTAACAAATGTACAGTCAAGTGCACAAACTTACAAAAAAAAGAGAAAAAAGGGAAAGTAAAAGGATTAGCATTTTGAGAATAAATTGTTCTGGGACAAGGGCTGTTAAGTTTTGAATTAACATGTAAACAGTTGGAAAGTCCCCCCCACTACCCTTCCTCTCAGAGTCCCCCACCCTGCCTCTCCTTTTAAACCTTGATAAATATACATAAAGTCTTACACAAAGGCTGCCTTGTTCCTTGAAAGGGATAGTCATTAATGGGGACATATATTTCCAGGATTATATCTGCATTCAGTTGCAAATGTGTGAGTTTTAATACTCCAGTCCAGTCTATGAATAAGAGTATCATTTGAATTGAGTGGACACCTGGTGCTGCAGACTGGTCTGCGTGGGGGCTCCACACTGACCTGGCAGGCCTGCCAAGGAGCCCTCGTTCCCAGACTTCCCATGGCCGTTCCTTTCAGCATCCAGCCTCCCCCGGCTACCGAGAGCTCTGATGCACACTTGCCACTTTATTCTCTCTTTTTTTACACTCTTTGGGGTAAAAAAAAATAATTATATAACAAAAATAAAAATAAATCTATTGGAAAAAAAAAAACTATTGAGAAAGATAAAGAGAGGCCAATCATCTTATCAATCTTTTGTTAGATTATAGAAGTCAGATTGGCGGTTTATAGTGTCAGGGGGAAGAGAAGAGCGAAAAGCAAAGCTTTGAAAACGTTTTTTTTTTTTTTTTGGTCCTGTTGGGAAGAAAGATAAAACAGTGAAGTATCGCGAAGGCTTCTTTGTTGATTTATTGTACATTATGCGGGGTTGTATGGATGTAGAGTGAAGGGGCGGGGGGCTGGAGGCGGGGGGCGGGGGACGGAGGACTGAGCAGGACTATTTGGAGGAGGAGAGGGGCATGAGAAGGGAGGGGGGGAAGGAGGAAGAGGGGTGGTGGGGGGCTATTCGTATGCGTCCCACATCTACTTCTCACACAATCAGCCCTGTATTGCGTTCTGCAAATTTATACCCAGGATGTTGGTTTAGAGTGTTTCCCTGGAAAAAAGAACTTTTTTTTTTCAAGTAAGTGTCTGCTTTCATGAGCAAGAGTGATTGAGGCACACAAACAAACCTTTGTTTCTCAGCTAACAGATGCAAGGCTCTGATTCACACTACCCCCACAAGACACATTTGAAAACTATATGAAAAAAAAGGTTTCAGATTAAATAGTGCCAAAATCCTTGGGAAATTGTATTTCGAATAATAAAGGTTTTTGTCTTTTCCAAAGCATGCTACAAATCAAAAACACGCTTGATAAGTTTGAATAACATTTGCACCCGTGTTCATTGAAATCGCCCCAAATGAAAACATTTCACCTCATTGTTGAGTCCTTATTAGTCCACAAATCTGCCGCAGTTAAGAGAAAGCTTCAGCGATTGGCCAGAACATTACTGTCAACCTCTGACTGGTAGATACAGGTCAAAGGTCACCACAACCCGTTAAATATGTAGAACATGTTTTTTAAATCAGAATTCCAGCATTAGTACCCTTTCAAAACGGGGCTGTCGTTTTGACCAGTCACAGAGCAGGCATAGTCACAGCGCTATCAGTCACATGACTAAAAGTCACAGAGCAACCAGTCACAGCAGCCAAAGCAGCATATTTAAGAACCAGTTAAATCACAGCCGGTCAAAAACCACTCGTCATAGAGCGGCCGATCTGTAAAAAGCTAGTTGAGATCCTAATCTGTAGTCCCACTTTGTCTCATTGGCTCAAAAAAATCTCAAGTGGCAGAAAACTACAATAGTCTGATTGTCCTGTCAATATGTGTCCGGTGACATAACAAAACACTTCACACACACCCCTGCTGAACCGAACATGAAGCAGAAGAGTTCCTGTCCTCTGTGCGCCTGTTTGGGATCCAGCCCCTCGCCGGACGACTGCTAGGTCCAGGCTTCCACCCGCAGGCCCAAGGATGTGCTGCAGAGTCCTGGTGGGTGCGCGGGGCTCAGACAGGGTCCTGGTGGGTGCGCGGGGCTCAGACAGGGTCCTGGTGGGTGCGCGGGGCTCAGACAGGGTCCTGGTGGGTGTGCGGGGCTCAGACAGGGTCCTGGTGGGTGCGCTGGGCTCAGACAGGGTCCTGGTGGGTGCGCAGGGCTCAGACAGGGTCCTGGTGGGTGCGCGGGGCTCAGACAGGGTCCTGGTGGGTGCGCGGGGCTCAGACAGGGTCCTGGTGGGTGCGCGGGGCTCAGACACGGTCCTGGTGGGTGCTCGGGGCTCAGACAGGGTCCTGGTGGGTGCGCGGGGCTCAGACAGGGTCCTGGTGGGTGCGCTGGGCTCAGACAGGGTCCTGGTGGGTGCGCAGGGCTCAGACAGGGTCCTGGTGGGTGCGCGGGGCTCAGACAGGGTCCTGGTGGGTGCGCAGGGCTCAGACACGGTCCTGGTGGGTGCTCGGGGCTCAGACAGGGTCCTGGTGGGTGCGCGGGGCTCAGACAGGGTCCTGGTGGGTGCGCGGGGCTCAGACAGGGTCCTGGTGGGTGCGCGGGGCTCAGACAGGGTCCTGGTGGGTGCGCGGGGCTCAGACAGGGTACTGGTGGGTGAGTGGGGCTCAGACAGGGTCCTGGTGGGTGCGTGGGGCTCAGACAGTGATGATTCGTCATGGAGAGATGAGTCCTAACCTCCTCTGCTCCTCTCACCCTGCTGAGTCTTACTCGTTGGGCTTCGTGTTGGCGTTGAGTACGTCAAACGTGCCTGCGATTCCTGTAAGTTGATGACGCATGTTTGAACACATCTGTGCGTTTACCCTGCGAAACACACATGATCCACACAGACACTGACACAGATCACATGGTATGATGATGATGCACAAAGCAAATACCGTATGTGTGGCGCATCCGGTCAATACAATGGATCATGTTTGCAGAGCCGAAGAACACGGGCGTACGTCCATCAGTCTCGTTTCATAATTAGTTTAATGATCGCAAAGAGAGGAGGGAGTGTGTGTGTGTGGAGGGGGGGGGGACTGTACATACCGGACTGTTTACATAAATGTGCTGCGGGTGGAGGGGGGAGGGGGGGGGGGCAGCTCAGATGTGTGTGATTGGCAGTTCTCCGGGGCTCCAAGGGTTAGGAGTTCAGAGGAAAGCCGATGATTGCCCTCCCCCAGGTTGAGCCTTCATAAATAAACGCTGGTATCCCCCCCCCCCACATACACACACACCTCCCCCTACCCCCCATCCTTCTTTCTCCCGGGCCCTATGTGTCAGTTTGATTAACATATCATACAGCCTATCGACAAGGCACTTATCATATTACAGCGCTGGGGTCCCAGCCAACACGCAGAGGTTACATGTACAGAGAGGCTGAGCATACATCTCTGTTCATTAGAGCGCTCCGCTGGGACAGAATAAATCATATCAGGCGCTCCTCGTGGCAGTGGCGCTGCGCAACTCGGCTGACAGGATGTTAACAGGCGCGTTTCATATGCTGCCCTGGGCGGCCAGAAGGCTTCTGTGCACACGGGCTGAGTGTCAGGCTGGAGACGGTAAGCGCCGGATCAGGGGATAACGGCGTGAAAGGAGACCTGAGGAGACGGCGGAATGACAAAGAAGCAGGAGGAGGTAGGGGGAGAAATGAATGAAACAGCCCCGTTCGTTCAGTACATGGGTGAGTTCAAGACAGAGAGAAGACGTCTTGGGAAGTCTCCTTCATCGAGACGAGTCGGTAAAGCGTGCAGGTGGAGCATTTTCTCCCAGCGCTGTGGAAGCCAGGAACCTGGAGCACGTCTCAGAGTTCCCTCAGCAGGACACCGAGGTACGGCTCCGGGGACACCGAGGTACGGCTCCTGGGTCTCCGACACGCCGCTCGGGTCCGAGGTCTCCGCCGCCCGACAGTCATCCTCACACACCAGGGGCCACAATTAACGACCAGTCACCACCCACGACCGGGGGCCCAGAGCGAATGGCATCCCCCTCTAAGCCCCTCTAAGCCTGGGAGAGCAAAGGAGAAGAGCACCCCCCCTCCAACCCACCCACCACCACCCTCTCGCTCTCTGCTCTTCTCATGGTCAAGCATGGCCTCCCTGGGTGGAAGGGGGGGGGGGGGGGGGCGAGGCGCGATGAAACAGGAAGGGGGTGGGGCAGGAAGTGAAGAGAAGTGTTCATTAAGAAGAGAGTGGAATATTGGGGACACGTTATCTCCTCTATGTCTTGTCCACAAAGTTGGGATCCGACTGGAAGACAAGTTCCTTGGTTTATTGCACCTCGGGATTAGGATGGTACACACACAAAGGCTCTCATGCACACACACATTTGAGCAAAATTACGTTTGAGATTCCAATGTCCAATTTACTTGTTTGTTTGTTTTTTACTTCCCATAAAAACCACGCAGTAGGACAGCAATGTAATGACATGTTGAGATCCCCCTGTAAAACATGCTTCTTTTTTACAGTGTTTGAAAATATTTGCACTTACACCCACCCCCATACACACACCCACACTAGCATGCACAATCACACACGCACCATGCAAATTAGAACTTCACACGCAAGCTGCTTGGTGCTCCGTGATTTCACACGACCAATTAAGGCCCTCTTGGCAGTTGTGTGAACAGTCTCAATAGAGGGGATAATATTGCAAAGTGAAATGATAAGCAATCATTATGATGAATGCCTGGACATTACCAAGCGCCTTAATGAGGTGTAAATGATCTCATTATTTTTTGAAGGAGTACAGATTAGATTAAAGTGGAGTGGACAGCGTTCCTGTCTGTTCAGACAACTCAGTGTTAATTAGGCCCAATCTCCAGGACCAAATGAGGCGAAACTCTTTGGTAAACAATTAGGCCTGCATAGCTGCAGGCTGGAACAGGGACAGAGGGGGGGCAGATAGGTAGACAGACAGACAGACAGACAGACAGACAGACAGACAGACAGACAGAGACAGACAGACAGACAGACAGACAGACAGACAGGCAGGCAGGCAGGCAGGCAGGCAGGCAGGCAGGCAGGCAGGCAGGCAGGCAGGCATAGACAGATAGATAATCCTGACCATGTGACTACAGAGGGGTTTTAACCCCAGCTTCTGGAGTGAACCACACACACACACACACACCCTACACACCTTTTACCCTACTTGCACAAACCCTTCTGAGAAAACATCACTGGTGACACACACATAGCCGAACACTCCATTATGCTTGAACACAAATTTTTCCGTTTTTTAACTGAGCTTATTTTTCTGGTTTCAAGGAAAAGAGAAAAGCTGACATGCTGAGGTTAGTGTTAGACAGTGATATCGGTTTCCGCTTAATTTTCCCTGAACTCTGAGATTTCTACAGTTATATGTATGTAACGTTCCTGTGCTAAAGAAAAATGATTTCAGCCAAAAACACTAACAGAAACAGGAAGAAAAGACATCTGCTTTTTATTCATTATAATTGTAGTCTGAATCGTGAAAGAATTTAAGCCTTGAGGATCTAATTTATGTTGTGTTTTTATTTCTATTATCTTAGCTGAAAAATGTGCAAGAGGGAAATTAATTAAAATCTAACAGTCCTTGTAAAGCTGCTAATAGCATTTAGAACACAAGCACTGAGTTTATTAGAAAAAAGAAATAAGTTCAACAGTGAAATTGTGTTGACAGAAGATGCTGTTTTGACACCGCATGTGCACGACTAGTACAAAGACTTCCAGCGGCCCTTCATCTGATGCGACGTGATCATTTTCTCACAGTGATGTCACCGCCGTAGTAAATCGTCAAACCGCATCTCGGATCCTCACGTATAATTCATTGCCTGTTCGATGGCAGCTATTAGATAATGAAATACAAGGACCGTGCCATGCGATGGCATGAAAAGCAGGAATTGCACACAACGTCCCGGGAAAAGATTCTGTGTGGGTTATGGAGAGGCGTGCACGCAGAATACCACCACTGATCTTTCCACACCGGGTGGGAGATCTCTCTCTCTCTCTCTCTTCCTCTCTCCCTCTCTCTCTTTCCGCAACAATTGATTTCATGCCTTCCTCTTTTGTCTGGGAGATGTGCTCCGATTATGACAAGAAAGGCATTTCTGTAATCCCTCACCCTGTGGATCTCACCAATGGGACTTCGGGGCCCTTATCGGTGATTGATAACGCTTAACTCAAAACCATATTTAAGCATTTGGAACATCAATATTTGCCAGTGACTGAAGGTGACCCCTGGTCAGGGTGTTTGCTGTGTGGGAAGGAGAGGGGGCCAGTGTGATGGGGCTTTGAGGCGGAGGCAAGTATGGATTTGCTATCTTGGCCTGAAGTGTTTGGGGCTGATTATGTGATTAAATCAATAATAATTTCTGTTTGGGCTCCTTGGTCTCTCTGCTTCATCTGATCTGTACTGTGTGGCTGTGGGAAACAGCCAGGGCAAGTACGCTCGCACACACACACATTACTGTGCAAACATACACACACACACACACACACACGTGCAGACAGACAGAGACACACATACACACCAAACCTACATATATTAACAATCAATCTACAAAAGAATCAACAAAAGAGTACATTTGTAAGCTGCAAAGCATGTGGAACATCGCTGACATTGCCTCACACATCACCAAACTCTTAGTTGTGTTGTTGCTTACATCATATACAACGCCTTGACAACATTCTCTCTCTTTCCCTTTCCTCTCACCATTTCAACATTGTCACTCTTTCTTTTCCGTCTTGTTTGTTTCTTTCATCTCTCCCTCTCTCTCTCTCTCTCTCTCTCTCTCTCTCTCTCTCTCTCTCTCTCTCTCTGTCTCTCTCTCTCTCTCTCTCTCTCTCTCTCTGTCTCTCTCTCTCCTTCTCTCTCTTTCTCTCTCAGGATCACATTGCTCTCCTTTCGGCTACACACAGCCGGTTGCTGTTGTTTTGTCTAGACGACAGGAAATGCAACATTACTTTTGTTTACAACTAACAGGAAGTGAAGGCTGACGCTGCAATGTGATTAAAGAGAGTTACCCAGGGAACGTGTGTGTGTGGTTCAACCCCCTGTGTTTGGTACATATTGGCTAGACCAGACCACTAGGCTAAACAGAGCAACAGTGCTCATGGTAAGGCTGTTGTTACTGGGGTTAAGGATTGTTCCTGGGCTTAGGGCTAGCTACTGGGGTTAGGGCTGTCCTGGGCATAGGGCAAGTTTGGTTGTGCTGTGGCTAGTTTCTGGGGAAGTGGCAACGTTTGGAAGCAAATCCTCAAATGAACAGCTTTATACAGCTCTGTATGTTTAGTATTATTCCTTTCGATGAAGAGACAGAGGAAGTGGCATTTTTGGCAGCATGTTCGACATCAGAGCTGTAGATTTCTGTGTGTGTGTGTGTGTGTACATACACGTGTGGCTGTGTGAGCGCGTGCCTGCCATCCTGCCTGTCGGGTTAGCCCAGGCGCCAGCGAGATTCCCCCAGCACCCTCTTAAATCTATACCCAATAAAAATCAGCGCCGTCTCGAAAAACAAAAGCCAGGGAAACATCTGTAAAACATTGATTTTGCAGATTGCAAACCAACCGCATAGCTAATGAGAAAATAAATCATTTTTGATTAATTAACCTAAAAAACAGGAGATGCCACCAGGGAGATGATAGGCCTAGCAGGTGAAGAGGCAGGTTACAACTGTGCTGCTGTCTGTCAGGGGTGGGATGTGGGGGTGGGTGGGGGGCGCTTTTCTTACTGTAAGATGCAGGACAAGCCCACGTAACAATGCAAATTCATCCAATTTCATAGGTCAGACGGTTGATTTCTGCGACAGTGTCTAACCCCGCGTTCAGCTGTGGTCCTTCATTTCGCAGCGTGCACCGACAGCTGTGGTTCCAGGAGTTCTGAACGTGCGGTTGGATGTGACCGTCTGCAAGGTGTGTTGTTGCTCCACAGCAGAGGCTGAGACCTTGCAGCTTCACGTCAGCTGGAGATCCTGTTCTGATGTCACCAAACAAATGGAACACATTTACATGAGCCCCCCCCCCCCCCAGGGTCAACTGGGATTCGAGATTATGAAGCTCAATTTGGTTACACATGCCTGTGTGGGGTTTACACCCACACACCCTCCACCCCCCCCACCCCCACCTCCCCCCCACACACACACGCACACACATTCCCAGAGCTGCAGGCTTTTCTGCCAGATACACAGCAGAAAGAAGCAAGCAAACACTCACCAGGGATGCTGCCATGCACTGCCTACAGTCGTAGTGGGGGAACAGCTGCTACAAGCACCATCAGACAGACCAGAGGCTGTTTATTTGTCTATTTCTTTTTATTTACTTTTTTTATTCGAGATTCTGACAGATCTACTCAAACAGAATCATAGCCGGTTACGGTCTGGGAAGCGTGGGAAATTTCCAGGCACTTCGACTTTAGTTTTTTTAATGTCCTCTATTATTTTTGTTTAGCATTGTTTCTGCTCTGCTGGCGTGTGCATTTTTCAAAGCTATATTGTTTTGGAATTAATCAGCAAGTGTCAATGTGATAATTGTCACATTGTGATAACTGTGTGTTGTGTCTTCCTGGTTGTGCAGAGTGAGATCATGGAGGACGCTCTCTCAGCCCTGCTAACAGAGTCAAGCCCTCCAGGTCCATGATGAGGAGTACAGTAGGCTATTGTCACACTGTTCAGGAACATCTGAAGATTTACGACCACAACCCTATTTCCCAGAATGCAAAGTCACTCTGTCACCCCTCCCCCCCATCAATCTCCTGCCTGCTAAGAAAACGAAGAGGCCTCATGGCACAAGATATGTTTGTTTGACATTTGTTCATTCTTGTCTGCTTCCCATGTGTGAAAACGACTCCGGACGCTGAGAAAACTCGAACTGCGTTAAAAAGTTCCAAGAACAGACCAAGACAGATGACTTGTTTTCCAGCAACGCTTATTTGACGTTATGTTCACATTGAGGCATGTTACATCATTCAGTGGAAGCTACAGACACAAGCTACAGACACGTAAAAATGTGTCTGTAAAAAGAAATAAGGAAAGAAAAGAGAAGATAAAAACTGTGATTTGTACACTGCAGATAACATTTCTCAAAACGGGAACATGTCTGCCCCTATTGCTTGAATGTATGAGTAGCAGTAAGCATGACTACACAAGATTCTTCTTCTGGCTGTGGAGGTGTTGAGGAGTGATGATGTACCATGCTGTTTACCCACATAGGAACAAGTCCTTGTGCTGTGGTACACCATGCCTGACACTACTAAACACGAATGCAAACAAACACAATACAACACGACACACAAGCGGCGCTTCTCTCTCCACAGTCGTAAGCTGTTATCTTTACGAGTCATGTCTCGCAATCGGCGAGATATCGAACATCGTAAATTAGCTTGTTGTTTTCATGTATAATTTCCAATGAATGACACGTCTGTTAGGAAATTGTGGAAAAAACGAAAAAAAACGAAACGTAAATCCTCTTGATGAATGTGGCCTTTGAAACAGCGATAGCCATGGTAACCGTGGCAGTATTCCATGCCATAGAGTCTCAGAAGGGGCTTCCAGCACACAAAATGCCAAATACACACACACACACACACCTCAGATTCTCTTCAATGTGACAACCATATGAAACCCCACATCAACTCCTCTACAACAGATAATAGAACCCTGAAACACAGTCATCAAAAAGCTCTTTCTCAACTTAAAACTTTATGAATTTTATGATGTACTCTGATTGATAAGGACATCCATGTTGAACTCTTAACTGTGAATTTCTTGTTGTGTGAGTCCTCATGGGCCTATGCAGAAGCACAGAATGAATTTGCAAGATCACTTGACATTACTTCTTGATGTACAAAAACACACTGAGAACCATCTCACTCTGTTCAAACTAGTTCAATTCTTTGAACTTACTGACGGAAGTTTTTTTTTCTGCTAGAGTTATTTAATTAGTTCAAGGCATTTATTTCAACTGTCAAATCTTAAAAGGGCACTAATTAAGTTCAAGAGTGTTTCTCTTCACAGCAAATTACACACATAGCATCTGTCATTCAGTAAACATTAAACCTGTATCCTACAGCAAGTCGTTGTGTTGCTTGCAACATGACTGGTAGGACAAGACATGAAAAGTAACACACGTTTGCGATGGAAATCAATTTACATTGTAACTCTTCATTGTATACTTCCATGCCAATGGTTTTCCTGGGAGTGGATGGATTTCAGTAAACAGATAATAAAGTATAGTTTTATAGGTGTGCTTAAAAGGAAATAGAGGAAATAGGAAGTGCAGTAGGAGAATACGAGAATGAGAGGTGAGGACATAAAGAACCCGAACGACAGATCCACCAAGCTGCCTTCTCTTATTTACAATGTCAATAAGATCGCCGTGGAAACTCAGCGGCGCACACTGGATGGAGACTTCGTTCTGCTACCGCCAGTCCCATGAGATAAAAAAAATAGGATTATGTAAAAAAGCATGCTCGTTCAAATCCGGAAGCTGCCTGGGTATTAACGGAAGTGTCAATATTTGTCCATGAACTGAAATTCATTAAACTTTTATTCTCTGCCATAGAAAATGTATAGACCTGCATGAACCACCATCAACACAAGCTGGCTTGTCATAAATGCATGGAGGTTCCGGCTTCCCTTTTATAATTTGCTAAAAGTTAAGCTTATTGAGTCCAGGACTCTCCGGGCCCACTACCTAAGGTTAACAAGTGGTTGCAGGATTTCAAAAAAGTAATTGGGTAGTCAATGTTTCCAATTACAAAGGTTCGGCATACAGCAAAAGTAGGCAGTCACTACCGAGATGAAGAGATGTAGATATTTGAGCAGGTCTCATTTTCCTCTGAAAGCATTCTTGGTCCCAAGTCCCAGTGGATTTGAAGTTTTTGTAATAACGCACCCTTTTTTTGTGGCACATTCATGAACATTTTCTGTGTCGGAGGTCGTTTGCCAACTGTCTTGCAGAGAAGGAGAACCATATCATCCAACAAACAAATGTGACACTGCAGAGAGGAACTGAGTAGCAGAAAACGCCAGAAAAGTTGCATCAGTCTCATCCAAATGAAAACCCAGACATGAAGGAGAGATGGATCGATGGATCGGTCCATGCTTTTACAGTGGAGGAGCGAGGAGACAGGTCTTCCAGACAAAAGGTCTCGACAAAAGCCACCAAGGTTCAATTAAAGAGGAGGCCGACTGGGAAGCATTGATTGATAAGACGGCATCTTAAACTGG
Organism: Hypomesus nipponensis; assembly: GCF_054491055.1. Classification (NCBI taxonomy): domain Eukaryota; kingdom Metazoa; phylum Chordata; class Actinopteri; order Osmeriformes; family Osmeridae; genus Hypomesus; species Hypomesus nipponensis. The sequence continues at coordinate 13,003,140 of NC_140362.1, forward strand.
GCCCCAGAGTGCCCGAGAAGGCTCTCTCACTGATGACACAAATTCTTCAGGGAAATTGACGTTAATTGGTGTCTAGACATTTTATTACCCGCATAGCACACTAAGGCATGGCTATCTTCACCATCTTCCGCCATCTGCCCCCCCCTTCTCCAACCTTAAAACCATAAACGATCTCAATATAGAGGACTTCATTCATTTCTCTAATAAGGTTTTCAACTTTGACAGGATTCTCACACCAGCGGTATATTTGAGTCAACTTGTTCACCATTGGGTGCGCCTGTTTCACAGAACAAACATCCCTGTATAAAGGAAAGTCATGGATGCCTAAACAGGGCCGTGCAGGCCAAGGTCTTCTGTCGCGGCGCGTTGACGACAGGTGCACAGGACGTCAAGTCTGACTCAAACCAAGGCAAACCTACAGGGAATAGTTTTGCAGCGATGGAAAGTATAAAGAGCAGACTCTATATCCAAAGAGACATACTGGGGGTGGACACTCATAACCACCAGGTAACCTGGAACTGGATTCGTGAGGTTTTGCGTGAGAAAGACGGGATCATTGTCCGTCATCTGTCTGTCAAACCACCTACCTGATGCTCCCACCAGTCTGAGGGCTTGTAATGGGACATAGCTCAGCATGAGGGAACGAGGCATGGACAAAGTCAGCACATGTCACATTTTAGTGGAAAATCACAGCTCTGTGAACAAGACCCCAGCGGGGCCCTCGTTCTGGAGTGGGTTTTATCTGCAAATCACAATTATTTTCCCCGTGCTCTGTTTTAATGGGAACCCCCGCTGCGTTGAAGAAGGCACTGTTCTATTCACAAATATAATACTGGTAGGAAATCATTAACTTATTTGATATGGTGAGACTGAGGGCGTTTGGAAACAATAACATTGTATGGGCATTTTGTTGCTGAAAAGCAAATTTCTGTTTGCGAAAATGGACTCATTTGCCCTCTCTCCATCAGTTCCCTTGTGTCGTTGAGCTTAGCAGAAGCTTTCAAATGGTTAGACCCTACTGCTTTCAGAACATAAGTGTAGGGTGAATGTCTCTACAACCGGAGAGGCTTGGTTTATGACGGCAAACAAGCAGAACAAAAGGGCCAGCTGTCCAAGTGACGTTCCGGAGGTGAAACAAAAGCTCAGATCTGCATCATCGCTAAGCGGAATCGAAGTTGACGACTTGCATTCTGTTAATACGGGCGGAAAAGTGAAAGAGGGAGAGGGGAAAGTGGAGGACGATGCATTATGGCGTCGTGGAGCTTCTTCCCATGTTTACGACTTGAGATTCAGGGAGGCCTGGGACAGGCAAGGAGCTCGACGGTTTGCACAGATGGTGGCCATCCTCGGTCAACATTCAAATAAAAAGCCAACGAGTGTCTCTCCCCCCCTGTGTCCCTCCATTTCTTCTCTCCGTGAATGCAGACACAGATAAAAGGTCGGGGGGGTGTAAAAGTGTTTAAGTAGGCAGAAGTTGTAAAGGGAAAAAGCAGAATCGCTATTCACTGCTTGTGCAATCCTTTCTGCCTTGTTGAACTTTATTAAATTCGGTCGTTCTTTCCTTCCCGTCTGGCCTCCTTTGTCAGCTCCTACTCATGCGTAACTCTAGATTTTTTTTTGTTGTTGCGGGGAGGGTTGTGTGTGTGTGTCGGGGAGAGGGAGGTGGAGGAACTGTTACAGTGGACAGAAAAACGAGGCCCTCTCCCCCCTCTCTCTCTCTCTCTCTCTCTCTCTCTCTCTCTCTCTCTCTCTCTCTCTCTCTCTCTCTCTCTCTCTCTCTCTCCCTCCCTCTCTTTTTTATACCTACGTAAAGGCTAAGGATGGACAAAGCAGAGCCACAACACTTCCTCCACCTCACAGGTTTGACCGGACGAGGGTTGTCAAACATGAACGTAACAAACACACACAGTGCTGTTCACTGTGCTGAATGAAATCAAACCACAACAAAAAACAAATATGCTTGATACATTCAAACTCGACTTCCCAACATACTTTACTGTGATTTTTTAATTGGTTCGTTCAACAACAAAAAATTGCCAGGTCTAAAAATGCATCAATTGGTAAGACATTCGTTAGAACTGCTATGAAAGTTGGACTGACCATGGTGGTGGTGGTAGTGGGTCACAGCACAGTTCTCTTCTGCTCCGTGACTAAGTCAGTTGTCCCCGGCCCTCCGGAGGCCTCCCAATTTGCTGCTCCAGCTTTCAGCACACTTGCTTTCGTCTCTCGTTTCGTTGCTGATGTCACCATCGCCAGCGACCACATTAGATGAGTCTGTGGGCCCAAACCGTCAGACTCAGGCTGCCTTTTCATAGAAGAGCAGCATCAAAGCTGCGACCAGAGAGAGAGAGAGAGAGAGAGAGAGAGAGAGAGAGAGAGAGAGAGAGAGAGAGAGAGAGAGAGAGAGAGAGAGAGAGAGAGAGAGAGAGAGAGAGAGAGAGAGAAAAAGAGAGAAGTTCTTCTTAATCTATCGATCACCTTCTGAGAAAGAGTGAGAGATGGGGAAGACAAGGGTAAGAAAACGTTTGTTTCCTTGAACAAACAGCTCCTCTGGAGTAACATTCAGGGGGGAAGAAGCAGGCTCTCTCCTGGTGTCAAACAAACAAACAAACGGAGACCTGCTCGGAGGGGAGAGGCGCTAAGGCTGACCTTTGATCAAAGAGGCGATCTAATCTGTTTCCACTTTACGTAATTAGAAAAGCAGAGAGATTTTTAATGTGCACAGCGTTAATGAGAAACAGCTCACAGGTGCTAATTAAAATGGAGGGGGAAAAAAATTGTGCGAGGCAACTGTCTATTTGTCTATATATTCATCTGTCAAGCACTTTGATGACTTATCCCTTTGCTAAGATTTCTTTAATATATCAACTGTCAGATAAATGGACCATGCACTTACCTGATGACAGGAAGTTAACCAACCTGAGTTTGTATGTCAGCGCTAACAGTCAATATGGCAGACATAAACACATTTGCAATCAGTCTCTTGAACTTTTTTTTATCCTCAGTCCAAACACGCATCCTCTGTCCGTTTCAGTTCAGAGTTTTCACCGAGACAAATACACTCACTAGCTGTTCATTTAATGATCTCAAAACCATGCCGACACCAAACTATTGTAATGCACAGCGAATTACAGGGTCTGGACTTTGTCAAACCTGAGAAGTTAGCAATTAAAATGTTTCCCTATGCGTCTCATGCTTTTTTCCCACTCTAGGCTACAGCGGCGTATACACATAGTGATTATCCACTGGTTTATGGAGCGGGTTGAGGTACCATGTGTGGAGCCTGCCTGGGCAGACTTCCTCTGGTCCTCCATGGTGTGTGAACCAGCAGTGGGTTCCTGTGCCAGCCGGAACATCAGTGAATGGCATCTAAGCTGAGAGGCTGTTGAACGACACACGGCAAAGCAAGCCTGTGTTGAGTACTGAGGAAAGGAGAAAAAAACTGAAGAAGAAAAAAAGAATTGAAGGAAACTCTCTACCTTTCTCTCTCTCTTTCTCTCTTCTTCCTCCCCGCCCCTCATTCTCTCTCTTTCTCTCTTTACCCCCCCCCCTCCCTCACTCTCTCTCTTTCTCCTCTCTTCCTCCCCACCCCTCACTCGCTCTCTGTAAATATAAATCCGCACCGTGTAATGCAATAAGCGCAGGCCTTGTTTTTCCCACTGTTCCAGCGAGACAGTAGCCAGTGACGTCAGGCCCATGGCCAGGCCTCTCCACCACATTAAAGAGCCACTTGTTCAGCCAGTGTGTGGTCTGGCCCTCAGGAATGATAGAGGGATAGGGAGGTGTGTGTGTGGGGGCTGTGGGCTCGGGGGGAACAAATTAGCTTTCTTGACCTTGGCCCAAGTTTTCCTTCCTCCATCCGCCCCTTCCCCCCCCCCCCACCCCACCCCCCGCCCCCTCCTCTGCCCGTCCTTCATCTGTGCACTTCAAAGGTCAGCTGGCTGACAGGACGCCCTCTGTTCCCTCTCACCGGCAGACGCGGTCGGGGGAGCGACTCGCAGCGGCCCCCGCGGCTCGCGTCAGGAGCGGACGTGGTGTCGGAGACCACAGAGAACGCCAGCGTGGACTGGCACGGGTCGTCTGCCAAAGGCTGCGTGGACCGGAAGGCCTCGTCGCGGCTCGTTGTGTTCAACCCGACGTTCCGGAAGCCACCGTCGTTCAGAACGCAAACACGTCGTCCTCGAAGGGCCCTGACCGCAACACCCGCCCCCTCTGCCTTTTTACCCACTGCCCAGGTCACCACTGCGGCCACGGACCAAAGTTAATTTTGCGAGTTGTTAATTGGTTTAAAACAAGAGAAATTGGATTTTCACTGTCACTGGGGCCCCTCTGCAAAAGCTAAAACGGGAGACCTTTGGCCAGTGCCATGAAAAGAGCCCATTCAATGATAAATATTGGATTGTAACACCAACAGACAAATCTAATTCTCCCAGTGCGCACACAGGCACGTCCTCATGCGCACACCTTCTGCCCCTAAGCACGGCTAATATGAAGTATCCAGGGGACAAGAAACTGCACTATATTAATGCTCATAGTCCTCATTGATCTATGAGGACTCTTTAATCTTCCGGGCGACTCTCTCGTGCCACACGCTCAGTAATGGGAGATACAGTGCATCAATATTGCGGCTAAGTACTTATATTTTTTCTCGGCGGTGAGTTGCGGAGGCGCGTTCGTCATCCGTCTCTGCATCGATTCCAAAGAGCGGTTCAGTGTTCGGCACGACGCGGCTGCGAGGCCGCATCTCACACACGGGCATCCTAGTCAGACGCATTAATGATAACCATAATCGATGGGGGACGGGGGTTGTGTCTCCACACGCACACCCAAGGGGAGTAGAGCTGTCATAGTTAACGTTGTAATTGCTCACAGAAAACCTGCATAGCTTGGCCTGCGACCGACTGGGAAAAGAGTAGGGTTCTGTGACAGTAAGCATGGCACACTGCCATCCTAGAATATCCATCATTTTAAAAGAATGCATCAATCTTTTGGATAAGTGCCTTATTGTGTCATACTTGTTCCCCTCCCGTTTTTAACCATGCATAGTAAATGCCTGTGCAATGTACTGAAACATGACCTAAACTTGAGGCATTACCTAAAATAAACTTAAACCGAGTTAAATGCGATGTTCAATTAAATAAGAAAGGCGAGGAAATATTCTGTGAATAGTCCAGCCCTAGCCAAGTACATGCTTTTGTTTTAGCACTTCTGCTTATTCAACCCCAACCGCAGAAGTGAAACAAGCACACGACCACCACGCTAACCATAAGACTGACTTGCCAGAGTTGAACGTTTTCCGAGCACTCCTTGCTGAAATGTTTACAAAACAAGATGCAAAGCCTGCAGTCCTAATGCTCTCGAATGATCCTGTGTTGATTTGAATGCCCTTGTTAGTGTTTGTGTAATTCATACTGAGTTGAGGGAAGAGTTGCTTGGGACAATCACATGGTCCAGTGGCATGGCCGTTCCCACGCACAAACTTCCAACACCAGAACGCTGGCGTTCTGACCAATCTGCAGCCGCAAACCCTGTACAAAGTTTACACGTCACGAATCGTACACTTCTCAAACAAACCAATGTAGGTAGCCACTGCCGTTGAAAGACACAAACTGATACAGAAATAGCAGATGCTAGTGAGTCATAGGAAGTTACAGGAAACCAGAGGCTGGTATTCTGAACTTATTCCTAGATTGTCTGCGAAGAACCCTCCTCTCTCTCTCTCTCTCTCTCTCTCTCTCTCTCTCTCTCTCTCCCTCTCTCTCTCTCTCTCTCTCGCTCTCTCTCTCTCTCGCTCTCTCTCTCTCTCAGAGAAAGATCACAAGGCCACAGAGCCAGCTCAGCTGCCCTCTTGACAACAGGAAGAGAAAGTGTTAGCAGACAGTGTTGCAGCCCTCACCCCCTGCTCCCACTGCCATTGCAGGGTTCTTTAGATCCTCCTGATGGGGAAGTGTACGGGCATGACCCGGCACAGAGCCGCAGACAAACATTCGCACAATTTGAGCATGAGATTCATGAAAACACGAGCGTCCCGTCACAAACTCCTGATGAGGTGCACTGCGTCGGAGCCGCGTGCGGCCGACAGGCGGGAGTCATCTGTGTTTAGCGTTCTTATTTTGGGAAGCACTTTGGAGCGAGACTGAGATCAAGGGTGGTGAATTAGGGGGGCGGCACTTTCACGAGGTGAGTGTCAGCGACTGCATCCACACGTGGTGCGGTCAAAGCTCCCCTCCTCTGACCCCGCCCATGGGGGAGGGGGACGAGAGGTTGCGTGTGAGTAAATAAACAACTGCCATGTCCTCCTCAAGTTACGAGGAGGAGAGTATACAATTGCACAACCTGATTTGTAAGACCTCCCCCCCAACCCCCACAATATTCCCTTCCCACCCCCCACCCCCCAATACCGATTCTCTGTGTGACCTGTCCACAGTCCTACAGACTTCTAAGACGAGTTGAAAAACAAAACTACGAAGACAGATGAAGGCCGAGCACATGAATCAAGGGGTACAGTCGTGGAAGATTTGGGACCGTACGGCAAAATGTCTCTTTATTATACTCTGTACATGGCTACATTTGGAGAGGTTAACCCTTCTAACCCTGAAACGCCACAAAGATGAACACTGCTTTCCGAATATGGTCCTATTCCACTTCTAACCCTCCGTTTAAACTTGGCAACGTAAACATTAGTTTAATAATACACTTTGTTTATATCCTTTTGTCGATCCAAGCTGAGACCAGCGGTAAAAGCGTAAAATGTTGATTGTGAACTCAGTGTTGCTTTTGGGAGCCTTCTTTCTTTAAAAGCTTAATGAGCTGAGCCTGGAAATGTCTTGGCTTAAGGAGACACTATGGGTTTTTAGTTTGATGTTATGTTCCCTTTGTGGCGGACATCGAGGGAAGCGGAGAAGCGAGGGCTCCCGTGAGGTTTGGGGACAACTGAAACAGATGCTAAAGTGGGAAAAATGAAATAAAAGGAGCAGGCATTTTTGGAGGAGCGCTAAAGAAACCGCAAAAAAAAAATACAGAGATAGCATCTCTAAATTAATTACCTTGAGATTGCATTGTGCATTGTAATTTCAGGGGTAATGAGTTACAGTTACTGAGATATCTTTCATCAGACTGTCACTGAGTTCCTCTCGTACAATGGAGATATACTGAGTTTTCTCAGTCCCTCTTTTTATTTCTGCCTTTCTCCTCTGTTTCACTGTCTGTCTGTCGATCTGCCTGTCTCCCTCTTTCTCTCTCTCTCTCTCTCTCTCTCTCTCTCTCTCTCTCTCTCTCTCTCTCTCTCTCTCTCTCTCTCTCTCTCTCTCTCTCTTCTCTCTCTCTCTCTCTCTCTCTCTCTCTCTCTCTCTCTCTCTCTCTCTCTCTCTCTCTCTCTCTCTCTCTCTCTCTCTCTCTCTCTCTCTCTGTCTCTCTCTGTCTCTCACACACGCACACACACACACACCACATAAGCTCACTCTGTCACACTCTCTTTTATACACTTCAAGACAAAAAAGACATTTTCACATACAATTGTAGAACAATTTATTTAATATCTTGATTGTCCAAAAGCAATAAATGTTGAACAAAAACAAAAGTCTATTTCAGACAGGAGAAAACCATTACTTGTTCTATTAATTGCATTTTCTGTGGGGCAAAGGTGATAATTAATTTAGCTGAGGGAGACACAGATAAACACTCACAAGCATACATATTCATACAAGTTCAATGGTCTCTTATTGCCTTCAGTCCTAAAATAATTTGTTTTGAACATGGGGACTATTACGGTACCGTCCACAACTTTTCCATGAAATATAATTTCCTCCCTCACCCCTCCACCCTGCTCTCTCATTTTCATGGACGGTTGAAATAAATGGTCACATCCGTCAAAAACCTACGCCTTCAACGCTATTTCGAATTGAAAGAAGTATTCCCGTGAGGACAAAGTCCCCAAAAATTAATTTAGCACATCTCATTTACGTAATGCATTTCATTTCAATTAATACACAAGATACCAAACAGCGTCATTTCAAAAGTGTCTCTTTAGATATGAAGGCCATGGGCAGCAGAAAACCAATGACGATTTGATCTAGTGACCCCCCCCCTACTAAAGTGCTGCGGCAGTGTGCCTCCTTCCATTCTCCCACCCCCCCCTGGCTCCTCCATTGTTAGGCGGGCGCGTGATTGGCTGGAGCAGCCAGGGCCGCGGCAGGCATCATCGGGAACCACGAACGACAGGAAGCAATAAGCTGGAGAATAGCAGCAATCTGAGGGAAAGTTCTCCACTCGCCAGAGCTCCCTAACTCTCTGTCTTCTTATCCTGAGCAGAAAATACAAAAATCAATACCGGCTCACAGGGCTTGATAAACGCTGGACAGGGAGAAGGCCGTGCTGGATATAGTAAATTAAAGTGATCAAAATTTTCCAGTCGACTCAGCCCAGGGCCTACATAAACTAACAACCCTGTCTCCCCAACTGTCCGTCATCCCCTTCCGCCCGCTATCTCCCCTCTCTCCCACCCTTTTATTTCAATCTTTTCTCCCTCTTTCGCCATCTTTTTGGATTCTCTTTCCTTTCTCTCGTGCGGCATTTCAATTGTATCAGTTGTGTCTCCACATTTTGACTGTCCGACAATTCACATCGACAGCGACTGTTAATGAATTGAGCGGCGAGGCGAGGCACGGACGTACACACACACGCGCGCGCACGCACACGCGCACCTCAGTATCGGTTTCGGTCAAGTGTTTGTGTGTGAGGAGCTGTGGGATTAAAACCAAACCATTACCTGCCTTCTTCCTATGAATATGTTTGACTCCTCTGACCTTGCCCCACACGGACAGTCTCCCAAACCCGCCTGGCTCTCAGGGTTATAGATCGGATGGCATTCAACCTTTCCAGAGGCACAGGCATCCCCTTCTCTTCTGATGGAATAGACGCGCTCCACTTAGGTCCAAACCACACTGGTGACTCACAGGGACCCAAGATCTGTTTACTGAGGACTGCCGATGCAGGAGTCTAGGCCACAGACAGTTCTAGAAAACCTGCATATCAGTACTCTGTCATCTGACATCCCTCCACACCACTTTCACATTCCTACCAGTTACATTACTACAGTGATATAATTACATAGTATTGCCCTGTGGGTGACAGTGGTGCCGTGATCCACAGGATTGTGTGTGCGCATGTAAAAGAGGAGAGTGGAGAGTCAGATGGCTGAGTGGTGAGGGAGTCGGGCTAGGAATCAGAAGGTTGTCGGATCGATTCCCCTCCGTGCCAAATGACGTTGTGTCCTTGGGCAAGGCACTTCACCCTACTTGCCTCGGGGGGAATGTCCCTGTACTTACTGTAAGTCTCTCTAGATAAGAGCATCTGCTAAATGACTAAATGTAAATGTAAAAGAAAGTATCATAACATGAAGGGTGCTCTTCCCCAGTAAACACAGTAATATACTTACCGGGCCATCCTGACCTAGCATTAGGTGTCTGACGATATGAGATGACTCAATTACAGTTACTAAGCCGAGTTCAGCTGCCTCTTGGAGCTCAGACGTTGGTAGCGGGCCCACAGTATGGCTGGTAGGACAGAGTAAAAAGCTGGATTAATCAGGATCAGACCTGTCAGCTGACTACTCAGTGTCAGAAAGTTTATGAGAAGGCACATGCCTCTCTGTCGATCTCTCTCTCAGTGTGGCTTTAATCACTATCCCCCCTGAAAAATTGGGTTATTAAATAAATACAATGTTGATGTATACATTACATGTGGCTTTAATGTATTATGTAAATTAAAAAACAGCAATGCACCTTTTAACATTTAGGCTACTTATCAAAGTTTTGGCTCAAAAATGACAAGCCAAAATATATTCTATGGGTCTGACTTCCTCCCCACCGGAGCTCTTTCTTCCTTTTTTCATTCTATCTTTACACATTTCCACGTGCTAAAATTCCTAAATTGTCCTCAGGGCTAATATGATAAACAAGTTTATCAACTTTGATGCAGTCATCACGCATTTATGGTCAGCCATTTCTCTGTTTCTTCTTGTAATCTATTTACAGTAAACATTCTTAGTCCTTTAGAATGATTTCCTCCACAGCATTTGTGGCCAGACCACTTCCGCTAATTCTCCATTGTTGGTGCAATGACCATAATGTGTGTGTGTGTTTACGTGTGTGTGTGTTTCCGTGCATGCTCAGCACGTCTGTGTGGCGATGTAAGTTCAACATGCATATGTGTTCAGTATGTGTGTGTGTAGGAGACGACAGACAGCCCTGAGAGGCTTATTAATTATCAGTTTCCCAGAGATCCTGGCTTTGTCTGCCCAGAGAGAAGGTCCTCTTCTGGGCCTGTCTGCCCAGAGAGAAGGTGCCTCCCTGGGCCTGTCTGCCCAGAGAGAAGGTGTCTCACTGGGCCTGTCTGCCCAGAGAGAAGGTGCCTCCCTGGGCCTGTCTGCCCAGAGAGAAGGTGCCTCCCTGGGCCTGTCTGCCCAGAGAGAAGGTGCCTCCCTGGGCCTGTCTGCCCAGAGAGAAGGTGCCTCCCTGGGCCTGTCTGCCCAGAGAGAAGGTGCCTCCCTGGGCCTGTCTGCCCAGAGAGAAGGTGCCTCCCTGGGCCTGTCTGCCCAGAGAGAAGATGCCTCCCTGGGCCTGTCTACCCAGAGAGGTGTCTCACTGGGCCTGTAGACCCAGACTGAAGGTCTTGATATAATTAATTTGCTCACATTACTAATGTATTTATTTCAAATCAAAACTACCTGTCAAGGTATTAAATTATAGAATGCCACAACATACCTCCTTCTATATTCATCTGTTCTAATCTCTTTAAAAAGCACAAGGATTCTAATTACAAATTCCACTCTTGGAAATCCAATTGAAAAACAGTTGGCAGACCAATGTTTAAGTAGCGATTTAAACGTTAAAACCTTTACAAAAGATTACAGAGAAGCCTGTGCAGAGTTCTCTCATTGCAATGACTAAGTGCAAGGCTCTGAAACTATTTATTTAAGTGTTCCTGTCATGTAACAGTAAATTAATAGCTTGACTGTATGCGGTAAGTAGTTGAAGAAATAAACTGCAATTAATTCAGATCCGTCTCCTGCAATAAACCTGCATGCACCAAGCATGATGCACACACAGACCAAATATATTCAAGGTTGTTTTGTGCAGTTGATCATTAACTGGTTTCAGTTTTAGCTCTGATTAAGGTTCTGGGAAACGGATGTGTGTGTGTGTGCGAGTGTTTGTGGGTGTGTTTTTTCTCACCCTTACGCAGCAAGCGGATATGGACGTCCGCGTAGCCCCCGCTGACATTGCCTGTCCCTATATACCCACACGCAGATGCACACACATACACTTTGTTTCTCAGGACCTTAATCACAGCTAACCAACTAACTGATCAATGACAGATATGAGCAACAACCGTAGAATGCTAACATGGCCCTGTTGCTCTTTATCTATGGTTTTATGTTCTCCATCTATTTTTATCAGCGCTAATATTTCTCTCTCATCCTATGGGCACAGAGCCCTGTCCGAGTATTCATTAAAATCTAAATACTAAATATTGATTGATACGTTATCAGTGCATAGCAGTTGGTCTGTGGGCTATCGATCCAGCCTGTGATTTATTATCATATTTAAGAAAAATCATTTTGTGTGATTATCTGAGTTAATGGCTTTTTAGTGAGGGTTGTTATTCTTTTTTGGTATTGTGTTTGTTAGGGGGAAGGTGGACCAGATTTCTCAATCGTAGTTCGAGATCACCGATATCCTTTGGTGGCTATCTCCCTCTCTCCCTCCCCTCCCTCCCTCCTGCCCTCTTCCTCCTCTCTTCTCTTCGCGAGTCTCACTGTGGGAGGAATCCAGCCTGTGTCGTTAGGAATAATGGCTGCTGGGCTCACCTCTTTAATCACTACAAAGATTAGCAGATGGTATGAGAGCAGTTATTAGCAAAACATCTTGCGCTCATCAAATCAATAAGTTGATTTGTAATCAGGGCCGTCGTTGCTGGGTCCCTTTTCTGGGATGGATCCTGGCAATCAGAGTCTACGCTGGAATAATCACCCACTCAACAGAAGAGGTGTTCTTTTGTCTGGCTGGCTTCCAGGCCACCACAACATGGAGAAACATACTACCCTGCACGGAGACACTCAAACAGTGTTTAGTATATTTAATTTGATGTATTTGCTACTAGTATCGGTATAATGTCTTATAGAACTACTGTCACTTTGTGAATATTTGTTATTTGGAGTGAGAATGTTTTCAGGGCATGTTAGACCTTTTTAAAAGGTCAGACTGGGGAATGGATGTGTGTTGAAGAGTTTGAGTAAGAAAGATAGTGAGAGAGTGAAGGAGATGAGGACAGGAAAAAAGAGAGAATGAGATAGTGAGTGAGAAATGGAGCGTTAAAGGGAGAGAGAGAGAGAGAGAGAGAGAGAGAGAGAGAGAGAGAGAGAGAGAGAGAAAGTGACAGAGAGAAAGATAGAGAAACACTGCAGACTTGCAGACGCAGACAAGAAGTGTTTCATTGACAGTCTCCTGACACAGAGCTGCTATGTCTAACCCCAGCCACCTCACGTCAGTCTCGTCATTTTAATAAGCCCCGTGATTCATATCCACCACATTGTTCTACTGAGCACATCTCTTTATCATGGTAATGTCTCCTTCTGGTTTTCACACACAGTCTGATCCTGCCCAGCCTGTTACAGATCCTGTTTGTTAGATCGTTTTTTTTTTTTTTTGCTATTGTTGCTTGGTGCAGACGTGAATTCAGCCTCATCAAAAAAAAAAAAAAAAAAAAGATATTTGCAATCATTTCCATACAAGAACAAAAAAAATCTTTGTGAAAAGACATAATTTTGTTCTCACTGTTGAAATTCTGAATACAGCAGCATTTTGCTTTTGTACCGTATTATTATTCCCAATAATTATACTTTGTCTCGTGTCTCCAGCTTGAATGGAGTACAACTACTTTATTTTGTGTTTTTTTGTTGCTCTCTTTTCATAGGAGAGGTGTATGCAAATCATAAATGGCTCCACTTACAAACCACTTCTGTCAATTTTAAATTTTAAAAATCAGTTCATGTACAAGGATTAGCAGTTAAGAATACTCCATACACTTCTTCCGTGAATTGCGTTTCCTTCACCCGAACAACAGTATTTTTACTGGCAGCTGCTTTTCAGACTTTATCATTCGTTCACATTGAGGGGGTATCGGCTTCTGGTACTTTCTAGCGCCCGCCTCAGAGAGAGCTCAAGCCCGCTGGGCCCCCGAAGCCCCTCCAACAGGCCTCTGTTGTGGTGCTGTAACTCAGCCCCGTGGAACAGAGCGCTGGGGTCAGATTGAGTATGGCAGATAAGGTCATGTGGACTCAAAGGAAACGGTCATTGGAGGAGAGATTGCGGGAACACACATTTTCCACCTTAACAGATTAGTGTATTCATTAAAGGACATGAACGGACGACTCATGTTTAAGGAATCCATGAGAACAATCTCCTTTTTTTTCTTTCTTGTCAGCCTTCCCTCCCCCCTTTTTACTCTCACGAACACACACGTGATTGCACAAACACACACACACACATGTGAAAGTTGATTTTTACCTGTTCTAAACCATACCATTTCATATTTTGGGGTGTGATATTACCGTTCATACAGTTGGGCTTGACCGGTCTCCCCTACCCCCCCCCTCGCCCCCCCAGATCCTTTAGACCTCCCTCAGATATGCACTCAGCAGGATTAAGCAGGCCGAACGCTGCCAGAACAATGACAGTTTGAGGTAACTGATGCTGTTTAAAAATTCAGAGGCCTCTATTGAATTGGCAACATAGCCCACATACCACTGTTCTAGAGAGCACCATCCCCACACCCCCCTCCCAGAAAGACACTGCTGTGTCCGAGAGACACAGACAGACAGACAGACAGACAGACAGACAGACAGACAGACAGACAGACAGACAGACAGACAGACAGACAGACAGACAGACAGACAGACAGACAGACAGACAGACAGACAGACAGGTCGGCAAGCAGACAGACAGACAGACAGGTCGGCAAGCAGACAGACAGACAGACAGACAGACAGACAGACAGACAGACAAACAGACAGACAGGTCGGCAAGCAGACAGGCAGACAGACAGAGAGACAGACTCTCCAGAATGAAGAAAGTACAAATAAATACATGAAATGCATGCTAATATATATGTACACTTCATCTTCATTGCACACACCTTAAATATGTACACACACAGAAACTCTCTCTTTCTCACTCAGCACACACACACACACACAGCATCACTTGAGTGGTTAACATCTTTTCAAGGTCAGGCATGACAAGGAATGCCAATGAGATTAAGTGTCATCAGTACAGCTTTAGCCCTGCTCTGCCCATTGTTCTTGTAAATGGCATTAGAGGCACAGCTGACCATGAACTTGTGTTTGCACGAACACCTCATTGGCCTCTCTCTCACTTTCCCTCTCTCTTCACTCCCCCTCTCTCTTCTCTCTTTCTGTCTCTCTCTTTCTCTTCTCTTGGCCTCTTTAGTGGCTCTGTCTCTACATCTCCTTGGTTCAGATCCCCTTACACACACACACACACACATCGTATGCAGTAACAGACACCTACAATCCCCCACCCCCCTCTAGTGTAGAGGGATGTCCCATCTATGGAGTCTGTGGTGGGCCCACCACTCAAACCAGAACTGCTTTCTCTCACCCCACAAACCTGGCTCCCGGCAAATACATTATTCTGGCACTCCTAAGTCGAACACTGTGCGTCTGTGTGTGTGTGTGTGTGTGTGTGTGTGGTGTGTGTGGTGTGTGTGTGTGTGTGTGTGTGTGTGTGTGTGTGTGTGTGTGTGTGTGTGTGTGTGTGTGTGTGTGTGTGTGCGTGCGTGCGTGGGTGTGTGTGTGTGTAGAGGGCGGGTGTATTTGAGAAGAGCCATATGGCACGGCTATCTTTCGAAATCACAAGCATAGATCATGGCTCCCCACACACACACTCTCTCATGCTTTCCCTTGCACACACACTTTTACCCACACTTCTTTATACTCGAAGGAGACGCTCCTGATTTGCTGCCAGGGAAACTCGCTGCCTTATACCAGGCTGAGGCTACATGCAACAGGGGAGTGACAGAGATGCACAGGTCCTGTAGATGGAGCGAAAGAGTCTCATAAAGAGTTCACTCCAGTCCCAACACTCCATAATACACACTCTGGTCAAACCACCACCCACATCCATATCCTATAACAAGGCCCAGCAGGTAGCACGTGGACATACAGCACGGAACACAGACCAGTATTGTGTGTTGTCACACACAAATGTGGAACATCCCATTCGACGAAATTAGGAAAGTACACAGAGGTTGGTCTCATATTCCTCTCACGGCTCCTCTGACCCCTTCATATATGCATCTCAGCCACACACACACACTCACAAACACACACACGGTGTTGTCGGAGGTGGATTGATCTACTGAGCATGTTGTGTTGCAGCCGGGGCTGCCGGCAGAGACACTCTGCCAGGCTGTCAGCTTGTGTTTGGGCCCTGCCCCTCACAGTGAGTCAGACACAACGCTCTATACGCAGAGCGATGAACATTCGGAGGTCGCTCCACATGCCAGCTCAAAGTCCAATTACACCCGACCTACTCATTTAATTACAGTAACAGATTAAATTGTTCGATTCAATTCATTTCAATTAGGTCTGATTGGCCGAGTCAGAATAGATTTGATTTATCTTTTGTGAAAGCCACCTATTCCATTCTGAGTTCATTTGGCCTCAGTTGAAACCGCCTGTCATAAAATTCAATAAACATATCTGGTTCATGCACTTATGTCTGATAATGGGATAACAGCTGATAAATGATGGAATTATAGGGACATGGACTGTCTCATTGAGTCCTGAAGGACCCTCCCACTTTTCTTGCAGCATGGTCACTGTTAGATGCTACTTGGCTGAGCCCTGGATACAAGCTTCATTACTTATGCACAGGGTGACATTTATGAGTCTGGCAACAGGTGTGTGTGTGTGTGTGTGTGCTCGTGTATGTGGGTGAGAGACAGAGAGAGAGAGAGAGAGAGAGAGACAGAGAGAGAGAGAGAGAGAGACAGAGAGAGAGAGAGAGAGAGAGAGAGAGAGAGAGAGAGAGAGAGAGAGAGAGAGAGAGAGAGAGAGAGAGAGAGAGAGAGAGAGAGAGAGAGCACAAGGGATTTTAATGTTCTAAGTCTGCTTTTAGTCTGTGTATAACAAGCTTAACAGATTTTATGTTCCATGACACAGCCTACATTGACTGGCATCATACACCACAAAATGAGTCTACCACTTCAGCATTATTTACGCGCAACCATATCCAAGGTTATAGATCATTTCAAGCAGAAAATCCATGCGCAAAGTGTCATAGGTGCGAATAAAAGTCTTCACTGCAGCAGTCTGGGATGGAATGCAACCGTGACACCGCTAAACTATCCAGTCCAAATCTAATAAACTTAGTGGTCTGACAAAACTACTGTCTTACTGAAAGAAATAGTTATCCAAATAACATCACTTTTCCCAAACAAACATTCGCGCGATGACGCATCTCTGTCTCATCAACTACGGCAATATGATTTCGTCCCTAACCCCTCCCCGCCCCCTCGGCGGTACAATAACAGCGCATCTTTACCTTTAATATCCCATTGTCAGTTTACCGTTGGCCTCCCGTGTATCCTCCCAAGTGGATTTCATGTAGCTCAGGCTGCACAGCACATGGGGGATCGCTCGAAACAACGCTGGTAGTTACCAGATACAGCCGCCGCATTTTACGGTTAAGACACTTTAGAATGTGCCTTTGCTTACGATACAAATCCGGATGGTAAAATAGCTAAACCGTTTTTTTTGGTGTTAGTCATTTCCTCCAGCCCCCCCCCCCACCCCCCCCCCCCCACCCCCCCCACCCCCATACACACACTAGAGCACTCACCCTCCAGGAATGAACAGTGTGTCCGGTTAATGTGTTTCTAACAGCATGCCTATTTGGTTTACATTCTCCGTGACTTTCGCACTGCACACTTGTAGTAGATTAATTAAGTGGCCATTTACGTTTACATGTTGGGAGTAATTATTTTTCTCCAATTTATAGTTTTTTTTTTAATAATTTGTTTTGATTATTTTGTTTTATTTCCAAATATTATTCTTAAGGATAATATTTGAGCCCGTTAATTAGAGCCAGATGACGGTGATGATGTATAGCGAGAAGGTGAGGAGGAGAGAGAGGACAGTACACAGGGCTAGCCGACTGCTGCAGCTCCCAGGTGAGGAAAACAAGAGTTCGCCAGCCTAATACAGATACAGAGCAGTCCCCTGGGTGTGGGCAGAGGAGGAGGGATTGATAAGACGGAGGAGGGGTGACAGGACAGGAAGGGTGCACGCCCCACGTGCACGCGGCATCAATCAACTCATCACCCGAAATTAATTATTTGCCCATATAAGCCCTCCTCGACAATACTGATCGAATTGTGTCTTCTTTTGTTGCGAGATGTGTGTACAGGATTAAATGGCATTTTGTCTCCTTCCCTCTCCTTTCATCATCAGCGAAATAAAGATTGGAGGTCAGATTGTAAAAGCCCTCTTCTAAAGGCGCGGGGGATCTTCCTTCCACCGGCTTTGTGATGATATTGATGATGATGATGGCCAAGTGGACAGTTTGATTTTTGTGTGGCGAGGTAGTTATAAAGAATCAATATTATATCAAGGGGTAACTTTGGTGATAAAGGACTTTAGCCAGTCTGGCTATTCATCATAAGTCTGTAGCAAGCAGATAGGTCAAAAGAAATTATATTGCTCTAAAGAGTCTGCCTCCTTATCTCTTCGCGCCAGGAGAGAGGAGGACAAGCCGATCGATACAGTAGCCGCGTGTACTCCTTGCAATTATCAATAGCTGATTTTGTCTTCCCGGGGCTGCATCTATTAATACTAGATAATAACTGGCTTCTGGACATAACTTCTAAAGCGGGTGATGGAATAAGAAGAAAAGTTTGCTTTCAGGACGACCTTGCTGTCCAGGAAAACGTCTCTGGCCATCACACTTTGTGGACTCGTGAGAAAAGGCCCAACCCCGAGCGCGTGCAAGGAAAATCACATGCTTTCACTACGGAGAATCACAGTTAGAAATGGAACAGCACGCATTTAAATTTGATGAAGATAAAACACGCATATTGAAAATGTTTAAAACAATTCGTTTTTATAAAACAATTAGATAGACATTGAATATTTTGAATAGGATTATTAAAGCCTGCGCAAAGCTCAACCCAGCTTTATTTGTATCCTTCTGCAATGGATCACTGTAACTGATCATTTATGCCTGCAATTAAAATACAACAAATGTATCAAATGAAATACATGGTCTTATGTTAGTAACTGTGCTATTGTAAAGATGAAATGCTTTTTATTTTAACAACGTGAAATTACTAACCTAATTGTGCTGGTATAGTTTACAGTTTCATCTACAAAAACATAGAGATGTATAATTATGTCAAACGTGTAAATACTCCTGCTATACCCGACTGAAGTTGTGTCTGTATGGTGCTTTTTTTTTAAGGTTAAACATGTACAAAAACAAAAACAAATGCAGATTGTTGAATGTTTAACAATTGCCTATATATCATAAACTGAATGGATTTCACTTTTGTATTTATTTTATTTTAGCCTAAATTAGAAAATGCAAGTGAGCATCCAATGAATATGTAAACACAGGTGTTTGCAGGCGTCTTCTTCTTTCCCCTCCTCCTCACCTCGTGGTCCCAGTCTTGCTGTGGGTACAGGTTTAATGTAAATCACAATATGCAAGCCTGCAAGCAAACCATGTTAACGTTAAATGAAGACATGCTGAAACAAACTCGAATTTGTATGTTCAACACGGAAGTGTTTGGGTTGGAGCAAGTCCAAGACCAAACTGTTGTAAACTGAAAATGCATCAAAACATACAAACACGTTTAAACATGAAATAGTCAAATAGCCAGACAAGCCTGTACTTCATTGCTGTGTTTTGCCGAGAAGGTGACAGACTGAACCTCATTTGGCTATCACTGTGAAGATAACAAATATGTAACTACTAGTAGGCATATCCTTTAAAATCGCTTGCGTTACAAAATTACGTGTTTATAAAATGACAAAATCTAAATAAAATCGGTTGACTGTGGAAAACGCATTAACCCAGCACAATGAATCCATAAGTAAAAGGCAATTGGGCTGCACTGTTCAACTGAATATGCTGATGCATCTTTTGCGCATGAACACAATTAGATCAATCCCATAATTGTGGTTTGGAAACTTATGAAATGATATCAAATATTTAGTTCGGATTCCTTAGTCTTAAGTGTAGCATCGTATTTGACTGAACAGTAACGGTGTGGTACATCCTAGTGGCCGGTTAACGCAATGGGCTGAACCTCTGTCGGGTTTAACTCTGACACACGGCGCAGTCCCCACACACGGAGCACTACCGAGGGCAACACTGGGCACGCCAATCCTCCAGAGCTCTGCGCCGGTCACAAATTACACAAGGAACCGAGAGAGAACTTCCATACTTCACCTAAAACACGCAAGAAAGTGGCTGAAGACTTAACTGGAGAGAATTCATTGTGTTTTGGTTTTGCCGATCAACAATACGAGTGACAGACGGGACTTAAGGAGAGCGGCTTCAAGTGAAACGCGCTGCCGGGAGCAAAGCACCGCAAGGACAACGCACGAACCTGCTCCAGACTCTGTGGCCAAGCCGACACAGTTATGTGTTAATTAAATAAAATACTGATGAAATGTGTCAAAGCGAGGATGGACTATTTCATGCTCAACATCAACATCGGGTACCTTATCTTGGAAGACTTAGCCTTCAACAAAGTTCTAGAGACAGCGCTTTCAACTGAGTTTCAACCCGAACTTTCAAAATTCATTTTGCCAGCAGGATTGGATCACTCATCGACATAAGGACCATCTTTTTGACATTCTTAAAAACTTTATTTGATCCATCCGCACTTTTGCCCTTTGCAAGACCAACGTAAAGAAGCTCATTAGAAACAATATGTTATTTACTAGAGAGTACTACGACAACACCTCCAAGACCATAGAACACTCCAGAACTCCACAACTTTAACAAGACGATTGAGCCATAAGATAATAGAAGTTCACGGAAGATAAATACCGCTGAAGAAAACTTGTCCTTGTTTAAACCTACCACAAGTTCACAACCCCGTGTGGGAAATATTAAAATAATGGCGGAGATATGGGACACAAGAAAGAAAAGCAATGCATCAATGAAACTCCAGCCCTAGTGAAGCAGAGCTCCGCAGAAAAGGAGAAAAGCTGACCTTCCTCGCCGGAGAACCCCCCCTTACTGCTGGGCGGAACAAGCGGGGTTTGGCGTCTAGCTGGAGGAGGTGGATTGCGAGAGAAAAGAGACAGATAGTCTGAGAGTGAGGCAGCTAATTGCTTAGTCCGTCCCTCATTACCATATCCAGTGTGTGTCCGCTGGAGTCCAGCCAATCCCCCTCACACGCTACCATTAATCGCAATGCATTATTCACTATCATAATTATACCGACATGCGCAATACACACAACAGCAACACCAGCTAATTTCCGTAATTTTTTGCGACGAGACTATTTGTGAACATTTTTTTTCATTCGCTCGTTGCTGATGTATCTGCAAAAAGCAGAATCAACTCTAAGCGTATCAGCAGCATGTCCCGTCGCAAGCAAGCTAAGCCTCAGCATCTCAAGTCGGACGAGGATCCCGCACTAACCGGGGTGGTCTCTGAAAATGGTAAGTGTCAATAGACGTTATTATTCGAGTTATTATTTTAAGTCGCTTACTTTAAGTTATCTTCCCAAGAGTCAACTTTTTGGCAGTCGGTTTGTCTGCAGCTTACTTCTTGTAAGAAGCGATAACCTCATATATGCCTGTTATTTTGAGGACTATGATTAATTTTTTTCTCATCTACTAGGTTATATGTTGTTTTAGTTTTAAATAAACTGTCTACCGAGGTATCCGTACTTCTCTGGTTGCAATTGGCAGTTTTAGAAGGAAGGAACTTGGATTATAGGCTATTCTTTGCAGACAAAATGGGATTTAGGCAGATTTCGAAAGTTTTATTTTTTTGAGTTGTGTAAAATATGTAAGACTATAGGGACGTTCAACACTTATCAAGCAAAGCCTGGTTTTCACCCATTGGGTAGCAAGGCTTTATTGTGTGGACTTCAAGTCCACAGTGAGCAAAGTTGACAAGAGTCTCATGTTTTACGTTTTTAAACTATCGGTGTTTACATGACAATACAGCAGCCTTCCGCCATGAATCATTTCAAGTTTTAAAATGTCATTTTCCATATGTGAATGTGTTTTAGATCAAGAGGTTATTATAATCCTAACAGTCTTCCCTCAGTGTATCACGTTTAGACATGCTTGGACAGATGTGTCTTAATCACAGTATCTTATATAGTCCACTTTATCAGTTAGTTAGTTGCACGCACACATACACACACACAGGCCTATAAACACACAGACATACAAGCACACACTCTTACACACTTATTTAATAAAATATTAAAATAGTAGTCTGCAAGTTATTTTCTATAGAAACCAGTGCAATTAAATTTCATATACGATTTGAGTTCGCCTAGACTTTCTACCCTGCCGGTGTTTTGTGTGGTATTCAGAGAAGCTGAGAGTAGATTGTTTTCCTCTTTAGATTCGAGTCAAAGGCATTTTGTCATGGAAATGTTTTTGTTTACAATTGCCCCCTTTATATAAATCTATTACACATGGCTTATTTCCTAACGCACCCGGTGTCTACACGATCATTGGACTGGGCTTAGCCGTATGAAAAGCTTTTTTTTCTTCTTGCAGCGCTTAAACGCCATACAGCGTTATAATTATAGATCTAAAACCATCTCAACACCTTGGCCATAGGGAAGTTTAACGTTTCTAATAACATATATTATGTTTTCTTATCAAAATATGAGTATCTTATTAAAGTCTTTTTATATTCGATCAATTCAGGAATTTGTTTGTGGTTCATATCATATGCCTATTCTTTTTTTTTCGGATACATTATTTTTGTTGTTGTTGTTGTTGAGGGATTGCTTTTCTTTTATGTAAACACAAAACGGGATGATAACCTATTTAATTTTTTACAATACAAGTGTAATGTGAGTAGCCTTGTTTCACAATCATACACAACATATAAAATAGGCCTACGTAACTTTTATTTTCGTAATAGCCTACAGTTAGTTTTTACTCATCATTTATGTTTCAATTAAGAATGACAACATCCACATTTTTTACCAACATTCTGAACTGTTAACTGTCAAATAATTCTCTTCTTATTGTCTATGCCTGTTTCCCTCACACACACACACTTTATCTCTTTTTTGCTGTCTCTCTCTCTCTCCCTCTCTCTCTCTTCTTGATTGGGAGAGAGGTAGTGTAATAGTCAGCATTTCTTATTGACTTCCCATAAAGCTTATGTTGTATTCTCAGATCGCAGATCACTTACATTATATCTTTGCCATCTTGGTCCAGATTCACACAAACACACAGACACACAATCACACACCAACACAAACACACACTCACACAGACATGCACAGACACTCGCACACACACACACCATCTTTTGTACTGAACCAGTAGAACAGAAACTGTGTGATGCAATCCCAAGGGAGAGATCTCAGGGCTCTTAGAAGCAAGAAATGCTGGCGTGACTCTCTGTCTGAACAAGGACCATGACAGGGGTCTCTCTCTCTCTCTCTCTCACTCTCTCTCTCTCTCTCTCTCTCTCTCTCTCTCTCTCTCTCTCTCTCTCTCTCTTCTCTCTCTCTCTCTCTCTCTCTCTCTGCTTCTGTACACCTGCAGTGGTTGATGGAGCAAGATAAATTACCCCAAACCTTTGTCATTCTGCTGTCATATGGATTTTTATCATGTGATGGGAAATACAAAATTGACGTCAATACAATCTGATTTCTGTCATTGATTCATGATTAGTTTTTTTTTACAGTAAATTACACAAGACACTTTTTGTGTCTGTTCAACCATTTAGTCTTTATAAGAAGTCAGTTCAGTTCCAGATATGAGCACAAACATCCCACATCACACACGACCACCTCCCGACGAATAACATTCCACTGGACAAACGTGTGTTGCACTTAGGAACATGCATTGCACCTCAGATGTACTTGAAGTACAGGTGGAAAACACACATACATTACACAAACACACACATGCACAGACACGCACATACATACACTTATTGATGCACTATGTTGCTGTGCCTGGTCACCTACCCGAACGCTGACGTTTGTAGTCAAATCTGTAGATGTGCAAAACAGACCGGCTTACTAAGGTCAAACACATCTCCGTCTTATAAAGAGAAGACCTCTGTGATTTTATATCCCAGAACTCCACCTGCCCATATTTAGATACATTTAATAATTCCATACACAATGTCACATTGAAGTTTTTTGTCATTCCCCACATTCACTAGAACTTTTGATGACTTTTCTGAAGCACTGGTATGTTTTTTTCAAGGAAGAAAAACATTTCTCAATATCCTTTCTGTTGGATAATCATCTATTGACAGCATGGTAACTCACACATGTGGAGAAAACGTCTCGCAGATACACAGGAACGCTGACTTCCATTTCTATATGCCATAACCCTCAGCAGGTGCCTCTTTAAAACATCCATGTGAGGAGTCAACCAGCTCATGTGTCCTCTGTAATACATAGCTTGATTTCTGGTAGAAAACATCCTAACCCCCCCCCCCCCCCCCCCTTCTCCTCCTCCACACTGCCACTTCCGGCATGTTTGGTGGGATTTCTCAGCTATTTAAAACCTCAAGAAAATGTTGACCCCTTTTTTTGAGTGCGTGGTCCTTTTGTGGCCTGGGTGATATTGTTGTCCCATTACGGCCTCACACTCCTTCCATGCCTGCCCCCTACCCTGGTAAGTAGGCACAGTGGCAACCAGCCTCCACCAGGCCCCCCCCCCCCCCCCCCCCTGCCTCCAGGCACTCCCCGCCTCCATCCTCCCCCGTCTCGTGTCCCCCCCCGGGGGTGCCTGGTTAGAAGGGGCTTTGATAGAGCTGGCTGACTTAACCTTTGCCTGCTCCGCCCTGCCAGGGCCGGCCGCTAGATGTCAAGCTCTTAATACAATTAGAGCATGCGTGTGGAGTTGACCTTGCCATTCGCCGAGGCTTACCCGTGTCCTAGGAAGTGTTAACAGCCGCAGGGCTTTCATCTTGCTGCCGCTTCCTCTCTGCCGCGAGCGCTGCTCCTCCCGGGGGCCGGGGGAGATGGAGAACACAACCCGCGCACACACACACACGCTCGCACACACACACACTGACGCTGATGACTGAGACAGATCATTGTTTAAAAAGCAAGTCACTTACATATCATTTCGATAATAGATAATAGATGGTATTCATGTTTGGTGTTGAACAGGTTTACAAACTGTCAGTCTAAGAATCTGGAAGATGTTGTATGGGAAGCCTCTTTGGGCGACTCAAGGAGAGAGCACAGGGAGGAAGGCTCCGAGACAAGGATGGATGAAATTAAAGGGAAGGAAAGACATAAAGAAGTCGTCCTCGTAGTGACAACACGACTGTTCCCCGCTTCCCCTTCAATTGAGCTGTGTTTGGCTTTGTTCTAATCCCCTCTCACCATTAGGTTGAGTCTCACAGACCACCCACGCAGCCATACCAAAGACGTCTCGGGCAAAACGCACTCAAATATGGCTGTCTTTTAATTACCACTCAGCACTCAGAGAACCGAGAAATGCAATGCCTCAGAAGAGAGAGAGATGAAGAGAGGGAGAGAGTAAGGGAAAGGAAGAGAGCGAGGGAGGGAGGGAGCAAGAGGGAGATATAGAGGAAGAGAGGGAGAAAAAGATAGAGCTGAGCTCGCCAGCGTGGTGTCACACATCCATCCGGAGAGAGTGCCGTCACTGAATACTGTATCGCAATGCTAACACAAACAAATCGTTAATGTTTTGGCTGGGCCTCATCTGCGCGCAGCGACAAAGGCCTCCCTGTCGGAGGGGGGAAGGCGTTGTAATGCGCTGCAGATGGACCCAGCCCCGATGAGGAGGGATGAGGGAGCCGTGAGACAGGCCCCGGGAGAGGACAGGTCGGGTGAGCGGAGGGGAGGGAGATGTGTGCCTGGCTCAGGGTGACCTGTTGTGGGGAGAGCAGAGCTGAGAGCAGGGCCTGACTGACCCAGCCCTGGGGAAGGGGGGCTGGGGGTGGGTTGTGGGTGGTGGAGGGGGCGGAAAGGAGCTCGGTAGGGTGTTGGTCTGTGTGGATGGGTCTAGGAAGGAAGGCAAAACTCGGTGTCAGGCTTGAGGGGAGGTCTGGGGCGAGAGTGAAGTCAGAACTGAGCCAGGTGTCTTCTCTTTCTTTGGGACATTACAAAATCATCTCTCAGGGTTCAGTGTTATACTTGAAGAGCAGTGTTACTTTTGTCCATTGCAGTTTTTCTATTTGACTTCAGACAGACAGAGGGATAAAGAGGAGGAGGAGAAAGGCAGTGTCTCGGCTGCCCGTCCCCGGACAAGAAATAAGAGAGCAGGTGAGACAGAAGAGGAGAGATAGAATGAAGTTCAGAATGCGCGAGGACAGGGAAGGAAGGACAGTACAGAGAGAGAAAAAAACGGTGGAAAAAAGTAATTGGTACAGGAATTCCGACATAGTTGAACCCAGCAGGCCTCCTCCCCGCTCTCCTCCTCGTCGCCCTATTTTCCTTCAGCTTGGTCTGGACCTATAGCAATGTATCTGGAGAGAGAGAGAGAGAGAGAGAGAGAGAGAGAGAGAGAGAGAGAGAGAGAGAGAGAGAGAGAGAGAGAGAGAGAGAGAGAGAGAGAGAGAGAGAGAGAGAGAGAGAGAGAGAGAGAGAGAGAGAGAGAGAGAGAGAGAGAGAGAGAGAGAGAGAGAGAGAGAGAGAGAGAGAGAGAGAGAGAGAGAGAGAGAACAGGGAAGCCAGCATAGTGAAGGAGACAGGAGTGATTCTGTCATGGCTACATACAGATAGCTATTCCAAATGGAAGATTGATTCAGATCTCAGACAAATACAGTCAATGATAGTCATCTGTTGTTTGAGAAATGTGCACTGGAGTCATTAGGGCATGATTTAGATACATCTGCTTTCTTTTCTTCATCCCGTTTCTCTTTAGCCTTATTGACAAGTGTATTACAGTAGCACTGTGTTACGTGTGTGGGTGTGTGTGTGTGTGTGTGTGTGTGTGTGTGTGTGTGAATGTGAGAGAGAAAGAGAGAAAAGCATTAGTGTGACCGTGACAATTCTATGTGTAAGCTTTGTATCATGTGTGTGCGGTGGTGTATAAGGTTACTCGTCATATGTGTGTGTGTGCTGAGTTTCTTATTTGCGCTCTTCTGTGTGCGTCCTTGTTTGTGTGCTGTAAGTGATTCTGGAAATTGTTAAGAAACAAGAGTTTGTAATTGCTCTGTACTTTGTACTGTGCTCAACACACTCCTCTGTG
Source organism: Hypomesus nipponensis (assembly GCF_054491055.1). Taxonomy (NCBI): domain Eukaryota; kingdom Metazoa; phylum Chordata; class Actinopteri; order Osmeriformes; family Osmeridae; genus Hypomesus; species Hypomesus nipponensis. Next base: position 13,029,631 of record NC_140362.1, read on the forward strand.
GGATCCACAACAGCAGCACAGAGCATGACTACCTCCTGTGATATGATATGTCAGATTAGTGGTCTCCGTTAGGATGCCACAGATTGCTGAGAGTGATAGCGGATACAATGATTCAAAGTGTACAATCCCTCCATTGATTGGGCCTCAGCTTCATATTTGTATTTGAGTAAAGGAAGGACTCTTAAAGGAATGAAAAACGCATTGAATTTGTGTTTAAATGCCTTCCTTTCTCTTGCTCGAGGAGAATCAATACACACACGTGAGATCGCACAGACACACACAAGCACACCCCACGCAGGGTCACACACGCTCACCGTCTTTTAAGACATGTTTTAGTTTTTATTATATATTATATTGTTGTATTTATCATAATATAATGATCTCATTTATATTAATGTAATGTATTTTGTAGAAATGTTATTTAGAGGAATACATTATTTTAGTAGTAAAACAAATGACATAAAAAATAAATATCTGTGTGATTGAAGAGCAATTAATTAAGATTTATTGTCACACTAATTCAAATTACAACGTGAGAATGAAAAACATTGCTAAAACGTAATTCAGATGAAACATTTATTTCATATTTAACAACAATACTTTAAAATAAATCTATTACACTCACTTTTTTGTATTTTTTTTCATAAAGTTTGCGCAGCATTCTTAAAAGAATTACCTTTCATAGTGTTGTCTTATGAATAATTTGATAAAAAATATATATGAACAAATGTGTTAAATATGTCTGTATTATTAAATAATATATGGTCAGTAAATGGAATGTATTTATATGTATATATATAGTTATCTTGTATGATGGGATATATTATCTTAAATCATTTTTGTCTTAAATTTCCATAGAAGGTATTCTGGTGTAAATGCGTAAAAAAAAAATATATATATATCCAGGACTTGACAGCAGTGCCCTGTAATAGTCACATTACTTTTTTGTAATATTTTTGTTTGAGTGATTTTTAGGGTCATAGCCAAACAAATGACCCCTCTCAAAAGCCCATAGAAGGAATTAAAGGAGAGATTGACAGTAAGACCATGCAAACAGCTAATCATATCCCAGCACAATGCCTACTCATTTACCTCTCCCACCCCCGATTGTGGAAATTAGCTCTAGATTTCATCCGCTAAACGGCTGAAGGGATTTCTGACGGAAGGCACGTGTCACAATGATTTTCAATCGTTCAATCTCACTTATCCATTTATTTTATTGTGCCTATTTTTTACATTTTTGTTTTATCAAGAGGGCATCATTTATTAGGAAATTATTTTTAAACCAATGTAAAATTAAAGTACACTGTTTGTAGGTGTAGTGTGATGTTGAGACCCAGGGCTGAGTAGATATTCCTTCTTAGAACCTATCCGTCTGAACTCACAATGTGAGCACATTCTAAACCCGACAGTGGTCATTGTAGAAAAATTTAAGGTGGATGGATTAATTCCAACACTCATTGTGAAGATGAACAAGGTGCAATCTAGATGGAGCTGAGAATATCCCTTTACTGTCTGTGTCTTTCCTGTCTGGGTTCAGATTTATTACTATTTTTGACTGTTTAAGTGAGTTTTTTTTTCTTCCCCAATGATATGTGCATGTGTGTTTGTGTGAGTGTGTGTGTGTGTGTGTGTTAGGTCTCCCTCCAGATTTGATCAGAAAATGTATATTCACATTTACATTTTTAAGCAACTTTAGTTTAGACTTGTATGGTAGCCTATTTCTCTGTGATTGATTGATGAAAATGCATAATGCATTTGTATCATGCCCAGCTGTGGTAAACTAGAGTCTTCCAACCAATCAGAATGTGATAATGATATCTATTTAGGCTGGTTGGGAAGGTGTGCTCACTGAACCATCAGAAAGAGGAAGCCAGCCCATGACTTCACATTTTGTAATTATCCCATTCCAACCTTTGACATTTTTCAAAGCTTGTTTCACATTCACACTTACAGCATTTGTTATTGTTCATCAGGTTGAACATTTGAAAATAATCAGGAATGTGAACTGTTTTTTCGTAATTACTCATCAGTAAGAGTCAAGAAGGTAGTCATGTTTGTCGCGTAGGCACAGTAACTGTTTGGATAATGAATACACGCTTAACACGTGCACAATTGTTCACACACACACACACACACACATGCACGCCACACACACACACACGTATATACACAAACACAGGCATCCATGCATTTTAGAATGAAATAAAAGCGTCTCCTTAATGATTTGATCAGGTGCGAAGTAGAGTCATGTTCTGTAATACTCCTGTTGTAAGCGCACTGAAGAGGAAGTGATTAAACATGTGATTAAACATGTGATTAAACATGTGATTAAACATGTGAGACTGCCATAGAATGTAATTTGGCAAGTCTCGTTTCAAAAAGAGAGAGGTAGAATGAGGGAGAGACGAGAATTTTGTTTTGTTTTAATAGATGTTCCTTCACAAATGTACAATATTCGTTAAAAAGAAATTTGTTTAATCACTCAACTTTTATGATTTGTATCAAATAGACAACAAGATAAACAAAATGCTCAAATTTATTAAATCATCACTTAATATGGAAACATAATATACATCAATATGGAAGCATAATATTTACTTACAATAAATGATGTTTGTTATTAATTGTAACATTAATAACGTAACTAAACATTTTATAATTTTAAAATACAAACGTATTTTGTGGTACACAAACACATACTTTGGAAAACCCATATATAATTAACTTTAGATTACACAATATAGACATACTAAAACTATTTAGAAAAACATAATTAGATTTTCATCAAAATGTAACTTAACAGGGCTACTGTATGTCTTAAAACCTGTGAGAGAACAGTTCATTGAGAAGCTGGACCTCCATGACCTCTGTTAAGAGACTGTGGTTTGAATGGCTTCACCTATTCTAAATGAAGAGGCCTAGCCGTTTGAAATGCTGGTGGAAATGACTGGGCTTGATAGCAGAGGAGAATCCTAATAGGTCCATCAAAGAGCTGATTTGTACCCAACAAACGAGGCAGCTGTGAATTGTATGAAATATTGGAAATCAATAGCTTCTATGGAATTTCATTAAGCGGCAGTATCCACAATTGATAGGCCCTCATAATTTGATGGATTGCACAAAGAAAATTATTAGCTGGCTCTATGGAGAGAGAGGGAAGGCACAACACTAGGTCTGGAGAATTGGTGAACCAGGGCAATTTGTCCTGAGTAACCAAAAAATAAAGAATATCGATTCTGCTTATGTTAAAAGAGAGAAAAAAAAAAAATTCAAAGGTTAAATCTTTGCAGGGTTGCCGCGCAGAATACGTGTGGATTTTCAATTGATTATTTATTCATGAATTCCCCGCCCCCTCTTTGTCTCCCCTCCTCCCCCCATCCTCCCTCCTCCCCCCAGCCCCAGGTCTGATCCTGGATGATGCGGACAGCGGCAACGAGAGCCGCAGCGGGAGCGAGGAGACGCACATCTGCGAGAAGTGCTGCGCGGAGTTCTTCAAGTGGTCAGACTTCTGCGAACACTTAAAAAGCTGCACCAAGAACCCCCTGGTGCTGATCGTCAACGACAACGAGCGCCCGCCCACCCCCGACCCCTCCCAGGAGTACCTCGCAGAGCCCTCCCCCACGCCCAGCTGCCCCAGCGACCAGGCGGACAGCGAGGACCCCGGGGAAGGCAGCCACAGTCCGGAGGAGGGAGGGGATGAGGGGGCAGAGCTAGCCCTGGAGGTGGGCGGTTCCCTGGAGAAGGAGGAGGAGGAGCCCATGGATATGGAGTTGTCCCCAGAGAAGCCCCCAGACCCTGAAGACAGAGAGGGCTCCCCAGAGCCAGATGGATCTTTACCTCAGCTCAGCGAGGCCGCTCCCTCCCCTGCCGCCAGCTACAGCATGCCCAGCACCAACGTCACCCTCGAGACCCTACACGGCACCAGGGTGGCGGTGGCCCAGTTCTCTCAGAGCGTGCGGGCGGCGGCTGCCAGCGGAGGCGTGTCCACCATGGCGATTCCCATGATTCTGGACCAGTTGATGGCTCTGCAGCAGCAGCAGATCCACCAACTGCAGCTGATAGAACAGATCCGCAGCCAGGTGGCACTGATGAACCGCCAGCCCGGCGCCCAGCCCCCGAACAGCCACCACCCCCACCACGGAAGCTCCAGTGCTGCTGCCCAGGGCGCCCCCTCTGGCCCCAGCCAGCTCCAGCTCCACAGCTTCATGGCACCCCCTGCCCACCAGCTTCCTCTCAGGCTCCACTCCGGTCTGAGCGGCCAAGGCTCCTCCCCCCTCGCCTCAGCACTGGACGGGCCTCTCGCTCAGTCTGCGTCAAACGGCAGTCAGCAGTCTAGCTCCACCATGCCCAGCAGCACCTCGGCGAGCTCCACCTACCCCCCTTCAAGTGGGAGCGTCGTGGCTTCTCTTCTGCCCCCCTGCTCGTCCTCCCTCTCCGGAAGCTCCAGCGGGGCTAGTGGATCAGGGGCCAGTGGCAGCAGCAGCTCAGCCCTGTCCAGGACCTCTGGCAGCCCCCCGGCGCTGGGCCACAGCAGCCTGCTCAGCTCGGCCTCCAGCCTCCCCCTCATCCCCCACAGCTCCTCCAGCAGTGTCATCTTCCCCAACCCTCTGGCCAGCATAGCGGCCACCGCCAACGCTCTGGACCCCCTCTCCGCCCTGATGAAGCACCGCAAGGGGAAACCCCCAAATGTGTCGGTGTTCGACACCAAGCCCAGCTCAGAGGACCCATTCTTCAAACACAAATGCAGGTTCTGTGCCAAGGTGTTTGGCAGTGACAGTGCCCTGCAGATCCACCTGCGCTCCCACACGGGGGAAAGGCCCTTCAAGTGTAACATCTGCGGCAACCGCTTCTCCACCAAGGGGAACCTGAAGGTCCACTTTCAGAGACACAAGGAGAAATACCCCCACATCCAGATGAACCCGTACCCCGTGCCCGAGTATCTGGACAACGTGCCCACCAGTTCAGGTATCCCTTACGGCATGTCCCTACCACCTGAGAAGCCTGTGACCACCTGGCTGGACAGCAAGCCTGTCCTGCCCACAGTGTCCTCCTCAGTGGGTCTGCAGCTCCCCCCGACTCTCCCCAGTATGATGGGAGGGTTCGGCGACTCCCCCAGCCTCACCCCACTCAGCAGGTCACCCCAGAGGCCCTCCCCACCATCCAGCGAGTGTGCGTCTCTCTCCCCGAACATATTCACAGACGCTGGCATGACCACAGCTTCTCCCTCCCCTAAGGCCAACACATTGGCCGACGCGCAGCCTCTGATGAAATCAGAGGGCGTTCACCTGCCCCCTACTGTCGCCTCCAGACCAGGGGAGAACACCACCACCACCTCCGCCACACAGGTGGTCCTGTCCACCACCATCAACTCCTCCTCATGCAGCGGCACTGGCCTGGCCTGTGAGCCCATCAGTGCCCCCAGCTCCGCCTCCCACAACATCCTCCCCATGCTCACCTCGCCTTCCTCCGCCTCCCACCCGGTGCTCCCCATGCTCTCGGACCAGTTCAAAGCCAAGTTCCCCTTCGGCGGCCTCCTGGACTCTATGCAAACCTCCGAGACCTCCAAGCTGCAGCAGCTGGTGGAGAACATCGATAAGAAGATGACCGACCCCAACCAGTGCGTCATCTGCCACCGCGTGCTGAGCTGTCAGAGCGCTCTGAAGATGCACTACCGCATCCACACGGGCGAGAGGCCCTTCAAGTGCAAGATCTGCGGACGGGCTTTCACCACCAAGGGCAACCTGAAGACTCACTTTGGGGTCCACCGGTCCAAGCCCCCCCTGCGGGTGCAACATTCCTGCCCCATCTGCCAGAAGAAGTTCACCAACGCAGTGGTCCTGCAGCAGCACATCCGCATGCACATGGGGGGGCAGATCCCCAACACCCCCCTCCCAGAGAGCCTGCAGGACATGGACGCAGACCTCTCGTTCGACGAGAAGAGCCTGGATGCCATGAGCAGCTATGACGACGACCTCCTGGACGAGATGGAGCAGGCCATGGAGGAGGAAGCCGAGCTGAAGGAGGGGGAGATGGACCCGTCCAAACCCCTCCTTCCCTACTCTCCCGGAGCATCCCCGCCCACCTCTGTCATCTCCAGCATAGCCGCTCTAGAGAACCAGATGAAGATGATCGATTCGACGGTCAACATGACTCGCTCCTTTGGCCTGAAGCCCTACCAGAATGGTGGTGGGTTCGAAGTGGAGGGGGACTTCTTTGCAAGTGACTCCGTGTCTGCGATGGGGGACGGGGGAAGCCCAGCCCTGTCTGATGGGGGCAGCCCAGCCCTGTCTGAGTCGTCCGGCTCTATGCAAAATCTGTCCCCAGACCACAGCCACTCAGAGAGCCACTCCAACAGTCTCCCAGTCACCATTCTCAACCATAACAGCGCTTCAGGGGGAGGACAGGATAACAACCACGGGATGGCCACAGTGAAGTCCGAAAAATCGGACACTCCCTCGCCGATCCCTGTGTCTGAGGGGAACGGGGCCCTGGATCTGACTGCCACCCAGCCTTCCAGGCACTTCATTAAGGAGGAGAACCACTTCAACATGCTCTTCCTGAGTAGAGACAGAGGTACGTGCAGAGACATGAACTCACATGGTGTCGCAAATAACAGCTCACATGAACACCCATTTCAACTGTCAACATACTCATACAATATTTACTCAAACTCTCTAATGCAATACTCCATCTTCCCTGGTCCCTACGATATGTTTCCCTCAGGACTCAGCACTCCTAGCCTGGCCACCACAGCCTCCAACATGATCAAGATGGAGATGAACGGCCACGGCAAGTCCATGTCACTAAGCAACAGCCCCCACCTGCCCGTGGGCGTCCAGGTGCCTGCCACGGCGCCGCACACCACCATGAACCCCAGCATCACCCCCATGCTGGCGCCCCCGCCCCCCAGACGCACTCCCAAGCAGCACAACTGCCACTCGTGTGGCAAGAACTTCTCCTCCGCGAGCGCCCTGCAGATCCACGAGCGCACCCACACCGGGGAGAAACCTTTCGGATGCTCCATCTGTGGACGGGCCTTTACCACCAAGGGGAACCTGAAGGTAGGACCAGTGACGTTGCCTTTGATAAGTCATATCAAGACTCATGTACATCTATGAGGTGAAGAAAGATGCCTAAGTTCTACCTCATAATATGATAATGTCATAGTACTACAACACCATTTCCCATGGGTAGGAGCTCCTACATTAGCATTAGTCAAATGTAATTGAGATAACTACCCAAAAAATGGTAACATTCCTATGTGTGTTTGATGCTCTTCCAGGTTCACATGGGCACCCACATGTGGAACAATGCGCCAGCGCGGCGAGGCCGCCGTCTCTCCGTGGAGAACCCCATGGCTCTGCTGGGGGGAGATGCCATGAAGTTCAGCGAGATGTTCCAGAAGGATCTGGCCGCGCGGGCCATGAACGTGGACCCGGGCTTCTGGAACCAGTATGCAGCAGCCATCACCAATGGACTGGCCATGAAGAACAATGAGATCTCCGTCATCCAGAACGGGGGCATACCCCAGCTGCCCGTGAGCCTCGGGGGCCCTGGGATGACCTCGCTGGGCCACCTGTCTGGAGGTCTGGAGCGGGTACATGCTGGTAGTAGCCCTCCCATGAGTGGTCTAGAGAAGACTGGGCTGGAGGTGGGAGCTGGGCGGCCGTTCTCAAGGTTTATGGACGAGAATAAAGAAATCGGTATCAACTAAAGACTAACGGTAGTATCCTCTCAGAGAGACCAATCTCATGATGTGGAAAGGACATAAACTGCTAATCCAGTTTGAACACTTATGTACTATATTATGTACAGGTTACGTTTTTTTTGTTTGGATTTTGGAAATATAGTATTTAGTATTGGTTAGAGGCATTCCATCCTCCTTGATATTTCGCTCATACGAAGAATACTTTGTCTCTAGTTTGAGAATATGTCGTCTTGCAAGATTTGCATGGTACTCATTGGTTTCTATCAGTATGTTCGACTGCTTTCATGGATTTTCCTTTTAAAAATAATACCTTGACTCAGTGGCGACAAGCAAATTGCCTCATTGTAAAGGACTGAAATAAGAAAGAGCCAGTTGCTGCCGAAACTGACTAGCCTTTGTTGGGCTACATTGTTTATGTTTGCTCCCACACAAAGGGCCGGGTATAGACTGAAATAAGACCCACGAATGGTATTTCTGTGCTCGCTTAATTATTATTTTTCTCATGAAGTAGAAAACTTGAAAAAAATGTTTGAACTATTTTAATCTTTACATTTACTCTCCCGGCATTGTGTTATAATATTGTCCTGTGTCTTTAGTATTTATGATATTGAAAAAAGCGGGTATAAGAAAATATATTTAATTGCCCAAGCATTTTATTGATCCTTGTTTTCTAAAGATTGCAGACTTCACTTCTAAGTATCTCTTTCAATAAAGACAACAAGTCATGACAGTTGAAAAACAGAGACACCTTGTGAGGTTTTATTTGGATATCCAGCAAGACTATGTGTAACATGTCAGGTGAAGATAAAGTGAAGGAGCCGCTGGGTATCTGAAGCTGCTATGACCACAACCCTGCTTTTAACCTTTGTAAAAAGACGAAAAAAAAGATATCCTTTGGAAGTAAAAAAATAAATAAAAATGTATGTATAGAAATACGGACAAATCTAAACAGGTATGCATATTTTGTATCACATGAAAATAGACATCATGAGTTGAGAGTATTTGTCATGTTTGTGAATGCACTTTTTAAAACGAGACGTTTTGTCTGTGAGTTATCGTTAACCCTTTTGACTGAGCTATCTATCACGTGTTGTTTGGATTGTGTTCAGCGTACCAGTCCTCCAGGTTGCAGAAGGGCTCCTTGGTGGCAGCACCTGTGCTGCTCTCTCAAGGACGTCCTCCTCCACTCAATCAAACCTTCTCAAATAAAAAAAAGAGAGAACAGGTCATCTGTGTTTGACTGGTCTCCTTCCCTGCATTTGATAGGACGCTTTCTGTTCTTACCACTCTAAATGCATTGCCGATTTTATTTTTCTTCGTGGCAGGTTCTGAGATTCAATGATTACATGAATTGTTTTAATGATGGATTATTTGATTTATTGGAAATTACAGCTTCCTCGCTGTGCAGTGTGCATAAACAACTTCTCAATACTCACACAAATCACACAGAATTGTTGATATAAATCTAAATGAACAATTGTATTCTTTGCTTAAATAATGTATTTGACCCAAGATTATCCATTCCCCAGAATAAATGGGTCAAAGGAAAGATGCTGTCAGTATAACCTCCATTTCAAAGCCGACTCAAATAATACGTACCATTCTTTGCGACTCAGCCTCGGGAAAAACTGAAACCTTGCAAAACGTGGCTTCCATTTTAACAAACTAGAATAAGGCCTTGTTGAGGTGAATTCAAGGAACAAACAGGAGCACTCGACACTTAAGACACGCAAATGCAAGAAAAAACAAATCAATTTTTAGCCTACCCCCGGGATGAAAGAAAGAGCAGGGGAAAAAAATACAGAATCAATATCTTTCACAGCTCCCCAGAAATGATTACAATCCATTTAATTATTCAGAAACAAGCAATCTTATTATTAACATTTTAGTAATTTACAAAGGAACATTTTATATATGTGGAAGTCACCATGAAGGTGTAATAACTCAGTTCTGCCAAACTGCAACAGAGGTGGGATCAAACCAAACAGGGTGGCAACCTATCGAGTGACCAAGAGACCGTTTCTAAGGGTAGAGTAGGTTACAACCAGACATTTTTCTCAGGATCTCTTGCCTGTGTGAACTTGATTACTAAACAAATCTTAGAGTAACATATGTTCAGAGTCTTTTGTAAATCTGTTTAATGTTTGCTCAAAAATTCAGTGGAAAAATGGGTTGTGTTCTAAAATATTTGCTTTTGCTTGTGTTTGGTGCTGCATATCCTGGTGAGCCCTTTGAAATGGCCTCTTTATTTTGGGAATTTCAAATAAATACTGCTGTCCTTCTGGGGATGACTGGCAGTCATGTTGCTGATTCCCAGACATCTCTGGTGATAAAACACATATAAAAGGAACATGGTCAATATGGGAATATTCTTTTTTTCCATGAAGAGAAAAAACTCAAACTAAATGAAAGAATATAATTAGCCGCCATCTGCTCTCCAGCCTTCCTTGAGTGGTTTGAGTGTTTCAGAAAAGATGTTCAATTATGTTGTAAATATTATGAAGGATTTAAATGAGTTTTACTGAATATCCAACGGGATCAAATAGATGAGACACTGCATGTGTTTGTGTTAATAGTTTAGAAAGCTGAGGTGTTTGTGTTTACGCGTGTGTGTGTGTGTGTGTGTGTGTGCGTGTGTGTTTGTGTGCGTGTGTGTCATTGTGTTGATGTGTATATGCATGTGAGTGCATGTGAATAAAACGTCCAATTAACATAAATCACATTTGTTATATTTTAGAATAACAAAGTATATACGAAGGATGTTACCTTTTAACTAAGAGGGAGAGTGTTTTAGTACGCTACCCTGTACACATACCATCAATAAGAGAGTTCATAGGAGATGGAAAGATTCAGCTTGTAAATGTAAAATATAGGTTTGCAGTGTTTTCATGCCGGTGATACATTAAATAATATTTACAATATGGATGCACTCTCTTTCTGACACTATTATTGGCAAATAGCCTACAGGCCTTTTAGCACTGCAATGTGTTTAAATGATCTCTGAAATGATAATGTCTCCTGTAGCTAACTGTCATGCAATAGGTTCAGTATTATTCTACAGTCCATCACGAGGCTAGTGCTCAGGTATGTGAGGTGTTGTGTAAGGTGTTTGGTTTTCCACGACACAGTCTCTTACATACTGTAGGTTGGCTCCTTCTGCTCAACTGACAGCACAGCAAGCTGTACATAATTCCTTTGTATGAAAAGGCACAATAAAATTGGATGAAAAAAAACAAAGACAAAATACAATTCCTTTGCATTGAACAGCATGACCTGGCTGCATCGTTCAGCTAGGAACAAGCAGTGCACAGAGGTCTGCCGCCATGTGAACGCTTGAAACAGGATTGAAATTTCCAGTCAGATGTCTGCGTCATGTACAAGCGAGGTCATAATGCCAACCTGTCTAGCTCAACGTAAGTGAGAGCCAAGTGTTTGAGCAGCTGTAGCAGCTATAGCATGCCTCGGTGAGGTTTCCTGTAAATGCTGCTGGATGTCATCGTCTGTGGGAGAATACAGCTTTGTTAACCCTGCCTGGATGGTAATGAGCTCACATGACGATCACATCTGTGTGACAACCTCTGTTTGTCCCGGAGAGACACATTTTACATGGCTCACTCTGTGTGTGTGTGTGTGTGTGTGTGTGTGTAGCGTCTGTTTGGCATATGTTGGATTGGGGTTTGTGGATTTATCATATCCATAGTGTATGTGGTGTGTGCTGTCGTGCTCACATGAATGTGTGTGTGAATGATGTGCTTTTATTTGTGTGTGTGTTTGTGTCTGAGGAAACGAGAGAGCACTGGTGGTGGTCGCCCAGCATCGCCCCCTGGAGTGTCACAAGACACCTAACACATAACATGCTGTGACACACACACGCGCACACACACACATACGCACAAACACACACAGACACACTTATGTGATTCACACAGCAAAACCATCTGGTGAGCATTAAGGCAGTCTGTACTAGTGTAAATTCCAGTGTTCTTGAGATGCAACACATGGCTGCGCTAGTTAGTGCAGCATGTTACCTCAGTTAGAACTAAACAAAATCTACATCAGGACATTTGTATACATCCCGACAGGTGAATTTACAGGTAACACACACACACACACACACAGGCATACACAGTGTACACACAAACACATTGTGTTTTAGCATCTTCTGCTGGACAAGCAGATGGGATTGACTTCTGGAGTATTACTTTTCTAATTCATTTTTACAATATTTTCAACACTATTTTAACCCATTTCCATCTGTCTTTAGGATATGATTGAGCTTGCTTTTAATTGAATGGAAAATCAGTTGCGTAAGAGGCAAAAAATAAACTTGTCAACTCGTTCCAGAAGCCATGATTACGGAATCTCAGCTTTTTTCCCATTTTCCCTCATGTGTACCCTACAATGTCCAGAGGATCGAGGCTTCCTCTCCTGAACAGACTTTCTCACTCAGCTGCCCGTTTGGCAGACACTAATGACTTGATCCAATCAGAACGGCTTCGGGGCACAAAAAAATGGATGTAATCATATTAAAATTAATATGCAGAGCTGAGCACAATAGGACACATTTAGCAAAAACGAGAACCAATCATTGCTCCGGCTTCTTGCGGCTGGATGCAGGCAAATATTTGCTGGTGATGAGTGACAGCCTGGTCATCAGTACAGGCGACCACGCTGTCCGCCATTCAGAATCAGAATCAGAATGGGTTTTATTGGCCATGAAAGTTTGCACAGACAAGGAATTTGCTTTGGTAGGATGCTTTGGTATTTAATCTTACATTTAAATATGAGGACTAACTATACTAAGGGTACATAACTAGCAATACTAAGTGGAATTAGAATTAAAGTGAAAGTGGAGATGAATTAGAATTAGAATTCTTGCTGTATCCTGAATGTGATGAACTGTATTAAGTCGTAATGATCTCCATTCAACCATCATCAGTAGGTTATTGTCTGTTCATTGGTTGTTTTGGACAGTCGTTTTCAACCGCTTGTGAGTTTGCCCTGAGGTGCTTTTTGGGACGCTATGGAGATATAGGATGTTGGATTGTCTAACGTCTGTGTCCAATATCAGCTGCTAACAGAGGCTTACTCAATACAATTCCCAAGCAAATCATTACTGTTTCTCACCCAGCCATCTTGTATTCAGTTCATTTGGAACACAGCATTCCACTCATTCTTCCACTCATGTGCTAGTATTTACCAAATGAAAATGGTTAATTTTTGCAGACAAGACCAAATGAGTGTAAAAAACACTTTTTGTTAAGGTCTCGGAGCAGCAATTTTTATGGCATTTTATTATCAGTAGCTGAGCCATGGTTGAACCTTGAGTCATGCATGACAAAAGCACTGTGAAGACAGAAGACATACCTCAAGTGATTTCAATTAGGACTCCCAACCAGCAGCAGTACAAGCGGTAGATGACGACGACTCCCAACCAGCAGCTCAAGAGGTTATATGAGGACTTCTCAATAATACAATTGTGACGACACAGAACCTGCTGCATATTCTAATATTTACTTGAACTACATTTGGTCTGATACATTACATTTAATGGAAGGCAATACACCGTGTCTGGCATAGAATGTAGTTTGACGCAATGTAAACAACAGCATCTTCATCCCTGTTGAGTCATGTACATTATCTGTCATTGTACAGTCAAATCACATTTCTTTTCAAAACAATCAAATCCAATTGTCAGTTGTCACTTTCTTACCTGCTGACAGGAGAGCGTTAGCTGGGGTGAACGTGTGTTGACATTTGGACATGGCACCATGTGTGTGTTTCTGTGTGCGTGTGCATGGGGAAGGGGTGGGGGGAGTGGTAGGGCAGTCGGGCAGGCCTGTGGTTGGGGACGAGGCTGCTGTCTGGTGAGTGTTTAATGCCCTGCCCACTGTGAAAGTCTCCCTGAAACAGGAGCAGTAAATATCCCCATTGATCCAGAGCAGGGGCCTCTATGATGATGCAGTGGCGAGCAGCCACGGGAGTAAATCTGCTCGACAGTAATCCAATCCTCTTCTCAAGGCCCTTGGATCTTAGATAGGTGCTTTAAATCCAAAAGTAAGCTTTTTTGCACAATCCCCCACTCCCCCCCCCCCCCGACCCCCCCTCTTTCTTTTTGTTGTCCGTTCTATGTGTGCTTCAACGCCAGTTACAGGAGGGGGATCTATAGCTTCCTAGCGTAAAGAGACTGTTTCCCAAGATGATACTCCGGATGAACTCCCGTATGGCTTTGATTCGTTTGTAGGATATAGCTAAGTGGATTCTCTCCTGGTCAAACATACATGGTTCAACTGGGCCCGTGATAGGCTCCGCTCAGCGCGGCTCTGCTCACCTGTGCCAGAATGACTCCGAGGCGCAGGTGGAGGTCCTTCTCCTCTGACGCCAGCAAGGAGAGATCCCCTGGGAACTCTCAAACGCTCTCAGGCTGGCATTTCCATGCCAAACGGACTAAAAGATGCCGCTCAATTGCTCGCTTGGCCGGCTCCTCTAAATGAACTTTTTTTTTTTTTTTTTTACGGAGGCCCTTGAGATAGTTCTGCTCCCTAGATCCCCTGGAACAGGATTGAGTGTTTTGCCAATTCAAATTCTTTCTTGTGTGGGTAGTTAAAGACCGTCAAGGGCACAGAGCTCTTTGGTCTTTGCAGCTCTGATGCATTCAATGCCCCTTCTGTGTGCCTTGTTGAAGGTTGATCCTTGTAATGGAATTCCACATTAACATTTCACGTAACATTTCTAAGTAAGATCATCCACTTTTTGGGGGGGGATGATTGATGGATTGATGGAATGATGCTTGGCTTTCAGGCAGCAAGAGTTCAGCATCTTTGACTGTGGCCTATGAAGGTGTGATGTGGAAAGTCTGGACATTAATGTAAAGAATGAATTAAAACTATTTCCTGAGTCTTGGTGTATTACGTCTTTTGTGTGTGTGTGTCTGTGTGTGTGTGTGTGTGTGTGTGTGTGTGTGTGTGCGTGTGTACATATCAGCCTTCTCCCCCGTCATTAGTGATTCATCCCATAGGTCTCTAGGACTGCAAGCCTTCCACCTTAACAAAGAGACACATTCACCAACACTGGGCAGCAATCTAACTGCCTGTTCCTGTGCCGCGTCAAGGAATTAACTCAAGCTGCAGGCTTGTCAAAGTGTAAGCTTTATCTAGTGCCATTAGTTTTGGGGGAAAAGGGAGAGAGCGAGAGCGAGAGCGAGAGCGAGAGAAAGAGAAAGAGAGAGAGAGAGAGAGAGAGAGAGAGAGAGAGAGAGAGAGAGAGAGAGAGAGAGAGAGAGAGAGAGAGAGAGAGAACGAGATGGAGGAGAAAGAGTTTAAAAAGGTGTTTTCGAAAATCAATGAATGCGTAGGATGAATATAGTGGTGGTCCTCAAAAGGAACATGTCATCAATTAAACAAACTTGGAGAACAGGCCCAATCCATCAGCAGGAGCAGGGGAGCTGGTATTGGGTTCCGCTTTGACGTGACGAATGCCGGACCTCCTCGGAGTGCCCAAGGTTGCAGATCGATAGAGATCATCATTCTGATGTGGCCTTTTATCTCTCAGTCCGGGTCCCTGGAGCCCCGCCCTGCCTCTCGGCACAGACACCTCCCGGTTCAGACGGGGGCACGCCCAGGGATGCGGAGCGGAGGCTGGGGCCTGATTGCATCGCTTATCCCTCCCAACCTAACAAGCGCTCCGGTGCCCTCCTCCGCTCCTCAGACGCCTCCGTCTCCCCAGAGTGATTCAGACAACTTTTTTAAGTGGGGCTTTGGAGAAGCCAATTGATGAAGTCGGGAGGGCAAAACACTGGGTGCCCCCGGGATGGTGGTGGGAGTCTGGGGTTAGAAGGAGCAAAGATTTGGGTGCTCCACCTACAGGTGACGGGGGGATGAAAACGGCTCTGGTTCTTGTCATTCTCTCCTGTCTCAGTGAGAGTCGGAGACTCAGCACCGCTCTCGTGTCCTCCCTCGGTGGTAGTTACTCAAACGTGTCAAATCGGACTGAGGCGAAAGCCTCCTGGCTCGGTATTGATTGGCGCCATTATGGAATTTTACGCCAATAAACTGTCATGGCTTACTGTAACACTCCAATGATTAGGCCCACTCTGGTCACGTGAGCAGTAGGAGTGTCCTCATTAGCAGGGACCATTATGAGAAAATGGAGTTTCAAAATCGGGTTAGAGAATGATACATATCGATTCATTTCCGTTTTTATCGTTCCGATTAGATGTGTTATTGTTGTATAGAGTTGCCAGTAATTGCCATGTTGTTATGGTCACCCCGAGTCCTCGTTTGCAGTTCCTTTCTGAGTTTCCAGTGTTTTACCTTGAGTGTGTTTGTGTTTAAATGGACATTTGGGGGTTGTCCAAGACCTTTAAAGCAGATAACTAAGGGCCACTTTTAGTTGACTTCCTTGCTTTATGTACAAATAGTCCACAGTTTACACAAGTGAGTATAAATCTCAATCTACTACTTGTACAACCCTGCTACATTGTAACACGATAAGCTAACCACACACTGGTTTTGCTTTTAATGAGTAAAGTGGACATTTCACAGCCAATCGAATCCTTTGCGGTAGTTTTCGTTTTTTACAGACTCAAAACAGGGTAATTCGGGGCAGAAGGATTTGTTGATCCCAATTTCCATTATTGAAACATCTTTTCATTTGCACAAGTGATCTGTGAGGAGGTGGAGGAAGCAGCCAGACTGGAGCATGCTGGGGAGGAAGCAGGGAAGCCAATGTTAACATCATATCATGTTCCCTGTTTTTCTACTTTTCCCTTTTTTTCTTTCTTTACGGGTTAAGAGGGCGAGCAAGAGGGAGCTTGATGGACCAGTGGTGGAACAAAGTGTCAAGTGATGCCAATCTAATACACAAACGCCCGCATGAACACGTGCGTGAAGGACTGACTGACTGGACACGTGAATTAATTCTTCGAAGACTAACACAATAAAATAAACACGATTGAATGAATGAATAAATAATGTATTTCTATTACTTCATCTCTTACGAGCACGTCACAGTGCAACCAGATACAGAAAACATCAAGGACTCGCATCTACCGAACCTTGTAAACTAAAGCTCTGTTTTCATCTAGGGCATATGACTTGCTGATGCGATGAGATTTTAGAGTTGTCAGAGTCAATGATTGACATGATGAGAGAATCAATGTGAAAGCCTTCCTGCCAGGCAATAATCCATCCAAACTGATCACGCTTCAAATTGCCTGCAGCTATTGATCTGTCGTTCAGCTCAGGAGCGTGCTAGGAGCTCAGCAATAACAATCAACCAACAACATCTAGACGTCTAAAGAATGATATGTTTATCCTGATAGCTAACGGGTTAACATAAGATACAGCCAGTGTCATACCGGCTGGAGATGGATTTCAAGAACATAATGGATCGGAGTATTTTATGAGATCAAGTGCTGTTAAACGACCAAGAAATCGGAAAGTCCCTCAATGATGACCTTCATATACACCCGATGTTCTTTGCGGTCTAACTCGACTCCTATTTCTGCTGTGACATCACAACCTGAGACAGTGTGTGACAGGTAGATATGACAACCCTCTCCCCAGACACTGGCCCCAGAGTCCAACCCTCGGCAGGTGACGTCCGTCGACGGCTCAGGGACATGCGTGTCACCCTAAGCGTTTGTTTCCGACGACCCCGGGGTCAGCCGCTGGCCTCAGCTAGCGGTCCGTGAGGCGTGGTTCTCCGTGATCACAGCGGACCCTTTGCATTACACCTTATCGTTTCCTCCCAGGTCTGAAACCAGACCTGGGGCTCATCAATAATGCAGCTCAGGATCTTCCATTCTGAAGGTGCTGCTGGCCGGCGATGCCTGATCTTCTCTCCTAGATCAGAGTGAGAGAGAGAGAGAGAGAGAGAGAGAGAGAGAGAGAGAGAGAGAGAGAGAGAGAGAGAGAGAGAGAGAGAGAGAGAGAGAGAGAGAGAGAGAGAGAGAGAGAGAGAGTGAGAGAGAGAGAGCTTGTGTTGTCTCCAAAGCTGGAATCCATACACGGAGATTCACTGTGAGCTGCCATTCCACTAATGAACCACAACACAGTGTTATGCTCAAGACCCTCATTGGGGTTTTAATTTTCTGCATAGATTTTCCCATTAGTCTAATGCTCAGCCAAAGCTTGAGATCCACATTGTCTTCTTTATTAAAACCCACCTAAATGGATGTGGCTATAATGAGACTCTTTTTTTTCTTCTTCTCCGTCTCCCTCTCTCTTTCAGCCAAAGCGATAAAATGTCAGCTGTGTGTTTGGACAGACAAATATTCCTTCCTTTATTGCAGCCAGTGTTTCTTCTCCGTCCCTCTCTAACTGAATTATTAAATACGCTGAATCTGGTTAAGCAGTGTACATTCTCCGAAAGGTCAGAAAGTTCATTAACTATGGAGAGCCATTGATTGCATCCCTGCATATGTCTCAGAGCTGGGTGTAGGCTTTCTTCCTTGATTGGGGGGTTGGGGGGGGGGGGGGTATACAACTGCTGCACCAGGAATGACATTAGAACAGAGCGAGGATGGGATTGTTGAATGGGCAATTGCTGTCTCTTTCCAAAAGCAACATACAGTATTTACAAATGATGTTACCATTATGACTGTTGTTCTTTCCTTGTGCACCACAGTGCAGTTTGCTTAAAGATCGTTTTTTGGGGTGGAATAATAATATCTTCATGAGATGGGTTTGTTTTTCAAAAGAAAAATATTTCAGCCAAGCGTCCGATCCATCAGTGTTTCTCAGGCGGTGGAGAAGTGCAGGTTAGATTTGTTTCATACTATACCTTCCAGAGAAAAATCCATAATCACCTTGACAGCCCTGGTATCTGTTACACAACAGCCTGTTTGCCTCAATCAGTATGACGCCCGATAAAGATCTGGCCTTTGATTATAATGTGTGCGAAACTACTCATACTTGACACAACTGACTTTGATGGGATCTCATTTGAAATCATATCGGACTCTCTGCAATGAAAGCAAACACCCAATCAGCCGAGATGATTTCATAAGGAAAACGATTGGGTTTCAGCATCATAAATAACTCTTGGTAATCCCAGATTTGTCCGACTGTTCTCATTTGGGCTTGGGGCTGGAAGGAGAGGAGATGTGACAAACATGGTTAGTTTGGCTGTCGTGTCCACATCAGCCCTGGTTTCCCCAGTACCAGGGCTGCTCTGTGTTCAGCATGGCAATCGCTGATGGACCTGGTCGGTCATAGTCTCCTCACTTTCAACCCCTTTCCCCAAAACCTCTCACATGATAAAACGTGGGAATGATGGTTTCTATGAGTCCTGCCCTTGACTCAGACTTGCAGACTAGCCCTCTGGTTGCTACGTCAGTTGTGTGCATGAAAGATGATTCAGGGCGACAAAGTCGGGTGGTGAGTCACCCCATCGCAGCAACAATCCTTTCATTCTATTTGGAAAAAAAAGACAAGGCCTTTCATGAAGCCATTGCTTAGATACGTCTTAGATATCTGAGCTATGGAGTCATTAGTCTCCTATGTTCTCCAGACAGTGGGAAACTGTAACCAGCTCTGTGTGCCAGCATGTGTGTGTGTGTGTGTCCAGGTGTGTGTATAATATACACACATAATACATATAATGTACAATATTCACACATAATATATAAACTTGTGTGTTTATGAGTGTGTGTGCATGTGTGTGTGTATCAAATCTGAGAAGGCAGAATGCAGAAGTCATTGCCTGCCTGCTGCGAGGACTTCCTACACATGCAATTTTCCAAAGTTGGCGCTCGCCAAGCAATAATTACGTTGAAGTTTTCAATTACACGTCTTCCATTTCATTAAGCAAAAAATGTTTGGCTATTGTATAATTAGATATATGAGCTTACCACCTACATTTAACATAGCGCCTGTTCAACTGACTGATGAGAAACAGAGATTGCTCCCAACGTGTTGGTTTACCGGTGTTCAGTACGCTGCTATAAACTTTGATCAGCGTGACGTTAAGCAGCAGTGTCTGCCTTTTTTCCATTCAGTGGGGTTTTTAATCCACAAGGAATATAACAGTCTAAAACCAAGTGTATGGATCTTTAGGTATATTGCTGCCATGGGAATAACGTTCAGAAAGAAGGAAACATAGTGTGTACTATTACAGCATCTGATCTCACGTTGGTTTCTTGTCTGGTGTGTGTAAAACTGTTTTGTACTACTATAGATGACTGAGTTATCTTGGTCCCTGGCTCATGTCCAAAGTTGAAATGAAACTTGAAGACAAACTCAAAGGACTTACACTGATTAAGTTCCCAGACACCTGTATATGTCTGTACCGGAATGAGGCACAGATGATTTTATATGAAGAATCAAACTGTCCATCATCCTGGTTATCTGGACATCTTAAGTGTCTGTACCCTGTTACCCTACAGACTAGTGTTTCAGGGCACTGCAATACAATACAAGCCACAAGCATACTCCTCTGACATGTCGTTTGGCCTGTTGGTGTCACAATCCTGACAACAGGTTTCCAGACAGTCCCCAAGGGATGGTCTCAGAGGAGAGGTATGTGTTACAGATCATTCTGGAATAACGGGATTCATTTGTTCCTGTTCAGCTGCGTGTGGCTCACTTTATGACTTATATGGCCCCTGCCAACATTTTACTGGGTAACCCCCCCAAAAAAGCATGGTATTTCTACATACCGTTCAGGTTTTCGATTCTGCCATCAGAAAGTGAAAACTGGTTGAGGGAAAATCATTTGATTACTTTGACTTGGTTAAGACCAGAGTCTACATGTCCTGAAGTGCTCTCTACAGGTGACAGGGTTTGGTCTACGGTGAAGACCACAGGTAAGGGAGTGATCTGATGATGTGGAGATAAAGTCCCTCGGAGGACAGGTTTCCCGAGGTGTTCATTTCCGAGGTAAAGCGAGCTCCGTTCCAATGTTCACCGGCTCGGTGACAGAATTATTAAGAGCTCATCGTCTTAATGCTCTGTCCCGAGTGTCGCGTTTCGCGGCCCCGCAGGTGCGCCATGCGTGTGTGTGTGTCAGCGGAAACAAGGCCCTCAGAGATTTTCCACAGGTGGTTGAAGAGGGACGCGCCTGCCGTTCATGTGGCCTTCCATTTTGGATCTGGCCGGTCGTGGTCGTATCAGACAACGTCTGGGCGACGTTTTCATCTTCTTGGAACGTGGTCTTGGGCTCACCCTCAGATCAATTCAAAGTTGTGCTCATGTAACTGCATTCCAATATTAAAAGAATGTCAGTGGTCAGTGGTGGAGACGATGCTAATCTCAGCTCATTTGAGGTCATTTGAACATGAAGTGTTTTTTTTTCTCCCTCTTTCCAAAAGAATAAGGGGCAAGACCCTTCAAGCCTCTCCTAATTATGTCCATAATAAGATGCGTTCTGCCCGGGGCTCGTTAATGACATTGATCCCTTGCAATATCCCAGCCCATATTCCCTGAGATTATTGGATAAAGAGATGGGCGGGTTCTCCCCGAGTGGCCGGCCTGACCCCGGTGCCAGGAAGTGGCGGGAGACATGAGTGGGTATTAAATGGATATAATTGACAGTGACCTCGTCTGTCACCCCCCCCCCCTCACCTCCCCCACAACCCTGTAAAACCCAAGGGATTTACATGGGGACGGGGACGAGAGATTTTGAGTGTAGGAAATGTGGGAGGCGGATGAGGGCGGATGCTGGCATATTGGGGGTGCGAGGCGGGGGGGGGGGGGCAGGGGGAGGGGGGGGGGGGCTCCTGGACCGTCTAAAGAGGGCACAGCCGCCCCGTGTTAGTCCGGCGTTCTGCTGATGATTTAATATGCACGTCCTGTCATAAGTGGAGGCTTGAGAGCCCCGACGGCCATTACGTCCTATTTGATTGAATTCTCCGTGGCCGATTTCAAAATGGCCAAAGACCTCTTCTCCATTTGCGAGTGCTTTGTGCATATTTGATTGCATTAACAACTGCTTAAAGCTGTGCCTTGCCCCTCCCACCACCACCCCGTTTCCTTCAGTAAGTGCAGTGTATGCTGGTAAGAGCTCGCTGAGCATGTTTCCTTATTGATCAGGTGGGGGTCATGACCTTAGCCCTAATCCATTTGTGTGATGATCTAAAATGATGATTTGACGTGACATGACCTCAACATGCTGAACGCTGCAGTGACACGAGGAGTGGCATGGCTCCGTCCCAACGCCACATCTGCAGAGTCTTGCTGATGTGTCGGTGGGAACCGGCCGACAAAATGAGTTTATGGGAGCGTAGGGGGATACGATGCATGCAGTGAACGTAAGGTTGAATTGGATTTCATTCGATTGAGAATGAAATGGCAAAATGCCATTGATGAAGTTGCATCGGAAAATGGGTTACTCTGCCCACGCTGTTCCAGAGGTGTCTTTTTGGACAGTGGGGCCTGTTGGCACGGTGACATGGAAAGTCGTCCCCTGTAATCAGCACCACCCATACTGCCGTGACCTTTGACAACCTTCTCCTGGTCAGTCAGTGTCTTGGTCTGACAGTCTCCTGGTCAGATGGTGCCCTGGTCAGACAGTCGCCTGATAAAGTAGGGTGTCCTGGGATCTCAAACGTTTCTGAGATGTGTCTCAAACACTGCACCGGTCCAGCTATTCCAGCTACGTACATTCACTCTGTCTCAGTCTGTGAGTGCAACGTGGCCCCTCTCCACAGAGCAGCAGGGGAACATTCATTTAATTGGCAGAGGGGGATGTCGAGTTTCCTGTCTCTGTAGAGTAGTAGATCACAGCAGGGGTGGCCAGACTTATGTACCTGTCAACCAACACAGGCATAGGGTGGAAACAGATTACTTTAGAAGATGACGAATGACCCGGCAGAATTTTACACATGAAGTGGGGTTGGAGTCTATCTTCAGGGCATGGATGCCTGCCAGCTAGGCTTCCAAGGAACTTTCATCTCTCCTCGCCGGCGCTCGCCTCCGATTTGCGCGTTGGGGGTGTGATGCGCGCCAGGCCAGTACTCGTTCTGGCGTCCGTTTGAGGAGGAAGCGGGGGGTCTCGGGGAAACGGTCGGGGGAGCCACGGTGATGCAATGTTCCATGGCACGGTGACCCCGGGCTCCTTAATTAGTCTGTAACTTGTGTGTGTGTTTGGGGGTGGGAGGGGGGGGGGGTACAGGACTTCCAAGCCTAAGTAGCAGCACTACTCCCAAGCAGTCGAGCCAAAGGAAGGCCTCGTTATTGGGAATAATCCATCAGTGTGATCTTATGAGGTGCTGATAAATGATTAACCCCGGGCTACATGATAAGTAGCTTATTAAATGTCAGAGATATGTGATCCACACGGGGCGATATTACACGCCGCGGCTCAGCTCGCTCCCTTTACACGGCATCTTGGGCAAACTTCATTACAGAGATGTGCCGCTGTACGCGGAAATAAAATAAGTAAGGAAAATAAAAAAATAAGCGGCAAAGGCAAACCAGTGAGAGAAAACACTATCGATGTGGTTCCGAGGATCTGATTACAACCCTGCTGCTTCCACAGTTTCTACTAATGACTAACTTGTACTTGCGAGGTTTGTCCGGAGGGACAGAGAGAGAGAGGTAGAGAAAGAGTGAAACAGAGAAAGAAATGCTATTGTATACATTCCAAAATAGAGCACAGAGATATAGGGAAAGATGGAGAAAGATGGAGCGTGATTAGGAGAGAGAAAGAGATGCCAGAGAGATACTAGAGCGAGGGAAAGAGAGAGAGAGAGAGAGAGAGAGAGAGAGAGAGAGAGAGAGAGAGAGAGAGAGAGAGAGAGAGAGAGAGAGAGAGAGAGAGAGAGAGAAAGGTTACTAGTGCCATCTCTGTCAGTTGGGGGGCTTGCCCTAGAGGGAAAACGTCAGCACTGTCGATGGGAAGGAGGGCTTGATGTCACAATGATAGGTTTGTGTAATGGGCACTTTGACAGCACAACTACAGCCTTCTGTGAATCATATAGGCCACCATGTAATTCATGTTTGTGCGTTTGCGTATTATTTATAGAAGCGACATTGGAGCCTGTTGGACCCTGGTCATCTGTGCTAATAAGGCAAATTACGTTTATCTGACAAATCGAAATGCAATAACCTCTTTGGTGGACACTGCCATATTCTTTGTCCAGACTCCCGTTCCTCGTTAAGCGCTGAAAACCAACCCAGTTTCCAAAGACAGGCGTCATTTAAACACATGAGCCTGGCCTGAACAGAGCTTGACAGATAGAGAGAGATGAATCTCTAATGCCTAAAACCCCAGTGCCCCACCTACTCCATTAAAAATTCATAAGACGTATTGAATCGGTGTGGAAATCCCCAAATATATGCAATTTGATCAAGCAGGGATTAAAAGCGTCATTGCGCTTGTCAATAAGGGAGGCCCAGCATTGCAGAGGTATCATATTGACTGCTGAGTATTAATACTGAGTGTCCTATTGGGCCATCAGCTGATTGTTTGGAATGTAAATGATGCTGCTGATGGCTCTGGTGACGGATGGCTTAAATTCCAATTAATCAATTGCTTCATCAGTTTCCCTAATTCAGATCAAATATCTCCAGAGTGCACTGTCTTCTTTCAGTGGTATTAGGAGAAATAAATGCTTTGGAGGTAATTTACATCAATCTCGTGTACATGCCAATAACCTCACAGGCCCAGCACAGGTTGAGGACTTAATGTCTTAAGTGTGTGTGTGTGTGTGTTTGTGCGTGTGTGTGTATACGTGTGTGCGCGGCCGGGCATGTGCAAGCACAAGTGATTGAAGGTCTGACTGAAAGTGAGATCTACGAAATACTCAAGGATTTGTTCAAGTAAAATGTTGTAAAAAGCTATTTTTTTTTATTAAAACATCAACTTGCCAAAAATCTCTACCGGTTGTTAATTTGTCCAAATACAGTCACACACAGGCTAATAATTAACGTTAATAATTGAGGTTTGCTTTACTTCCTTTAATGTTTTGTGTATGCATGTGTGTGTGTGTGTGTGTGTGTACTTCATGTAACATGAAATGCTGAAGCGAGGGCTTGGTATGTCTCTTCTGCTGGTCATAGCTACTAATATTACACTTCTGGTACCTGGTTATGACATATAGTCATGTGATCTCTGCTGTAACAACACATGGCTAACCACAGAGTCATGTGACACACGCTGGGCTTTTGTGAAGCCTACACATATCGGCCCCATCTCATAACCCCAGCTGCCATCAAAGCTCTCCCTGCACGACAAGCCTTGTCAATTATACAAAATAAAATCAAGTATTCATAAGTAGCCTGTAATGGGATATTGGCTGACAGATTGAATAATTCAGTTTTGCTGAGGCTTAACTGGCATTAGTTTGTAGCTAATGGTCGCCTTTGTAAAAAATTCATTGGAGACAATGCTAGAGCGAGGAGATAGGCATAATTACGGCTACTTCATTTACTTTAGTTCCCTGGCAAATTAAAAGCTAGATTCCAAGGGGCTCTCACCCATTTAGGCATGCCTGCACAGGCAGGGAGAGGTACTGTAATTTGATTTATGAATTTGATCCCACCCAACCCCTGTGTTTCATTCATCAATGTTTCAGAGGGAGCAATTATGCATTGTGCCACAGCTCCTCATAGCTCTATTCTCCTAACCTGAACATCTTTGTCAGAGGATGTGTAATGGCATTGCTAAATATTCCATAATGGCACCGACCTGGCCTCTCTCACGCCCAGCTATTAGCGCGCCCTTCTCATCCAATTGGCCCCCTCGTTTTGAGTAATAGCCCCCGACCGGGGTAGACGCTGGGGGTACGGCCGGGGGCCTCGCAAGGGCGCAGGGAACATCATCGTTCCATGTGTGTGACTTGTCATTTTTATTGTCCCTCTGTTGTCGCGTGGAATCAACTCTTCTCTGCCATCTGTCTTTGAGTCCAGGCTCATCTTCAGTGGTGGTGAGGGGGGGTGGGGGTGGTGAGGGGGGGTGGGGGTGGTGGGGGGGGTGGGGGTGGTGAGGAGGGGGTGGTGAGGGGGGGGTGGGGGTGGTAGGGGTGGTGGGGGTGGTGAGGGTGGTGGGGGTGGTGGGGGTGGTGAGGGGTGTGGGGTGGTGGGGGTGGGGGGGCTGCCATCCTGGGAAGCCACAGTCCTCCTGTGCTCTGGTCCTTTAACTGTACTCCCCATCATTTGAATTTGTTTTCATTTCTTTTTCTGAGTGAATTCCTCATGACATTCATACCATACACAATTTCAATTATGTTTTGGAATATGCGCCATTGACAGGACCCTAAAGAGGTCAAAAGATTTCAAGTCCCTTGTCATTTTCTTTCCTTTTTTTAAGCATGTTTTAGAGACATTGGTGTCATGTCAAAGGCCCTGTGATGACATACAAGGAAACAGGAACAGAGATATGAGACACATTTCAGAATACAACACAGAAAAAGACCACCAAAACAAATACTATAATCTGCTTTTTAAAGAAGGCTTAGCAGACATTCTTCAACAACAACAACAACAACAACAACAACAACAGCAACAACAACAACAAGAAGGCTCGTTCTATCATGACATGTGTTTTGCCCCATCTCATTATCATCCCATCATATCAGATATTTGAACATTTTCATCCAATCCAAATCACAAAAATGGACTAACAAACACAAACATATTGAGTCTAAATTGTTGGGATTCCATAGTGCGAGTGATGCGGGCATGGCGGTCAGCAACGCCGCCGTTGTGAGAGAGCTGAAGACAGGCAGCAAGGCACACTCTGGAGCACCGACAAATGCTTAGCGGTCGTGAACTACATCGATCTGGGGTATAATTCTCTATGAAATTGATGGATGAGGGCAGCCATTGACAGAAAGGCTAAAGACCACTTTGAGATGTCCCTTGTGAATAAGTATGATGGAAAATAGATTGTTGAAGAAGATTTATGTTGGTCTCGGGCTGCCACTGGAGAGAGCTGCCTACCCCGGGTTTGACCGATCAAACATGCCATTCCCTGCAGATTAAACACATGCACATATGCATGCACGCACATGCACACTCACACACACTCACACACACACACTCACCAGTATGCAAACACACACGGGAAAACGTGCAGCACCTGGTTCTATTCAACTGGCAGCTCACTGTTGATTAGCTTGCTCGCTAACGTAAAGCTACAGGGGCACACTTCAAACACGAACATATATACCAATCAATTACTGCCCGGGATAATCCTGAAACATAATACTCTGGAACAGTCTTGTTGAAAAAAAAGGGAAAGAATGAGTTTTGGCCTTCTTTTTCCATTTTGATAGCAAAGTTTTAAGAATAACATCAGGTGTAAGCAGCTAAAAGGGGGCCAGGCAATCCAGTAGGGCAGATTCACCATGGCAACTTGATCTGAACAAACTGGCTGCAAACACTGATTGGGATTTTTATGTCAGGTGACAAAAGACTGGATGTAGAAATTTGTAACAATTTTAACATACAATTCTAGGGACTGCAATAGACTTCAAAGACAGAAAAAGTTTAATAATGAAAACATGTAGATACTCAGTGGGCGCTTACGCGGCTTCTCTTCCTGGCCCCTTAAATTAACACATTTTAACACCTTCCACTTCTGTTGCTCAGTTGAGTTTGAGTTTCTATTGAACATTGACACAGGATGTGTTATTTAGACAATACAGACAGCACTTCCTGTCACATGCTTTATGGTTATACATTGTGTGCACGGTCAATATAACTTATTGTTACTCTCAATTCCTCTCATAAATCCATTTTACTATTTTGTTTTGTACAGCTAATACCTCTCAGATGTATGCCTGTAGTATTTCAGCAGACATGCATTTAGCATCTGAGCTTGAAATTGAATAACTAGCAGTTAGCACAGTCTGTTGTAATAATAATAATAATAGCCTAATAATAATACATTTTATTTAAAGGCGCGTTTCTCGGCACTCAAGGACACTGTAGAGGATATAAAATACATTTAAAAACAGCAAAAACAAAGAACACAACAACATTAAAAACAACAGAAGCAGGCAGCGTAAAGTATTTGTGCGTAGTTGTGTAATATTACAATATGTGGTGCAAGGAAGCTTCTAGTGCCTTGGCTTGAGAGTGACAATTGTATCAAGCTAGCTAGCTGTAGTCTTTCTGGATGAGCACCATGTCAGACTAGCTAACTGGGTATTCTGTCAGGTTAGCTAGCTGCTAGACATATCTTTTTGACAAGGTATTCTGTCAGGCTAGCTAGTTTCTAGCCATGCCTCTGTGACAGATTATTGCCTGCCAACAGAGTAATCAGACAATACCACTGAGAGGTCAAAGCACTGCAGGGTTTAGCTTCAGATTTCTCTCACCTTTTAGAAAAACAATTTAAAATTCCAATGGGAACTAGATGAGAATGTGGTTAGTTCATACAACCAAATTAATTATTGTTTGTGTAATGGGTTCAATTATTCTATTCCTTTAGCAGACTATTTCATCCAAAGCGACACAAATAGTGCACAAAGACTCTTAAGTAATGTTCAGGTGATCGTGGACCTGAGAAGCACAGTTTCAACGTTTCAGTGGGTGGTGACAAGGAACAGTCTAGTTTTAACCAGACAAAGTGCACATTATTGACATTTTATTGTGCTATTAGTAAATTAATTTAGTCTATTGGAGCCACAGTCATACTGTATATCTGCCTTATGATTGTTAAATTTGCAGCCTACGATAGCTTGACCCAGTGTAGCTGAATGAGGTCTGTAATGAAAGAGGCCAAACCTGGCTACCCAGCAGATGTTGTGGTCTGTAGATGTTCAACCACTCTGGTTCCTGGTGTGAGAGTTCCAGTGTAGGTGCTGACCTGGGGTTAAGTGGGCATGGCCATGAGGGGTAGTGGTTCATTTGGCTCCTCTCTGGACCAGGGGCCCAGTTTCATGCTCCATTAGACAGGAAGCTGCTCGTAGAAATCTGCTCTCAAACCCTCAGCCTCCCCTCTGCAGCTCTGGCAGTGCAGAAGCAGTGTGGACCTCCCTGGGTCTAAATCACACAGTACTTAAGTACTTTGTAGTCAAGTTCTTAAGATGTTGTGGCGTATGATTTTGTTTATAGTTTACACATTGGGTTTCCTTATTCTGAGTAAATTAAGATTTCATGTTTTTGTCATTGACTTAAATAATATTGTATCAACAGTGAATGTACCTATAACTATTATGAGGTAAAGTATGGCCGGATGTACTGTACTGTACTGTATCCAAGTGTAATACTCACAATGTGGTACAGGCTTAACTCCTAGATTAGAAGACTGGGAAAAATGGGAGACTATACGAGATCCCTCATGTTCGGGTTAACCTCTGTGTCACTTCTTGTGTGGGCTCTGCCTCCAGTCCTCCAGCCTCTCTCCAGACCCTTCCCATGATGCCATGCTGGCAGGGGTCCTCTCCCTGTTTACCCTATCCTCTTACGACAACATGACCCCTGACCCCCAACAGGACATAACTACAACAATTAGCCGCTGAAAAACTGTTCCTGCAGACAATGTCTTCCATGTCCAGGCCTTCTCAGTGTCCTGCTGTCATCAGGCAAACCTCGGAGGGGGAGGGGGGTGGACGGGGGATGGGGTTGTCTTGGTAGTGTTGATGTTTGGTTTGGCAATCATTACCACACAGCCCGTGTCGTCAACCTTCAACCAACCAAAGCCCAGGAACAGGATACAGCGGAGTCCACAGTGTTCTAACGCCTATATATCTTGAAACCCGACTTTTATTTTGAAGAAGTAATTTGTGAAGGCCCTTATAGACATACAATTTGACCCTAAATGATCAAATGTCACAAAGACAGAGAGGAGATTGACCCACTTTGAACATGCACAAAAAAAGCCAATTTCCATAATGTATGACCTGTAATTAGGTAAGGGGTCATGGTGAATGTTATTGGGCAATGTATCCGCATGACCTGCACTACTAATTGAGGCACGCCGCAAAACCTGGCCATACACAATGATCAATTAATATACTTTGATCAATGAATCATGAACATTCATATCATTGTTATTGGACCAACAGCCAAGAAACATCTGAAGCTGTTGTTCTCTGGTGTGGTTGATATGTATTTTGGGTGTAGTTTCAAGACCTTCATT
Organism: Hypomesus nipponensis; assembly: GCF_054491055.1. Taxonomy (NCBI): domain Eukaryota; kingdom Metazoa; phylum Chordata; class Actinopteri; order Osmeriformes; family Osmeridae; genus Hypomesus; species Hypomesus nipponensis. Next base: position 13,059,374 of record NC_140362.1, read on the forward strand.
CTCTCTCTCAGTCCTAGCTATAACTGTCAAGGTCTACACTAGCTATTTTAGTTCCCAACAGTACAACGGCCTTGGTGTGAACACTTGCTGGGAGTTTTGTTTGTTGGCGGGCTTAACCCTTCAGCCCTTGTCTGGAGAATTCTATTAACATTCTGCGAAGAAACTTCCGGCACTGTGGACACGGGATATCAAGGTGATGAGACGACCTGTCGCACAGAGCCATCATCTTACCCTGCGGCGTAACCTGAACGCGTTTCGGGTCAGAACCCCGGTACCCAGCATCCTTGACCGGCATGCCCTCTCAAGAGACAGCGCATGTCTGCGGAGGAAGGGATGACACCGTCCGAGATCTCCACTGCAGATTTTGTTGTCTTTCCCCGAGGCACTTAATGTGATCAGAGAATTAAAATTGCAGCGGGGTCACTAAACGATGCGGACGTGACACGGGGTACGCCGTGGCGACGAGCTTGGGTTTCTTCCGAAGCGCCTCGTCTGTCATATCTGACGCATTCCAATTCTCCTTTCTCTCTCTCTCTCTCTCTCTCTGGCTCTCTCTCTCTCTCTCTCTCTCTCTCTCTCTCTCTTTCTCTGTCTCTCTCTCTCTCTCTCTCTCTCTCTCTCTCTCTCTCTTTCTCTCACTCACTCTCTCTGTCTCTCTGTCTCTTTCTCTCTCTCCCTTTCCCTCCCCCTCTCTCTCCGTTGATTTCTACTCTCGCTGAGTAAGGGCACCCCTCCTCCTCCTCCCCCCCTCTTTCTCTCTCTGTGTTTAATGTGATCAGGTTAGATTTATTTAGGTTCATGAGGCCATAGGGACGCTCCTATAATTGAAGGGCTGACGCAGAGTATGAAAAGGTCTGTAGGAGTGGAAGCAGTGACTATATTTCATTATCGAGCAGCATCTCATTTCATTAGCGACGGAGCAGACTTGATGACATTGGAACATATTTTAATGGCCATGAAAGAACAAGAACCAATGTCGCCCTTGACCCAATGGAGCCTTTACTTGTGACATATTTGCTCACGCTCCTCATTTTATTAATCATCTGGGAAAAAGTGGAATGTTAATCATTGATGAAGATATAATTACGAGCATGGAGTCATGGACGTGTCAGCAGTTGATGTCTCGGTAGACTCGAGGCTTATTAGTATATGACTCACTCTCCCTTGATCTTGAAGAGATCGTAGTCGTGATTTAATAAATAATTTACTCCTAAGTGAAGTTTTAGCGAATCTGAGATGTGTTTGGTTATCTGTTTTCGATGTTATTAGCATGTGTCAATTCAGTCTGTGTGATTCTGTGTGTGTGTGTGTGTGTGTGTGAGTGTATCTACGCCGTGGCTGCTTGTCTCATTAACGGCGTGCGTTCAGGTCTCCTCAGGGCCCTGTGGAAGATTATCCCCTCCTGTTTTGCTATGAAAGCGCTTCTGCACGTAACCCAAGAAACTCACTCAAACGACGGAGAGAGCGGCTGAATTATTAAGCATTTACAATCAATTTGACCCCCACTCCCCTCTCTGCCCACACCGCTCTCTGGCCCCACCCATTCCCGCTCTGCCTCTCCTCTACACCTCCCTCTACCCCCCATACACCCCCCTCTACCCCCCAAACACAACTCCCTCTGCTCCCCTACCCCCACCACCACACCTTACCCAGTTTCACCTCCATCCCCCTTCATGTAATTGGTCTGAATTCGTGGTCCGCCACCCGTGTAGGTGTCATAGGCCAAGAGGTAGGTTAAACCAATGTCAAACCGTGTCCGGCCTCGGAACATGCAACGTGACACCGCTTGAGTCTCTTCGGGCCCTAATGTCCCATGTCATGTGTTGCCCGACAGCTCTTCAACTTGACGACCCAGCCAAAATGTCATGTCCATCTTCCAAGTTGACATTTTCTGTGATCAGACCATGTTCATCAGTGTGCATCAATCTGGCCGGAAACACGCAGGTGAAACGTAAAGTCAAAGAGCGTTTCTTATTTCACGAAACTGAAACAGCTTGTGTGATTATGTGAGGTCTAACGACGTGCATATTACTTTAACGTAAGCTTGTCCAACATTCTTATTAAAACTGTGACCATAAATCTATTTTTTGTTGTCGAGGATTCAGTCCAAGTACTCCTGACAAGTCACAGAACTACTTCAGATATAGAGTTTGAAGGGGTACAGCTCCCCATCACTCTCCGTCACGCTTCACTTGCCCGACTCAGCTCAGCTGAATAAAAAAAAAGCGTCTTTGTTCAGTTCACTGTAATAACTGGGCATTTCTGTGTCGCTCAGTGCGTGCGAAGGTGTGTGTGAGTGCGTGCGTGTGTGCGCGTGGCAGTGAGTGTCTATGGGTGTGTGTACCTACGTGTGAGCGTGGGTTTGTGAAAGTGTGTGTGTGTGTGTGTGTATTAGCCAGTGTGGTTTCAGCTTTCACCTCAGTATGACTAGGCTGTGAGAGGAGGTTGCTATATTGTCGTGTACAATAAGCTGCGGGGTTACTGTGCTGTGGATTAGCCGGGCCGGGGGGGGGGGGGGGGGGGGGTGATAACAGACAGGCCCGATACTGGACACCCGCTCCTGTGTGGGAAGGCCTATCAATTATTTGTTCTCTGCCCAACTGTAGGCTGCCGATTGTCGGGGGTGGGATGGGGGGGGGGTCCGCAGCCGGGTAGGGGTCTGTGTGCGAGTGTGTGAATGACTAGCTCGTGATTCACGCACAGCGTGTCAGGCGATACCTCTTTTATCGTGTGATTTTTTGTTGCATTTTTAATCTGCCGATTGCAAACTTTGTGCATGCGGATAAAACTGTGTGTGTGGGTGTGTGTGAGTAGATGCGTGTTTCGTATGTGTTCTGTATGTGGACGTACGAGTGCGGATGTGTATGTGTGCATTTATGCAAGTGTGTGTGTGTTGCTGGTCACAGATACTCTGCTCCGGCCGAGCGAGCGGGAGGCCCTTGCTGTGCGTGGTGCTATGCAGTCGGCAGGATGCTTTGTCAAGGCTGGAATCATGGAGGAATGTGATACCAGCTTTAAGCATGATTAAATTGACACCCCATAGAGTGTCCTGGATGCGTTTTAGTGCCCTGCGATACTGTCGCGGCGGCTTATTCAACGATGTCTCGCGTTCTGAGTTTCACCTGTCATGCTGACATCACTGCATTGCAATTACAGAGAGTGAGAGGCCGAATACATTAGGCGTAGAGTATCAGTCTGCTCTCTCTCTCTCTCTCTCTCTCTCTCTCTCTCTCTCTCTCTCTCTCTCTCTCTCTCTCTCTCCTGCCAGCACGTTGGAAAGCTTCTTTGATTCTTCAGAGGCCAGATAACACACCGATCAACCAAAATGATCCAGCCAGGCCCCTGCTTGCCCTGTTCCAGACAACCCTCTCCTCTACCCTTACCGTAGTGTACACCACACCACACCACACTCCACACACACACACACACACACACGCACACCCCCTGGCATGGTGTTCCAAACGCTTTCCCTCCGTGCTCATCTGACCGGTGGCGTTCCACAGCGTTTGTCTCCTTACTCTGCGACGTCCCGGGAGGACTCGGACCAGCGAGGTTAGCGCTCACATCCTGAACATCTGCTGAAGGATCACGGCCCTCAGGGATATTTTGGAGTTTCGATATTTCGACCCCTGTGTCACATGTTGTTTTTATTATTGATACTGTTCGGGCCTTTGTGGCTCGTTTGGCCCTCTGTCATCCGGAGATGTGGCCCAAGAAAAATACATTCATCATGTTATCCGGCCCTGAAACTTGCAAGTGAAAATAATCGGATGGTTGACATATAAATATGTTTTGAAGTGATCTATTTGCAGGAGTTCACACATGATACAGAACATTCCGTCGGAGCTTTTCCTGCACATGCATTTTGGTCGTCTGTCTGCGCCTCATGACTGTAAGCCCATCCATGTTTGTGTGTTTGTGTTCAGGTGTGTGTTCCTGTATTTTGTGTGCGAAGCTGCATTATGTCGAAGTGTGTGAATGTGTGCTGTGCATGGGGCAGTGTGCGTGGCTGTGTGTGTAAGGTTGAAAGCCCTGTCTTGGTAGGCCATCATTCTGTTTTTCTACAATTAGTAGTGTCAGATCAACAGGCTGTCTGAGGGGGGGTGGGGAGGGGGGAGAGAGAGAGAGAGAGAGAGAGAGAGAGAGAGAGAGAGAGAGAGAGAGAGAGAGAGAGAGAGAGAGAGAGAGCAGCCACAAAGAAGACCTTTGTTTATAGTCTCCATTCTCGGCCACACACAGGGCTTAGTAACAGATCATTTCCTGTCCTGATACATTCTCCCCTCAGTCCTTAGCCCCGCTTATGCTTCTATTGGAAAAAAAAACCCTCAAACTTATACTGTTCAAATTGACCTTCTCATGTTGCTTGCATCCATTTAGCTATGTCTTAGTCATCTACAGTATGTTTATCACAGGATCACTCTGGGATGAAATTACTAAAGCCAGCCAGCCAGCCAGCCAGTTAACCAGACAGCCAGCCAGCAAGCTAAAAATCCAGCCATCCAGTCAGTTAGCCAACCAACCAGCCAGTCAGCCAGTCAGAACAGGGTGGTGTAAATATGAATATGCACATTACAAAGGGGGTGACATGTGCACAACATCTCTCCCCTAGTTCAGATTGGCTTACCCACCCACAAAGACATGTTGCACACACACAAAAACACACAGACACACACACACAAACACGCACACAGACAGCGATACGCGCTATATCTGGGTCTTAGCAGTGTCTCTGTGTGTGGGCCTGCTTGTTTTGTCATATTTTTTAAGTGTTTAGGAATCATCTGCAGCACACTGACCACAGAGGGCCGTCTGGTAAGAGGCACTCAAACACACACACACACACACACACTCAAACACCCACCCACACACTCTCACACACACTCACTCAAACACCCACACACTCACACATACACATTCACGGCATCTCCACAGCATAAAGCTGTAAACGCACATGGATACGATATGGGTGTTGACACGCGCCTGTACATACCATACTATACATTACAACAAGTTCACCTGATTTACAACATCACTTCATCACTATCTATGAAAGAGCGAACCACATTTCCAGAGAGAAAGAGCAAGACAGGGAGTATCTACAGATCTTCCAGCTGCCTGAGGCTCCATCTCTCCTCCGTGTCTTCAGGATGCCTGCCTACTCTGACCCGGCTCGGCCCGGTCCAGGGAGGATCGTCTGGTCCGTTCTGGTCTGAGGCGAGCCTGGGACACGGCTGCTAATGGGACTCTTAGCGCGTGGGTTTATGTCATCGCGTCCCACTGCGGAGCCGCATCCAATGGCCCCTATCGCCGCCCTCCAGTCCCCCACGCCTGCCCATCGATCTGCGGCCTGCCTCCCCATGCAGACACACGCGACGCAGGCAACCGGAGCCTGCAGGGCCTGGAGGTGTTCCCCTCGCAGTCTACCTCACACACACACACACATACACACAGACAAAGACACACACACACACACACACAGATATGCGAACACACACCGATACACACACGTTGGATCCTTGGCGTCCCCAGCCTGACCTTGACCTGCCTCTGGAGGGAAGGGCTGCACTCTGTTGTGTCTGGTGGGTTCTGGAACAGACTTGCTGTGAGAGGAGATAGCTGGGTGGGAGGCAAAGGAATCCAGGTTGACGGATTTCCATTCTGAGATGCAAAGCTACGGTAATCCTAACCCACCGTGGCAACTTTAACTCCGACCTCACCAATGTCATCTATGGATATTTGCATCCAGGATTCCTATGAGCGTCATCGAAATGGAGGGACTCTTTAGCGGAAGTGGACTGTGTCTTGCCATTACAGTTTCACATGTATTGTAGCAACAACACTGTCATTACAAAGTGTGTCTGTGTGTGCGTGTCTGTGTACATGATCATATGTGCGGCATATACATCCATTATCCATGAACTTTATTAAAATCTTCCTCGTTCCTCAACACTAGCTTGAGTGGCACTGCGGAAAATGTTGGCCTATGGGAATTAATGAGTGAGTAATGCCATCTCATGTTCTGAGCGTGTGTCTGTGTGTGTGTTTGTGTGTGTGTGTGTGTGTGTGTGTGTGTGCGTGTGTGTTGAGGCTGTGGCTCCGTGGGGCTGCGAAAGGAGCGCCGTTCAAGCTTGTGAGTGGCTCTCCACCTCTTCCCATCACAGTCATCTAATATTGATGGCCTCTGCTTCTGGGACAAAAGACTTGAGGACTAGGACAGAGGAAGCGAGGTAGCTAGGAGGATGGTAGGAGTCCAGGATCGCCTGCGACAGCTCACCTGTCAGCTCTCTTGGTCTGAGCCACGTTGTGGACACATAGATACGTTCAGCTGGGAGAACATGGCCCTGCCCGACTGGGCCGCATGTCCAAACATCAATTCGTATCAGGAGAAGCCGAAGCCAGCGAGCATCTGACTGCAAATCAGTAGTCTGTGGGTTCAGATCCCCACGTCTACGTTTTCACTTTAAGCATAAATCTTAGATGTGGGAGCGCATCACCTTCCGCATCGACCCGCGAGGCGGAGAGCGCAGGCCCATGGAGGCTGCAGGCCGCTGAGCAGAGAGCTGCCCCGTTTATCTCTGCCTCGAGGAGACCCCAGCAGGGTCGCCCCAGGACACATCGGCCTTATATGGAGACCCTGGGTGCTGGAGGGACAGCCCGAACGACTGGAGAGAAACACAAACACGTACGCGCACATAAACATGCTCACAGACCCATTTCCCCCCTGAGGTCGCAGCCCCCCCGCCCGCCCGCCCCCCCAAACACACGAGACGTTACATTAGAACACCTGTACATACAAGAGATACAGGAGACCCACGCACACCACACACGCGTCCTTCCAGCGCGAGACCTGCGGACTGTACGAATACGGGACGGCAAAGCACCGGCGGCCACAGAGCTTGTTTGTTTTCGTCGGGGTGGGACGGCCCAGCAGAGACGGAGAGCGGAGGGGGAACCTCGTTGTCACAACAGCGTTGTTTGGACAAACGGCGACTTACCCAACGAGCGGGCTGGGAGCCTGAATGGATCGTCCAGTGCTCGGTTGTAGTCTGATATTTCTATTTCTATCCGGCGAGGTCTCCTCGTGGACTCTGTGTGTGGTCCGGAGTGGTGCTCGGCTGAGACCACAGTGTTGTCCTCTTTTGAGTTCATTTTTCAACATTGGCCGGTGTTGCTTATAATAAAACCAGATTATGAAAACATTTAGGAGTCCTGACACGCGATGACAAATTCAAACATCAACAAGGAGATATGACAAAAAGGGCACCAGAAAGCCCACTGCCACGGCAGGGGTAAACAATGCTAACAAATGAAATGAAAGGTTAGTGCAACTCTGTTTTGTCCATGTTTCTACTTTCTATTTTGAGCTTGGCTTTGTAAACGCCTGGAATTCCCCAGAGTGAATTATTGGCCAAGGTATTTTCTTCAGGTTACTCCGCTGGATAAACCCCTCTGTGACCCCTCTGTGACCCCTCTGTGACCCCTCTGTGGTTTCTCCTTCCCCCCCCCCCCTTTCTCTTCTCCTCCCTCTTTTTTCCTCTCGTTTCCCACTTTCCTCTCCTCTCTTCTCCTCTCCTTTCCCATTTCCCCCTCCTTCCCTGTCCTCTCCCCTCCAATGACGTGGATATGACAGTGCGGGCGCTAATCACGTTGAGTGGTTCAGCCTTTCATAAACAGCGTGTATAAACCAGGCCGTGCTAACAGTCTGCTAATTCAGTAGCTCCCACTGTGCTGCCACCATTCTATCTCCGGGCGGATTATGAATGCGTGTGCAAAGCCGTTGCCCTCTTAATGAGGGGGCCGTGATTTTACAGCTGCTCACAATTAGGCAGGACTCCCCTCTGGCCGCCCGCGCTCCCCTACCTAAATAAACGCCAGGGCGGGAAGGGGGGGGGTGGCGGGGCGGCGCGAGCGCGAGCGCTGCAATAACACGGCTGATTTGGACATCTGGAGGCCTCATACAGACGGCCAGGCCGCACTCTGACGTCATGACCAAGAGCGTCCCTGCTAACTCCAACCCTGATTACGCCGTCTTAGTTCTGGGACCAACGTCCTACCTCTGTTCAGCCCCTCGCCTACACCCCCATCTCTGTTTCCCTAGCCTCAGCCTCAGTTTCACCTTAGCGTAACCGTAGACGTAGTTGTAGTGTACCAGCCCTAGCTCTAACTGGCCCTAGCCCTAGGCCCTACACGAGTTCTACAGTGGGTCACGGTGCATCCTCCCCCAGTCCAACACTGCAGGCATCAGCGTCTGCGGATGTCCTCACCTTGACATCCCAGATAAAGTGTCACCTGCCACAGGGAAAGGTCAGGTCCAGCAGCTAATTAACTGGTAGCGAAATGAACGAACCTGCTTTTTAGAATGGCATTTAGAGCGACACCTAACCCCTCAAAAGGTCCTCAGGCCCACATTCAGCCTGTCTCCCCACGCGCCAGTAGGGCTGGATGTGCACCTGTTACAGCAAACACGCACACTTGGGTGACTAACACACACACACACTCTTATTATCTCCCTCCCTCCCCTTCCTCTCACTTCCTCTCTATCTGCCTGGCTTTCTGTCTGTGTCGGCCTCTCACTTCCTCTCACTCCCTCTCTCTCTATCTGCCTGGCTTTCTCTCTGTGTCGCCCTCTCACTTCCTGTCTCCCTCAGAGGTGCAATGTGAACGCCCACAGTTCCATCTGCCTTTCCTTGGTAGAAACAAAGCACAGCTAAGGAGCAAAGTAAGTGTGTGTCTTTATCAAATCAAATCCACCTTTATTTGTATGGACCTTTTTACAAGCAATGTCACAAAGGGCTTCACATACGCCCCACAGAACTGCCCCTCAGCCAACCTAAACCCTGATGGAAGACCAGGATAAACTCATTGTGGATAAATGGAAGAAACCTTGGGAGGTCTTGGAAGGTCTTTAACGTGGGAGACAATCATGTAAAAACTGAAAATAAAAACGGAATAGGCAATTATTTGCTTAGGCGCCACCTTAGCCAGTCAAAGTGCGGCAAATGAGACTTTTAATAATGTTATTTATAATAATATTAATGTATCAGACGCTTTCATCCAAAATGACATTCAGAGGGGGATTTGACCCTACAACCTTTTAGTCGGCAGCCAAATGCTCAGTGTTCTTCCAGTGAGCTATACCTTTCACCATCGTTCTTAAAACATCCATGTTTTTGTAGTCGATGTGGAGCAGCAGGAAGGGCTCTCCCCTGTCCCCCCCCCCACTTCCTCTGGCAGACAGGTAACATAACAGGTAACATAACTGTGAACGTGCTTGTGGCCTTTGGGTCTTACGAGGCTGTGGTTATTCTCCCCTTTGCCAGGTTCTCCTGGTGTCTCTCCTCACATGTGTTTCCAGCGTGTAATCAGTGCACGTTCACATCCTTTACACGGGGATTGTATGACGAACGCCAGACGTACTTGACACACTGACGATCAGGATCTGCATGCATGAACCGTGTTCATGTGTGTGTACAGGCCTGTGTGTGTCGTTATCTATTTTGTGTGTGTGTGTGTGTGTGTGTGCTTGCCTGACTGAGGGACCATGACCATGTGTGTGAGTGTGTGTGATTGTACGTGCAACCATTAACCTCCGCTATTGAGTTTATTCACCGTGTTTGTGCCTGCGCACGCGTGTGTGTACATGCATGTACGTGTGTCTTTGAGAGCTAATGTAGCGTGCAGGCTACACAGCTCTATCAGGATGCGCAGAAAGAAGCTAATTTGCTTTGCCAACGCCTCTTTAAGCGGCTGGGCCCATGCGAGCCCACTGTCCCCCACTCCCCAAACCCCCCTAACCTCCCCCCCGCCACCCCTCCTGTAGAGCCTGACAACGAGCCTGTCATTACTGGTTTTCACCGTGTGACACAGGGTGGAGGAGCGGGGTGAGGAGTGTGGGTGAGGTGTGGGAGACCAGGTAGCGACGTGAAAACGCTAATCGGCCACTGTTTCCTTCCCCGCTCCCTTCCTCCCGTCCTCCTCTCCTTCCCTCCTCTCTCTTCAACCCTCTCCCACTTTTGTCTCCCTCCATTAGCTCCTTTCGTCTTTCTTTACCTCACCCCCCCCCCCCCTCGTCACCCGACGCCTTGCTTTTCCTCCGTGTCTCTCTCTCTTTCTCTCTCCTTCTGTCCCTTCCCTCCCCTGCGGTGGTACGCGTGTGACCCTGGCATCGCCATCTGCTCCACGCTGGGGTCTGCCACTGTCATCTGCTGATAATTAGTGTCACCTGCACACTGAGCCTGGGAGGCGCTTGTTTAGACCCAGACCTTGCGCTGGTGGAACATGAGAGAGGGAGAAAAGGAGAGAGGGAGAGAAGGAGGGAGAGATTGAGGGAGGGAGAGAGCGGGACCGGCCTCAGGGAGTGATCGAGGGACTCACTCCAGTCCACTGGGTGTCATTATGTTCCTTTTTACATGCCACCCACTGGCGCTCCACACACCTACAACGGGTGAGAGGACTCCTGCCACAGCAGGACCGACACTAACACCACCCCTCTGACACAGAAAGGCAGGCCAGGGGAGATCTTTTCAATGCACCTGGCAGAATGTTAACCCTGAAAAGGAAACGGCTGTCATTTAAATATCTCAATCTCGATAATCCTACCGCTTAACGTGTGCAAGTCACTTCCTCT
>NC_140362.1:13075000-13080000 GCF_054491055.1 Hypomesus nipponensis
CACTGACCCCCCCTGAGAAGGATCAACTAATGATGCTTAAACCTGGAGACACATCATTTGGTTTTAATCTGAGGGGAAGACATATATTCTTTGGGTCTCCTGGTTCGATGTAGGCCCGTGTGTGTGTGTGTGCGCGTGCATGTATGTTTATATAGGCTATGGCAGAGGAAGCAGGGTGTGTTGAACCACCCCTCTCAGGCCCAGAGGGTGGTTTGTGTGTGTGTGTGTGTTGGGTCTAGGCTCAATGTGATGTCACCAGCCATTGTATGTCACCAGCCATAGTCCTCAGGACATCACAGGGGACATTGAGCCATGAGACATGGACTGCAGGCCCTCTACCAAGGCTGCCGCTGTTTCACACAAGTCAATACTTGACATATCTTGTCCAATGTAGCTAATATGCTATGCTATTCATAGGCCCACACAATATGTTATCGATTTTTCATATTGTTAAAATGAAGGGAGTTTATGTGCAGTGTGGTTAGTTTACTGTGGTGGTGGGCAAGGGGATGGTGGGGGTGCCACTGGTGGTGGGAGAAGGGAGGGCCTGGCACCGTGGTGACCTGGGTCTCACCACCGGTTGCGTCAGGGGTTCCGTGGTTCCAGCCCTCAGTTGTTTTCTGGGGAAATTCATCTGATTCCTCGTGCACTACCCCGGCCTCCCCTGCCCCTGTGTCTGGAGCAACGCAGCAACAGGAAGTGCATGACAGAAAGCTATTTCCTGTCTGGTTTGATGTGCCATCACGTCCCGGTTTACGGAGATGCAATAACTCCCAACCCCTCCCCCCCCCCCCCCGACCCCCCTTCCCCCTATGTTTTTTGTTTTGTGTTTGTGTAAACGTTTTGTCAGAGATGTACACAGATAAGCTGCTGTTTACTTTGCTGTCTGTTTAGACGTCACTGTGTCTGCTATTGCTGCCATAATGACAAACAATAATAACAGTGAATATTATGAGCATGACGGTCTAAACAACGGAAGGTATTTAGGACATCAGTTCCCCAGCAGTTATGGAAGAACATTAGCACTGGTGGAACATCCGTCCTTACCACAGGGTAAGAACAATGACCCATTCCTTTCTGAAGCGTGCTTCTTTACGACTGGACGGTCAGAAAGCCCGTAATCATGCTAAGTGCTGGAATGAAGAAGAAGTGTTTCTCTAAATCCTCCCACCTGGGGTGGGGGGAATGGGTGGGGAGTGGGGGGGGGTGTCCACGGTGTAGGGGACCTGACGCCTGCCGTAATGGCGGCCAGCAGCAGATTCATCCTGCCCCCCCCCCCCCCCCCCCCCTTCCCTCGTCTCGCCCAAGCACCACCAGGACCGTCAGGAGAATGAAGACAAAGTCTCGGAGTAGCTGGAGGGGAGTGAGGCCAATGCTGACCACAAACACACATGCACACACGCACACGGTGCTAATGCACGGCCGGACAGTGTGTGTGTGCATCTGCGGTGGTGGAGGAGGGGTCGAGGGGTGAACCTACTTCTTAATAAGCCCTGGTCCACGGCGCCCAGCGGCACGCTGACAACAGCAGGGGACCCCCTGATTGGCACGGTGTGGACTGTGGCCCTCCGCCAGCAGGATTCGAAACCATCCGCAGACGACCGTAAGGTTACGAAACACAGTTCGACTCATTTCAACGGAGTTCATCCTAGCCCTGAGCTGAACACTCGGCCTGCTGGTGTTCTCGAAACCCAGAAGGTCTGTCAAACGAGGAGACGCAGCCAAAGACAAAGGGCGTCATGGCGTCCGCTAGCCCTGGTTGTTGTGGAAGATTAGGGTTAGGAACGATGAGTCAGGCTTAGCTGACATTTAGCAGCCGTCATGTCACGGTGATCCGACGCTGCCTAATTCCAGTTATTATTCTGTTGCATGATGGGAACAGAACGGTCAGCGTCGGGATGATTGGTAAAGTGCACGTTGTGTTTCAGCTGTGTGTCGGAAGTCTCCGGGTGATCTCTCCGGAGAAGACGTGAGGCCTTTGGGGTCTTATGCACATTTGATACGATGGTCCCTGTGTGTCACCTCCGTTGTCATCGTCCTCCGCCCACACACACACGCACACTCACACACATACACACATAGACAGGTTAAGAAAGCCCATTGCCACTTAGTGCATTTTGACAGCCTTGTCAAAGTAACCATTGATCTGTGTGTTTGTTTGTGTGCGGCATCACTCTAGCATTATGGAAATCTAGACAGTAGAGAGAGAGAACGAGAGAGTGTGTGTGTGTGTGTCCACTGTAATGCAGCGCTCAGATCTATTATAACCCGATTACATTTTCTTCTCCTGGAAGCACAGCTCTGTGACAGGGAGCATAATCTTTAATGGAATTTGTGTGAAATTAAATTATACGAGCATCAATAAACATAACATAATTCAGAAGAGTAAATGGGCTTAATTTATTGGATGGGCAGCCGTAATGGCAGCGTTGTGTGTGGAATGAAGATGTCAGAGAGAGGCTTCTGGAACAGCAGGCTGCCAGATACATCATCCCTGTTAGCGTGTGTGTCGGAGAGAGTGTGTGTGTGTGTGTGTGTTTGTGTGTGGTGGGAGATAAAGAGAGACCAGAGTGTGAGATAAATGTCCCTCAGCAATGAATATGGAGTAGCAGGCAGCTTCATTTGAAGGTGTGCGTGTGTGTGTGTGTGAGTGTGTCTGCGTTCAAAACTGAGGTAGGAATTTCGAGCAGCAGGAGATTGGCAGATACTTCATCCGCATGACTGGGTGAAGAAAGTTCAACCTTTTATTAGAAAAGACTGTAATTTAATGGGCCGGGTACAGAGTGAGAGAGGGAAAGAGTTTGAAGGAGAGAGGGAGAGAAATAGAAAGTACAGAGGAGAAAAAAAAAGATTAAATCGGGAGACAGGAAAGACAGAGAGAGAGAGAGAGAGAGAGAGAGAGAGAGAGAGAGAGAGAGAGAGAGAGAGAGAGAGAGAGAGATATGGACTGGACTGGAGGAAGGGAAGAGATCACAAAAGATCGTACTGGGGGACGGGGGGACGGGGGAGGTGGAGGGGCTGCAGGGAGGGGTGAGCCAGAGAGAGAGCGAGAGAGCGAGAGAGAGAGAGAGAGAGAGAGAGAGAGAGAGAGAGCGCACGCGGGGAGCTCCATGCGGAGGGAGAGGGAGATCGACTTTTGATGGAGTGCGTGTGCAGCTGTAACAGTCAAGTGTTTGATTGGCGAGGCGGGGGGAGGCAGCGCGAGGTTGTCATTTTGCGTCTTAACCTTCCCCATTCCTTCTTCTCCCGGCCGTCTTCAGGGGGTGGGAGGTTAATAATCAAAAATGATGTGCTTCACTGGAGCAGATAAATAGTGTCAAACACAGCTGGGGAGGGCCGGGGACTGACTGGCCACCTCGGGGGCAAATTGATGGTTGCAGAGAGAGAGAGAGAGAAGAGATGAGGAGAAAAGCGGGCTCCCCCCCCCACCCTACTCCTCTCACTCTCTCTCTCTATCCCTCTCTCTGTCTCTCTCTCTGTCTCTCTCTCTCTTTCTCTCTCTCTCTCCAGTGTATGACATGAATAGACTTGTAGGTGTCGTATGTGTTTCTGCTCCGCTGTTCTGTGATGAGACGCAGTCACATGTAAAGGACTCCGAGGGGCCAAGGCGACAGTGAGGAGCGGAGCGGAGATGAAAGAGATGTCGGCTAATTTGTGTCTTTTTTTTTCTTTTTTTTTTACCGGTCGCCTGGCGGGATGGCGGTGCCTCAGTTTCCCCGTTTTTTTTCCCCCCTGACGGTCGAAGCGTTGGCGAGTCACACGACACGGTTTCACCGTCTGACACCATGGTGACCGCGCTCGGAGGCAAGCGTACGCGTTGTTCTGTTTCTCACAGTCACACACGCGCGCGCGCGCGCACACCCACACCCACTGCGAAATGGAATGCTACGCCACGCTGAAGGCCTAAGCCGTTGAGAACACATGTCATTGTCACTTGTTTATTTCCAACAGGACTCCCTGCTTTTGACAGATATATGAAAGGCCCTTGTGTGTGTGTGCGCTGCGTGCGTGTGCGAGGGATGGATGGTAATGGCAACGGCGCTCTTTTTTGCTCTTCTGTTTTATTTTCTATCATCTTCCATCAGATTTGTAGCAGTAATTGAGGATAACTAACAGCATAATCCTGTATGGCCCTCTCTCCTAAGTGGAGAGATAAGATCTCTCTCTCCCTTGGATCACGGCTGGAGAGCGGGTGCGGTGGGGGGGGGGGGGGGTGCAGGAGGAGGAGGAGGGGGGGGGGGTCTGTTCCGTCGCGTAGCGTTCTTTCTTTATGCGAGGGTCCCGCCGCTGTGGCATTTATGACCGCACGCCTCCCACTGCAGCTCTGAGATTTACTGTCCCTCTCCATCTTCATGTAAACACAACTATCTGGACAGAGAGAGAAAGAGAGAGAGAGAGAGAGAGAGAGAGAGAGAGAGAGAGTGGGAAAGACAGGGTGAGGGTAACGGAGAGAGAGAGGGAGAGGGAGAAGAAACTAGATGAGACGGAGAGAGAGGGGTGGCAGAAGTGACAAATAGAAAGAGACAGAGAGAAAGAGACAGAAGAGATCCAAAGACGAGAGGTGAGAGACAGAGAGAGAGAGAGAGAGAGAGAGAGAGAGAGAGAGAGAGAGAGAGAGAGAGAGAGAGAGAGAGAGAGAGAGAGAGAGAGAGAGAGAGAGAGAGAGAGAGAGAGAGAGAGAGAGAGAGAGAGAGAGAGAGAGACCGAGAGTCATAAATACCGTAGCAGGGAGATAAGAGTTCAGCAGAGGTCATCCAGCCAGCCCTTGACAGGGTCCTGGTTGTAATGTACTTAGGGAGGTCAGCTCGACTCAATGTTGCTGAGACGCTTGGAACAGGAGGGTGGTGGTTGGAGTGGGTGGCTGGGTGGGGGGGGACAAAACGCAAACAGTTCATTATCCAGAGCAGTGAGATGCATGGGGCAAAGCGGGATGGAGAGACAAAGAGAGATAGAGAGAGAGATAAATGGGCTTTGGTAAATTGGCCTCGCAGGAGCGGGTC
>NC_140362.1:13085000-13140000 GCF_054491055.1 Hypomesus nipponensis
CTTAGACAAACTTGACATTTAGCCTTTGCTCATTTTTTCAAAAGAATGTTACTAATGTTTTTGTTGTCATTTTTATTATTGAATGAAAAGCCCCTAAACCCAGCATGTATTACAAAAGGAAGCTAATTAATTTGGCGGCACAATTATTTAGATATAATTTACATATAAATGTGTTTTGTGTCGAAAATAAATAAATAAAATGAATAAACTATAGTAATGGAAAAGAACCCTCAAGACTTAAATTTACAATTAGCATCTGGCAGTTGCCGATTCTCTTCAAGTACAATGTCGTGTTGACCTTCTGAGCTGAAGCAAAGTGCTGCTTATTTTCTGTTGCTTTCTCTGTATCATCTTTCATTCTCTTTTCTTTCACAGAGTTGGTTCCCTTTCACTAATAATATTCCTAAATTGAACAACATTGAACAAGAACAGAAAATGAATTGGACAAGTGTAAAAGAGCAATACCCTCTTCCTGGCAAGTTTTGAAGGACTGCTCTGAACCCAAGACTCAACGCCATGTAATGAGTCTGTCTTGTGTTTGTATAAAGTCTAGGTGTGTGTGTGTGTGTGTGTTTGAACCTGTATTTGTGTGTGTGTGTGTGTGTGTGCATTTGCATGTGTGACATGTGATGTCATGAGCTGTCCACATGATGGCGCTAAAGTGACAGAGTGTGTGTATGCGTGTGTGTATGCGTGTGTTTATGGGTGTGTGTGTGTGTGCACGGGTATGTTTGACACTGACAGTCTGACCCATGCATGTGTGTGCTGGAGGGCAGAGCTGTGGGGCTCCTCATGTCAGACAGACTGACAGACTGAAGAGGAGCCAGGACAGGAGAACTCCCTCTTGTCTCAACGCCTTCATTCATGGCCCGAAAATAGTCCTGCATGTTTATTAGTATCAGACATGCACTTGATGGACACACATGCCCATTACCAGTTAGTGTTGCTTCAGAGGATACCAGTCAGAGCTCAGTCAGAGACTTCATTCACTCTCCCAGCCTCTCCCTCTCCCATCCTCTCCCTCTCCCATCTTCTCTCCCTCCCATCCTCTCTCCCTTCCAGCCTCCAAACATTTACATTTACATGTATTCATTTAGCAGACGCTTTTATCCAAAGCGACTTCCAAGAGAGAGCTTTACAAAGTGCATAGGTCACTGATAATAACAACAAGATAGCCCCAAAGTATTGCGGGTAGCCAAAACAAGAAGCACACATTGCGAACAACCAAAAAGTAAGTGCCAAAGGGAAAAACCATAAGAGCATGTAGTTAAACAAGTTACAATTAAACAACATGAATCTCTAAGTGCAAGGATACCTGTAAAATAAAATATTTCACTGTCCTCCCTTCCTCCCATCCTCTCTCCCTCCCAGCCTCCAAACCTCTCAGCCTTTCATCCTCCCAGCCTCTCAAACGCTCAGCCTCACAACCTCCCAGCCTCTTAACCTTTCAGCCTCTAAACTACTCAACCTCTTTGCCTCCCAGCCCCCCCACCTCAGACTCTCAACCTCCCAGCTTCCAAGTCTTCCAGCCTCTTAACCATTCTAACCCCCAGAGGCTCCCAGTGTCTTAACCTGAATCCACCAGCCAAAGGATCCAACAATAAAGCATTTGGAAGTATTCAATACTAGAACCCCCGCAAAGCAGCTGGACCGGACTCTGTC
The DNA here is from genome assembly GCF_054491055.1 of Hypomesus nipponensis. Classification (NCBI taxonomy): domain Eukaryota; kingdom Metazoa; phylum Chordata; class Actinopteri; order Osmeriformes; family Osmeridae; genus Hypomesus; species Hypomesus nipponensis. The sequence continues at coordinate 13,086,663 of NC_140362.1, forward strand.
CTGCCACCCTCAAGCACTGCGCTGACCAGCTGTCTCCTGTGTTTACCAACATCTTTAACACCTCCCTGGAGACATGCCATGTGCCAGCCTGTCTCAAGTCCTCCACCATCCTCCCTGTGCCCAAAAAGCCAAGGCCAACAGGACTTAATGACTGCAGACCCGTCGCCCTGACCTCTGTGCTAATGAAGTCTTTTGAGCGCCTTGTGCTGGCAAACCTCAAATCCATCACAGACCCCTTCCTGGACCCACTGCAGTTCACCCTACAGCACCTGGACTCCCCAGCATCCTAAACCAGGATCCTGTTTGTGGATTTCAGCTCTGCCTTCAACACCTTCATCCCCGCCCTGCTTCAGGACAAGCTCTCCCAGCTGAACGTGCCCGACTCCACCTGCAGGTGGATCACAGACTTCCTGTCTGACAGGAAGCAGTGCGTTAAGCTGGGAACACAAGTCTCTGACTCCCGGTCCATCCGCACCGGATCTCCTCAGGGCTGTGCCCTTTCCCCTCTGCTCTTCTCCCTGTACACCAACAGCTGCACCTCCAGTCATCCGTCTGTCAAACTCCTGAAGTTTGCGGACGACACCACCCTCATTGGGCTCATCTCTGACGGAGACGAGTCTGATTATAGGTGGGAAGATGACAACCTGGTGACCTGGTGCAGCCAGAACAACTTAGAGCTCAATGGTCCTAAAGACCAATTTATACTTAGGTCGCAGACACTTTTGCAAAGGTCGCCGACATAAATGGCGTCACGGTCGACACTTTTAACTGTCGCCTACCAGGAGAAATTTCTACTGGCGCTGATGTCGTCACATAGTGTCGCGCAAGTGTGATTGGCTAGATAGACGGCACGCGTCGTTGACTACATTGTTTTGAATTTTCAGTGAACGCTCAACAGCTGTTTAAGATGGAAGGAAAAGAGGAGAGATTGGCAGAGCAAGTTAGAACATATCCACACCTTTATAATGCCTGTCAAAATTAGCTACAGCCATTTTTCTCCGATCGATCACCTAGGCTACAAAGCGAAAAACTGCTGCGGTCCATCAAGACCAAAACCTCACGCCACAAGAACAGTTTCTTCCCATCCGCTATTGGCCACTTTAACAAGGCCAAGGACTCTCACTGACTTTTAAATCACAATCTGCATAATGACACCCTGCACATTGCAATTTGCACTATTGTATCCTTCTCTTTGCACAATCTGTATTTTTAGGTTAGATTGTAATTCTGGCTACTTATATATTTTTTTTTCTTAATCCCCTTAGCTAGACTTTGCTCCTTTTGTATAGTTAGTCCACATATTTAAGTTTCAATATTCCTATATGTTTAATGTATGCACCTCCCTGCCAAAGTAAATTCCTTGTTTGTGCAAACATTCATGGCGAATCAAATCCCTTCTAATTCTGATTCTGAGTGCTTTCTCTTTTAGGTCAATCCTACTGTTGCTCCCTATGATGGTTTGTGTGTTCTGGAATGTTCCTGTCAGCTTCTTCAGCCTGTCTTCTGGTTTTTCCTAGAAGGCCAGATTACCTCAGTCTAGAAGTGGCACACCGCTCTTTTCCTTCGCAGAGTAACCTGATATTGTAGTCATTCTGTGATGTGAAATGCTCACACAGACCGACACACACAGACCCCCCCCCCCCACACACACACACACACACACACACAGACCTCTCAGAGGTAAAGTGGTCTCCCTCCGTTCGTCCATGCGTGAGCTCGCCATGTCTGTTTTTAATTAAAAAACTGAACTCCTGGATGAGAAATATGAGGGCATATGTGAACAACGTGGATTTCAGTCACTATCACATTTCCCTGATTTCACACAGACTGCGTGGCTGGAATGTGCCATAGGTCTGCATATACAATGATGCCATGGCTCTGGGAACAGAAGAGCTCAGACAGGATAAGGGGAGGGGGGGCGGTGCAGGACCCAGCCCAAACAGCCTATGAGAAAAGCTAGACAATTTCAGGAATATATTTGCATCATAAAGATGCTTCATCTCGGTTTTTACATGGCACATGGCCAGTTTAGAAATAAACAGCCCGATCAAGAAAACACGTACAATGTTCTTCGATTATTCTCATGCAATGTGTCGCTGCACTACCACTAGCCTCCACCAGGAGGCCCCAGAGCCCTGAGCAGTCAGGCTACTACTGAAGCAGTCAGGGCCGGTCCTAGGCATAGGCAACATCGGGAGCTGCCTAGGGCGGCATCGAGAGGCGGGCGGCAAATTCCGAAGTTCATCCAGTAATGAACCGTCCCGCACCACCAGCAGAGGGCGCCAAGTCACATCCGTGTTGCGTTTGGGGGGCGGCACCCCGGGGGGGGGGGGGGGGGGGGGGGGGGGGCTGCACCCCGATTTGCGGCCCCGGGGGGGTTAGGGTTGGGGGTGGGGGAGACACCTCGTTTTGGGGGGGGGGGGGGGGCGCTGTTGATACATCTCGCCCAGGGCGCCGAATGTGCCAGGACCAGCACTGGAAGCAGTCTTGAGGGGTCACTGTTTGTTTCTGTCTTCTCTTAGTGTTAAACGAACAACAGTAAAGACCCTATACACCTTGGTGAGGCTCCATGGTAATAATCACAGATGGTCTCAACGTTTACCGTATCTTGCCCGGAAGAATCACATGCAAGCTTTCGATCCAAGCTAAATACCTCGTACACTAAATCATAAATCGAACAACGTACAATCTATTAACATGAACAGCCCGATATCGATCCATGGATTTATGAGTCTGTATCACTGTGAAAGCAATACATCTGTTTTGGCAGTATTTGAATTGACCACAATTGAAGGCCGCGCAGTGGTCATGTCACATTCCAACAGATGGCGCCAGAGCCACACAAACCAGGGTCGAAGACACACACACACACACCACACCCGGCAGCCCTACCCAGCCCAGTCCGTGCACGCCACACATCAGACCAGCCCCAGCAGAACGTTCCTCCGGCCAGACTGCTGTTATCCTAATCACTCCACGCCCCAGTTCCTGTCAGCCGGCCCGCGTCGACTCGCCGTCTCATCTCGCCGACATCTCCGCGTCCTGTCCCGCGCCGGCCTCGCCCCGCCTCCACAATGACAGGATGCCGCCCGGTCACGCTGGTTCCTGCGATTAAAACGCCTGCCGTTTCTCTCCCCTCCCCTGCCGTAGCGAGCCGAAAGGTGATAGCCTCGACGTGCAGATGTCAAAGCACGTCCTGGAGCCGTTGGCGTGCTATTCCGAGAGTCTTATTGACCGCTTTTGGCCTTCGATCGGCGCCGTGGAGAAGCCCTGCTGGACTGACGTGTGACTTGATGGATGGAGAAGGGCGGGTTTGGTCGTATGGGGAGGTTGGAGGAGAGCGGTGGAGAGTGAGATGGTGTGGACCCGTGCGTCTGACCTGCTGTTCCAAAGACCACTTGAGAAGCAGAAGGCGCTGGCTATGAACACTGATCGCTGATGTCTTTAGGAGACACACCACCGTAGGGACACACACACACAAACACACACGTGCAGAAATCTCGACGGTAATAGTCAAATGGGTCAAGTGGGATACGGTATCATGCTTGACCTTACTGACCCCTTGCCAGGTGATAGAAACCCAACGGAATATTCTGACCTCTCAGGTGAAGTTTGGGTTGGTTTGCCCCCCCCTTCCCTCCCCCTCTTCCACACACACACACACACACACAAGCTCAGACTGTTCCAGACCCAGCTGGGAGCCCACGGCAGGCAGGGAACTCCCTCTGAAGCAGGCCTTGCAGCTCCCTCCAGACTCAGACCACATCAAGCAGTCACTACTGACTTCCAGCAGCCAGCTCTCTCTGTTTCATAACTGTCTGCCTGGAAGGCTGCCCCACCAGCCTGTCTGCCCACACCAAGCTGAGGCCAGGACACAGAGCCAGTTCATATAATCACTAGAAATGACCATTCTCAGTCAACCAGCCAGCCAGTCAGTCAACCATCTAGCCAGCCAACCAGCCAGCCAGTCGACCTGCCAACCAGCCAACCAGATAGCCAGCCAGCTTGCCTGAAAGCCTATCACTTCAAGTTGAAGGTAATACGCCATGCCAGTTTATATGATCATCTGAAAGCCAGATGATATGATGGATTGTAGAGGCCGTTTTCCGGCTCTAGCCTCGGTGGAGCCCCCAGACCCAGTCCTCTCCCCAGGCCCAGAACCTTAACCAGGTCCTGTGCCAGAATCAAAACCAGAACCAGACCTCTAGACCCAGAGCCAGTCCCTCTCCCAGGCCCAGAACCAGACCCAGTCCCTGGCTCAAGACTCTGGGTTCTCTCCTGACCACAGCTCAGAGAGGAGGGACTTCCATCTGCTTTGGTCCTTGACCTCGCCTTCTGGGAAGTTGTACTGAGTCAGTGCAGACAGCACCAGACTGGGTCAGGCTGAAGAGTGTTACGTCAAGGCTGTAGCCGCATGCTAGCCTTGTGCGTGTGTGTGTGTGACTGGCTGGCTGGCTGGCTGGCAGGTTTTCTCTCTGACAGGAGCAGAGCAATTCTACTCCTCGCGTCAACTCACTGCATCTGATTCTGTGTCTATGCATGTGTGAGCGTGTGTGTGGTGTTAGTCTAGTAAAATGATTTAGAGCCCAGATGGTTTCCCAGCAGAGTTACGTAGGAAGCCGCTGGGTAACACACATTCACACACACACACACACACACACACACACACACACACAGACGCATACAGCCAAGGATGTATCCACAAGACAAACTCTGATCTTATCAATCAACAGTTTCAGACTTCATCTTGCAGTTATGAATCAACCTTTGAGCCATTGCTTGAACACAGAATGAAATAATGCAGCTACAGGGAAAGGTCAGGATCACTCTAACTCGACAGTGTGTACATTAGATCGGATCCAGCCAAGCCCAGTTGAGAAATAACTTCAAAATAACATAGGCTTCTGTTTGTCGAACAAAGTACAGTATACACAGACCTCCTGCTGGATCTGCTGTTAGCAAATACACCCCGGAGAGAGGAGAGGATTGAAGGAGAAGGCGAGGGAGGGGTGGAGTGAGGAGAAGACATAAAGAGAGGAGAGACAACACGCAGACAGAGAGACCTACGGGAGGAGATGCTACCAGTCAGCAGCAGTGGTGTTTGTGGTAGATGTTCCTCGAGAGGGGGGGAACCCTGGGCTCACCGTCGAGCTATCGTGTTTCAGCCGCGATCCGGCAGACTGCAGCATCAGGAGGATTCTCCATGATTGGGATCACTGTCTGGGATTAGGAGCGCCGGTTCTCCAGCACAACTGGAAATCACACAGACGGGATCGGGTTCCCAGAGTTTTCCTGCTCCGCGCTCTGGGGTGGGAATGCCCTGAGAGAAAAGGGAACGAGGCCCTTTTTCGATCATATCGATTTGACCGAGAGAGAATGTGACAGTTGTCGTGTCCCTCAGCGCCTCGGCCCCCTTCTGAGTTTACTGTGTATGCGTGTGCGTGTGTGTGCTACACGTGTTTTTTTGGGGTGTGTTTGGAATTCCAGAAGGTTTTGGGTCCAGGGAGGAGGTGGAGGAGAACAGAACAGTTGTCTTTCTGAGGTAGACACTTCCTCCTGTGACACATGCCGCAGCAAGGTCAGATGGGGCTGAATCAAGCCCAGGACGTAGATAGATACAGAGTGAGTCATAGCCCCCGGGGGGGAATGGGTTCTGGCTGAAAAAACTCTGAACATGTGGCGTTCTGTTAAGAGGAACACAGATGCAAATTAGCTTTTGTAGCATGGCCTGCTATTCAGAAATACTATTAATCTTACTTATTAATCCATGGTAGTTTTATCTTTTAGTGAAGCAGGTCCTGTACAGACACAAGTTGAATCTGGGCCCACCCTATTCTGATAACCCCCCCCCCCCCCTTCAGTAACACTAGAAAACACCAGCACCAGGGGACAGTTGCCAGTGTTGCTGGGCAACCGGCTCAAACAGCAGGAAACAGACGTGGGGATTCCATCACAGAGGCGGGAAACAGGAAGGAAGAGAGGAGCACACACACATTGGATACACGGCCAAACACACCTACACGTGCACAAACAGAAGACCACACACTTGCACAACTGAAAAATCCACAAACAAATTGCCAGGTCATAACTATAGTCAGTGAAGTAAAGAGTGCTAAGTAAAGAGAAAGTACAGTCAGAATCAGGCTTTTAGAGGACAGAGTGTGAGGTACTGTAGAGTACAGGAGGGTGTGTAAGGTACTGTAGAGTACAGGAGGGTGTGTAAGGTACTGTAGAGTACAGGAGGGTGTGTAAGGTACTGTAGAGTACAGGAAGGTAACTGTTGTAGAGTACAGGAGGGTGTGTAAGGTACTGTAGAGTACAGGAATGTGTGAGAGGTGGTGTCAGAGGGCTGAGGGGTTGAGGGAGTCGGGCTAGTAATCAGAAGGTTACCGGATCGATTCCCCGCCGAGCTAAATTATGTGTCCTTGGGCAAAGCACTTCACCCTACTTGCCTCGGGGGGAATGTCCCTGTACTTACTGTAAGTCTCTCTAGATAAGAGTGGGAGGGTGTGTGAGGTACTGTAGGGTACAGGAGGGTGTGTGAGGTACTGTAGAGTACAGGACAGTGTGTAAGGAACTGCTGTAGAGCCAGAACCAGGCTGCAGAGGACAGGCGAGTGTGTGTACAGTGACATTGGCAGGAGCGGGTTATTTTGGTATTTTATGGCTCGTCAGCTGACGCAGGGAAGGACACAGCTCACAGGACCTCCGTCACAAACCTGCAGGACCCGGACCGGTCTGGAATCCAGACGGCTTGTTAACCAACAACACAGCACTGCAATAGAAATGTAGAGCAGAGAAAGGGGGAGAGCGAGGGGGAGGGAGAGAGAGCGAGGGAGGGAGAATGTCCTTGTAGTGACACTCATTTGCTGTATGATTTGCCGTAGACTCACTCACACAGCTGTCACTCACCACGTAGAAATATGTGTAGAATTTCTCCACACATACACACACACACACAAACACACACACACACACGTACAAACACTGATATCCTGCGGGATGCATCCTGTCTCAGCATGTCTTGGGGAGTCCCAGTGCCAGTGCTGCTAGTTTGGTCACGTGACCTGAACTTGAAAAACAAACCCTCTTCTGTCTCTGTCACCCTGCGGAGGTTCCTACTGGAGGTCAGACAGCGGTGGCCTGTGTTACAAGATTTGTAAACGCTAGCGGCCACACTGCCAGGGGCCACAACCCCAGGGGCCACAACCCCGGGGGTCAGAACCCCAGGGGGCCATCATATCGAGGCATCTTGAAAACTGCAGCGTTGAGGACAACTCGACCATGTCTTAGTCAGGGGCCCCTGTGACAATAAGCTTCCTGGTCCCTGTGTGAGTGTGTGGTGCGTGTGTGTGTGTGCGAGTGTGTTCATTTGCGAGCGTGTGCTTGCGTGCCCTCGAGTCAGACGTGCCCTCCACTTCCTACCCCGTATGAGGAATCTCTAAAAGTGTCCGTAGCTAAACAGTCACAGGCATCCAGACATGCCACAGATAACTCAGAGCTTCACCACATAGACGACAGAGCAGAAGAAGAAGAACTCCTGGAATAGAGGAAGGACCAGAGGAAGTGTGTGATGGGCACAGGCTTCAGCTGGAGCCGACACACACACACACACACGCACACACACCGTTGTAAAGGGACTTTCCCGTATTACTGTCTACTACATGATCCTTTGAGGTGTTGATGAGTCAAATCCGCATGTGGCTCCAGAAGTGACCTTTCCGCGTCCCCATGCACACTCCAGTTACACGAGCTAGCAGTCAAGAAGCAGGCCGAAAACAAAATCACCCCATTTTCAGTCTTCGCGTCAGGCGGCTGAGCGGTTAGGGAATCGGGCTATTAATCAGAAGGTGGCCGGTTCGATTCCCGGCCGTGTCAAATGACGTTGCGTCCTTGGACTTGCCTCGGGGAGAAAGTCCCTGTACTTACTGTGTGTTGCTCTGGATAAGAGCGTCTGCTAAATGACAACATGTACATGTCGCTGCCTCTGTTCGCACGTGCGATAGTTTGTGTTGGTTCAGCGAAGCGTTAATGTGCGTTGTCGCACATGTTGCTGTCAGGCTGGTCTCACGGCAAACAGTCTGTAAGAGAAGCAGGCAGGCGTCGGGAGATTGGATAATGACAGTGCCGCAGCGACACCGCCGTGCAGCTTCAACTCAATGTGGAAGATGTGAAACACAAATGACATGTTGTAAGATGAGAAGACGAGCTTTACAGTTTCCCTGCAGTTTGCTGAGCTATGGGGATTGATGGGAGAGGAGATCTGTGTCTGTGAGTTGAGTAATGAGTAAAGCAGCGCTTTATTATTCCCAGGAGAGACATTTCACCATTCGAGCAGCAAAATTAACCGTCCACAAAAACTTTCAAATATGTTTTTTTTTTCTGTAGATCTTCTCAGAATCTTCAGATCAGACATCAAACCACACAGCAAGGGAGAAAGAACCACATCTGTTGCTCAAACTATACCTGAGACAAAAAGCTGATTATTTATCTTGAATGGTTATATAGTCCGAGTTTATTTATTATTAGTCTTCATCGCAGTCTGGTGTATTCCAGTGCAGGCACAGAGGGAGCCAGACCCACACTACCTCCTGAGCCAAGACCCACTGTTCAGGGTTGGATACATGTAACTGTTCTGAAGGACTGGTTAGACACAAGAAGAGCTAAGTGTGGAAAATATAACCTCAGTAATGCTCATGTGTGTGTGTGTGTGTGTGCGGTGCATGTGTGTGTATGGTGAATGTGTTGGTGCGCGCGCGTGTGTGTACGCATGCAATAAACAGTTAAAGGCTGCAGCCTTCGCGAAATTACCAAATAAAGCGAGAGTTACAATTCGGAGACAGCACGAGTCTGTTTACAAGACGCAGCAATAACCCGAGAGCGGGGAGAGCCCCACGTGGCAACAGGCCCCTGCCGCTCGCCGCGTCTCCAACGCCAGGTCCACCGCTGCGCTCCTCGAGGACGAGGCAGCCACAGTGCAGATGTCTTCAGGCCGTAAAGCGAGCCTCGCTCTCAGGAAAGAGGCCATAACGGAGAAGAGACGGCCGTTACCTCGAAGTCGTCTAGACAGACCCCTGGCTCGATGACGGCTGACAGAATCCATAGGGATAGCCAACAGGTCACAGTCCTCACCTCTTCTATCACCATCTGGTACGCTGCTGCCACTGCCAAGGACAAGAGCAGACTGCAGCGTATCATCCGCACTGCTGAGAAGGTGATCGGCTACAATCTGCCTTCCCTCGAGGATCTGCACATCTCGAGGTCCCTGAGGCGAGCGAGGAAGATTGTGGCCGACCCCTCCCACCCTGGACACTCCCTGTTTCAGTCACTCCCCTCCGGCAGAAGGCTACGGTCCATCAAGACCAAAACCTCACGCCACAAGAACAGTTTCTTCCCATCCGCTGTTGGCCACTTTAACAAGGCCAAGGACTCTCACTGACTTTTAAATCACAATCTGCACAATGACACCCTGCACATTGCAATTTGCACTATTGTATCCTTCTCTTTGCACTGTATTTTTAGGTTAGATTGTAATTTTTATTCTATGTTATTTTTTATTTTTTTATTTAATGTTTATTCTAAATCCCTTTAGTATTAGCTAGACTTTGCTACTTTTGTATAGTTAGACCACATATTTAAGTTTTAAGATTCCTATATGTTTAATGTATGCACATGTATGCACATGTATGTGCAAACATTCATGGCGAATAAAATCCCTTCTGATTCTGATAGGTTCCGAACTAGCAACCTTCCAGGTAATCAAATATGTATTTATAGTATATTTTATATGTCTATTTTATAATACAATCAGTGAATGTATGGATTGATCTATTCTGGATATCATGTTATTAATATATGATATTATCTTATATTATCTGATATTATCTGATATTATCTGATATTATCTGACCATAACCCTTTCTAAAAGTAAAAGAGGGTTTTGTTGTCGTCAACAGTGTTGGGATTGTGATGCTGCTGTTAATCCAGTGGTTCATGGGCTCCTGTCTCCCCAGCATCTAGGATCAGGAGTTCTGTACGGTACGTCCTGAGGTTTCTACCTCTGAGCTCCCAGATGAGCAGCAGCCAAGCCAGAGTTACGGTAGGCAAAGAAAACACAGCATCCTGTTTCTCTCCCTCTCAGTCTCTCTCTGTCTATCTCACTCTCTCTCTCTCTCTCTCTCTCTCTCTCTCTCTCTCTCTCTTTCTCTGCTGCCTATCTGTTTATTTCCCCCTCTTTCTCCCTGCCTTCCCCTCACTACTCCTTCTCTCTCTCTCTCTCTCTCTCTCTCTCTCTCTCTCTCTCTCTCTCTCTCTCTCTCTCTCTCTCTCTGTCTTACCCCGCTCCCCCAGACTTGCCCCGACCCCCCTCCCCCCTCCAGGTCTGGGTCGTCTGGTGCTGATTAAGCGTGATGATCCTCAGAGCTCCACTGGCCCGCTCAGTCTCAGGTTCGGGGGAGCCCTGGGTTTTTCTAACTGGCTCCCATTCCGAATGAATTACTCTGCCGATTATTCCAACTGTCACTAATTGTACACCGCAGGGAGCCCGCTGTGGCAGACGAACAGCTCTGACAGTGGTAAACAGGACTGAGATATAGCAGGGAAGCGTTGCCAGGAGCACACAGCCTCCTGTACGCTGATTTACTGGGGAGAGACTTGGTGTGGAATGGTGGCGGCGGCGGAGAAGGCGGTCGGACTCCTCGCGAAAGGGAGAGAACGAGGGGTGCATGAAGGGACGAGGACAGAAAAAGAACAACAATACGAGGGAGAGAGGTAGAGAGAGGGAGAGAGAGAGAGAGAGAGAGAGAGAGAGAGAGAGAGAGAGAGAGAGAGAGAGAGAGAAAGAGAGAGAGAGGGGGGGGGATACATAAAAACATACTTAGTTTATAATGCAGTGAGTCCGGACCTATGAGGATATAGGCTATGCAGGCTTTGAAGATTTATGAGCAGGGCTTTTAAATGATTTACCTTGGCCAAGGTCAAGTATATTTTGGACTAACAGGGCTTTCAGCAAGTTTACTATGTGGGCAGACACTGGTAGAGGTTGTCAGGACTATCTGAATCATTATCCTAGAGCAGTTAAACATATGATATGGGCCACCAGCAGCACCAATTTGCGACAAGCATACTGGGAAGACTGAGGTACACTACCTCCAGATAAGAGTAGATCAGAATACCTTCTCCTCCTCCTCCTTCCTCCCACGTCCGCAGTTTAGGAATCCCTTCTTGGAAATCCATCCCTTGCTGTTGAGTTTTGACAGCTCTCCAGCAGGCGCTGGCAAGGAGCGGTAACGTCATTCCTGGGAGGGCGGTCCGCCGCCCTGAGGTGTTTTCCTGCTTTATAAAGGATGGTGCCACCCCTCTCTGACCAGCTCCGCGTCACAACCCGGGACTCTCTGGAAGGCTTCATTAGACTATAACATGAACCGCAGACAGACAAAATCATCTAGCCATCCTTCATATGCACACCAGAGTTAGCTATTTCATCTTGCTCAGAGAGTATTCGCTCTGCACTGTTGAGTTTCCAGTACCGCACCTTGGCGCGCGTTGTCATATGGATGCACGTCTTTGAATTCATATTTTTTGATGCTACTCTCGTGTTGTATTCATCAAGAATAAGTATGCGTTTATTTGTTTTTAACTAATTCACTGTCACAACATACAGTTTTGCTGTCGCAAAATTTGAGAATAGGCTTTTACTCCCGAGCCTAGACACCGTTACATTCGCGAGACACCCGTCGCTGGTTGAATGCAGGATTCCAGCTTTTTGAGAGTCAACTCCAAGTTCAACTTCGGACCACCGGAAAAAGATCGAGGATTTGAGTATCTCACCTGTCTCGCCGCCGAAATGAAGTCTGCAGAAGAAGGTAACCGGCTCAGATATTTTGGTAGACTGGTCTTTCAATTTTAAATAAGATGTTATGCTTCTAGACATACAGGCCAAGCATATCAACATGTTGCATATTTTAAAGTTGCTCATAAGTTTGAACATGATTTTTTCGTTACTTCATAAGTGATCTGTTGGCGTCTCTAAGTGCGTGAACCCCCGCCATGCGCACCTTAGTCGGGTATTGCCCCAGTTGATGCTTCCCAGTAGCGCGGAAACCGGTTAGCGGTTCGGTGGTGGAGGGATAAAGTGCCGACAGTCACCATGAATTAGTCTGTATTTTGGATGAAGACATACGTGTCATGCATCACTTTTGCATTGTGCAAAACTTTTCTGAATTCCAGCTCTGACTGCCAACTTGTACACTAGACTATGCCAACTTTGACAAATATTGAAACTTTTTTAACAAATACTCGCATATGTTTGTAGTAAATACATTTTTGACTGTATAAAGTTTGAGTTTTCCCCCACCTTTTAAAATACATTTACCAACCAATACGCAACTGTGTTTTAAGCCGTAAGGCGAACAGAATAAGGGGACACAAAATCCATCCATTATCTGACAGCACAATGTTCTCTCTTACAGTTAATTTCTAAGCCTTTGTGTGTGCGTTTCAAATTTTGTGTTTGAGGTTTGGCAACGGTGAACCACTACTGTGTTATTATTTATTTCAGTGCCTTACAGTACATCTAACCATCATAATTGGTAGCAGACTTGTGTGTAGGCAGTGTGTATGTGTGTGTTTGTGTGTGTGTGTGTGTGTGTGTGTGTGTTTGATGAGGGATAGCTTGCTTGGCTTCAGGGGTTTGCTTAATCACACTGTCTCACCAGTCTGCTGACGGCTGCATTATTAAACACACATCCCCTTTCCTTCTCTTTCTCTCTTTTTCTCTTTCTCTTCTCTCTCTCTCTCTCTCTCTCTCTCTCTCTCTCTCTCTCTCTCTCTCTCTCTCTTTCTGTTATTCTCTCATTCTCTCCATTTGTATCTCTCATTCTGACAATTTTTCTCTTATTCTCTCATTATCTCTTTATGCTCTCTCATTCTCTATCTTACCATCTCTCTCCCTCTCTTCCTATCACCCACATCTCTCTCCATCTCCATCATCAAGTCGTTAAAAAATGACACCTGTATTGTTTTTCTGGCCTTCATAGAACCCTCAGCTTAGCAATACTCCTCTGCCAATTAGTTAACAGTTGGTGCACTAAGCAGAGCCAAACTGGAAATGCCAGGGGCTAGAAAAACAAAGGATTGACAACTGTTAGGCTTGAATATGGTCTACAGAGGAGTGTGTGTGTGTGCATGGGAGTGGAGAGGTGGTCGCAGTGAGGTGCTTTAGGAGGCAGCATTTCAGGACAGGTAAGGAAAACAAGGAGAGAACAAAGGGGCAGAGCAGGAGTGAAGAAGAGGTCAGAGGATGGAAGAAAAGTAGAAAGAGAAAGACAGGACTAGGTTGTTTAAGGAGGGGAGTTTCTCTTAAAACATGTCACCTATGTGTTTGAGAACAGACTTGGAGAACAGCAGGGCAGGGAGGGGCGAGTGGTGTGTGTGTGTGTGTGTGTGTGTATGTGTATGTGAGAGTGCACTCAGGCCTGTGAGAATCGCGACTTGCTCTGACATCATTTGTGTAAAATCTTAACTTACCATATTGTAATAAATTATACCATCAAAATTAGTGTAAATTACACGATGTTATGAAGATCTAAGATCTTATGATGCTGTATAATGATCTCAAGAAAATGATCAGTCGTCAGCTACAGAGGTTAGTTCGTGTAATTTGTTCATTTTTCTGTGTATTGTACTGAAGAACAGAGTTAACGGAACAGAGTTTGTTAATTCACCAAACAGGACAGTGTAAATGTAGTGCAGCTGATTACACTAAAAGCCTACTTTTAGTCTGCCACCATGCGATGCTGGCCCTCATTCACCATCAGAACAACAACCTCTACGTATATAGAAATGAGAACATGATTCCGAAACTGTTTCTGGAAATAGACAGGCACTAATTTTAGGTTATGTGCCCACGCAAGCTGGCGTACATGACAGGTTTTTGTTGTTTCATATGATGTTGTGGTAAGGTAAAATAGAAAGGGAATGCCCCGCAGCCATCTGCAGCTACCACTTTTGGTTCACGTAGTTTACAGTGAAATATGGATTGGGGGACACACTGCAAGTGTCGTTGTGGTGGCTGAGAGTTTGTGTGTGCTCCTGAAGTCATGTTAATGGGCTTTTCTGGGTGTGCTTCGGTGTGTTTCTTTCTGTCTGTTTGTGTGTGTGTGTTCAAGTGTGTGTTGGTGTGCTTCTATTGTGTGTGTGTGTGTGTGTGTGTGAAGCTTCAGCAGCTGTAAACTCCCTGACTTAATCACAAGCTGAGAGGGTTGCAAAGTGCTGTGGGTTTCCACAAGGGAGAGCACTAATTCACTCACTGAGTCAAACTATCAATCACACGAAAGATCCACCAGCACTGGACTCAGAGCCTGCTCAAACACACACACACAGAGGCACACACATAAACACACGCACACATACAAGCACACACTTACAGAGACTGTACTGCTTGACATTAGTAATATGTCTTATGCCAAAACTAGGTTCTCTCTGAAAAGTAAAGAACCATGGCTCCGAAGCAAGGCAAGGATAACTGCCGACCAACTGACTGCTTTCTACACAGTTTTTTTTTACAGTCTGTCCTTTGACCGACTACTCTGTGACTGCCTGCTCTCTGAAGACTGCCTGTCGCCCAGAGAGTTGCACATCCTACCTACATGAACCCTGTCTCTCTGTCTTGTTGTTTCAGATGCTTACAGCTACACTCCAAACGTCAGCCTGTCCCTGCCCCTGGGCATGGGGAACCCCTGTCTGTCCAGCCAGTACCACACCCTGCAGTCCAGCCCGCTCATCTCCGTGTCCTCCTGCCACCAGGGGGGCTACAGTCTCCACCAGGACCCCACCCCCCAGGGCTATTACCTGGCCCCAGGCCTCCGGTCCACCACGGCCCCCGCCCTGGAGAGCCCCCGCATCGAGATCACCGCCTACGGACAGTTCCCAGAGGAGGAGGTGGAGGAGAGCGCCGGCCTGGGGCACCTGGTGAAGCGGGGGGTGAACTCCATCGTGACCCTGACCCTGCCCAACGCCGACGGCGGCTACCGCGACCCCAGCTGCCTCAGCCCCGCCTCCAGCGTGTCGTCGCGCAGCTGCAACTCCGAGGCGTCCTCGTACGAGTCGGGCTTCTACAACTACGACAACTCGCCCCAGACCTCGCCCTGGCAGTCGCCCTGCGTCTCCCCTAAGGGCTCCTCCTCCCTGCTCTCCTGCCCCCACCCCGCCGTCTCCCCCCGCCACTCCCCCTCCACCTCCCCCCAGATCGGGGCGAGCGCCGAGGAGGTGTGGGGGGGCGGGCAGCAGCAGCAGCCGCCTCCGCGCGGCTCCCGGCCCAACTCCCCCGCCAGCAGCGGGCTCGGGGGAGGCGGAGGCGGCAGCAGTAACGGGAAGAGGAAGTACAGCTTCAACGGCGCCCCCTACAGACAGCCGTCCTACTCGCCCAACCAGGACCGCTCCCCGGCTCCCTCGCCACGCGGCTCGCCCCGGGTCAGCGTGACGGACGACAGCTGGCTGGCCAACACCAACCAGTACACCAACTCGGCCATCGTGGCCGCCATCAACGCCCTGACCACCGACGGCGTGGGGGAGCTGGGCGAGGGGGTCATCCCTGTCAAGGCCCGCAAGACCACGCTGGAGCACTCCCCCTGCATGGGCCTCAAGGTGGAGCCGGGCGCGGACGAGATGGGCCCTGTGAGCGAGCTCTGCCAGGAGGACTACTCCTCTCGCCTGCCCTTCAAGAAGGAGAGCTACTGTGGGGGGTTCCTGGAGGTTCCTCAGCAGCCATACTCCTGGTCCAAGCAGAAGCCTTACCTCAGGTGTGTGTGTGTGTGTGTGTGTAGGAAGCTCTAACAACGCTCCGGTTCTATTGCAAATAGCCACCAACAGAATCTGTCAAGGCATTCACATATTGATTTAACCATTTGTTGCAACGGAAATAGGTTGTGGTTACATATAAATGCTGGATTACCTGCTTCGGAGCATAGCTAGCATAACACAAGTACGTATAACAACAAGGAGCATAGAAGATACTGTGAATGCATGCAGTATTCAAATCCTCTGAAGGGGAAGGCCTGGTCCTTCAATTAGCACACCTGCAGTTGATAGCGTGAGGATTATCAGCTGATGACGAGTGCCATGCTGGAACTACGTAGCTCCGCCCCTTAAACCATTGGTGAAGATGACCAAACGTAGTGTCCCTTATCACTATGGGCTTCAGACTGGTTTGTTCATAACCTCTAGTCAAACACTCTTGGCCCACTAAGGCCCAGTTTCCCAGACATGAATAAAGCCTAGTCCTTAGCTTAAAACCTGTTTCAATGGGGATCTTCATTGCATTGTTCTCAAACTTTATGACTATAGGTTTTAATCCAGGACTGTGAAACTGGGCCTAGGACGACTAAACGTAGTTCTTGAATCAAACGTGTTTATTTACTTGGAGCACAACTTTGTTTTGTCATTTTCAAAGGCCATGGTGAAAACACCAGCCATCGTCTCCCTCTCTCCATCCGCCTCCAAAACGGCTTCACTTTGAAGATCAAAACGTTTCACAAATCACATGGGTACTGTAGGAAGCAGGGCAGCCCTTGTGCCCCAGTTGTCATGGGAACCCCCACACAAACAGCCACAGGCATATACACTCCAGCTGTATTATTGTGTTTTTTGGGGGTGGGCGTTTTTTATCGAGCCGACCTTCCCCAAGTCACGGCGACCCTCTCTGCCTTTCCCTTCCTCCTCGGCTGGCTCAACGTCCTGTCGGAGATCAAGTGTTTGATTTAGATAATTCAAGACAGGAAGACGTGGCGGCCAAGCTAGCCATGTTAGCCCAGGAGACATTCAGTAACGACAGCCAACCACCCAGCCAGCCAGCAAGCCATTCAGCCACCCAGCCAGCCAGCCAGCCAGCAAGCCAGTTTGCTAGCCAGCCAGCCACAAGCCTGTCTGCCAGCAAGCCAGTCCACCAGCCAGCCAGTAAGCCAGTCTGCCAGCAAGCCAGTCCGCCAGCCAGCAAGCCAGTCCGCCAGACAGCCAGCAAGCCAGTCTGCCAGACAGCCAGCAAGCCAGTCTGCCAGCAAGCCAGTCCGCCAGCCAGCCAGCAAGCCAGTCCGCCAGCCAGCCAGCAAGCCAGTCTGCTTGCAAGCCAGTCCGCCAGCCAGCCAGAAAGCCAGTCTGCCAGCAAGCCAGTCCGCCAGCCAGCCAGTCTGCTGGGACTCTCAGCTCTTATCGCTCTCTGCACTGTTGATGTGATGATGTCATGGTCTGACCGGGCAGATAAAGGCAGACAAGGGAAACCAGTTCACTGGGGGTCGTTCACCAGCTGGACCTGGGTGTCAGGGAGGAGGGGGTCCGCAGGACACCCCTAGAGGGTCTCTCTGATACCCCCACACATCAGGGCTGTTCCACCCTCTGTGTCAGCCCCCCCCCCCCCCCCCCCAGGTCAGGTCTGTTTTTGTTCTCAGTGCTAGCCCCCCCGCCCCCCCCCCCCCCCCCCCCCCCCGATCAGGGGCACATACAGCAGTGTGCGTCAGGAGCTCTGGAATTCCGTCTCTCCCCACTCGTGTTTGGGTTGGATATCTACAGACTCCTCACACAGGAAGCTGTCTGCGATGAGAAGCCAGCTGGAGCCCCGCGAGAGAGATACCACTCTCCCCCTTCTCCTGCTCTCTCTCTCTCTCTCTCTCTCTCTCTCTCTCTCTCTCTCTCTCTCTCTCTCTCTCTCTCAGACAGGGTGCGTTTCCCCTGGACAGGAGAAAGAGACACTGTACTGCAATATCAGCCTTAGCGGTCTCTCCTGGTTAGAATATACCACTGTTCAGGTAGGGTGTGTCTCTCTTGGTTAAGAGGAAGAGATAAATACGCAACATCTGAGCTGAGTCATTTGAAACTTGAAAGTATTTGATGTTCAAGTATTTGCACCACAGTTGGTATTGAGCTCTGAATAATTGGCTTCATGGTAAAATAATCTTTTCTTTTCCTCTCTCTCTTGCTCTCTCTCTCTCTCCATCTTCCCCCTCTCTCTCACTCTCCCTTTCCCTTTCTCTCTCTCTCTCTCTCTCTCTCTCTCTCTCTCTCTCTCACCCCTTCTCTCTCCTGTCTCTGTCAGACTGTCACCACCTGTCACACCCTGATAGAAAACACACTCACTCTAACAAGACACTCACGCACACACAGCCACGGCACGCTAACCAGGACACATGCGTCTCTCGTTAACTCTTCATGAAAAAAGAGCCACCAATAATTCCCTGGGCTTTAGGGAGTGCAGTCGTCAGGGAAGGACTTCAGTTGATTCGATTAGAGACAGTGATGGAATGGAAAAGAGTCAGGACAGTTAACCACTGAGGAGGACACATCCTTACATCAGCCAAGGGAATCCTTTGATTCGACTCTCATTGAGCGACAGAAGCATGAAATCAGTCTCTGGGGAGTAGCCCCTGCTGACCCAGTGTGTTAAGTTGAACCAGATCAAGCGCCCCTCAAGTCGTCAGGGAAAAAGGCAACGGCATGAATAAGGATCTGTTTCCCTCTGGGTCTGATCCATGCGTTTCATTACTTGTAGTGAATTAAAAACCAAAACAACGTTTTATGTGGCTAGTTAGACTCTGCGAAAAGCCTCAAAAGAAAGGAAATTTGACCACCACAACCCCTAGACCAAAAGTCTAATATGACAAGATCGAAATGAAAAACATCTCAATCAAGTGCGTGTTATAAATATGGCATATTCTCTGAGCTGGTCTCTCTCTCTGTGTGTGTTGCAGCCCCTCTCTGCCAGCACTAGACTGGCAGCTGCCCTCCTGCTCAGGGCCCTACAGCCTGCAGATCGAGGTGCAGCCCAAATCCCACCACCGCGCCCACTACGAGACCGAGGGCAGCCGCGGGGCCGTCAAAGCCCTGTCCGGCGGCCACCCCGTCATTCAGGTAGGTCATCATGCTGGCTCTGTACCTGTGTGTGTGTGTGTGTGTGTGTGGGTGTTTTTCTCCCCGACGTTGTCACGTCTTGGTTTACTTAAGGTGGAGGCTGTATGCATGGCTGTTCTCTGTGTGTGTCTGTGTGTTTGTCTGTGTGTTTGTCTGTGTGTGTGTGTGTGAGCGCTTACTCATGCACATGTTTATCTTCACATGTGTTTTGGTTCTAGACAGGTGCAATCGAAAGTGAGTTCATGGGGAAACATAATCCTGTTTTGGAAGTGTGTGTTTTACTAAGGGCTAGTCAAACACGTCCCCTCCCTTATAGGATAACCTCAGCCCCAGCCCCAACCCCCCCTCTCATATAGCCCGGCGAGCTACCTGTTGCAGGTTTGCTCTCTAAATACAAGTGATTGTCCTCCCGCGTCAGGCAGCGGTGCCCTCCAACACTGACGAATGGTGTGGACATTACACACACACACACACCCATGCACACACACACAGGCGCACACACAGCCTCTGATGGTGAAGCAGTAGTCATTAAGAGATCATGAGAATATCTCCTCTCACCCCCTCACATTCCTCCTATGCACACTCCGAAGTTTATTGGGCGGGAAGGGAGACCTCGGATTAACACGCAGTATCTGGGGGGAGGGAGGGAGGGGGTGGCTGGATGGGTGGAGGGGGGGGGGGGGGCAGACAAAGATCCTGGTCAGACAGAGATCAGAGGAGATCTGGACATCCCAGAGAAACACGGATCAGCTAAAGTAGAACGTGTCATCCGTCTGCTTGGATGCTAACTACATTTCATTGGCTTTCTACCTGTACTCTGCACAATAAAATTGAATCAAGTCTGATCTCTATTCTCAAAGAAAGGAGGAGGACGGGCCTGTCTGTATCTCTCTTTCTCTCTCTCTTTCTTTCTGTCCCTTTGTTTCTTTCTCTCTCTCTTCCTCTCTCTCTCTCTCTCTCTCTCTCTCTCTCTCTCTCTCTCTCTCTCTCTCTCTCTCTCTCTCTCTCTCTCTAGAGAGATAGATAGAGGGATAGGGAGGCCCCTGGTGGCCCTGTGGTAATGAGTGATTCGAGGAGACTAACGGGATGGTGGAGGATGATGGAGGGATGAGTGGACGAGTGCAGTCATGAGGAATGACTCAATAACGACCTGATGGGGTGAGGTGAAAGGGTGCAGGAAGAAGGTGCCAGGTGTGAGTGTGTGTGTGTGTGTCTGCTGGCTCCAGAGGGCCTCTGCTTCCTGCTGATTACAAGGTTGGAGGCCCTGGGACTGGGAGGATGAGGCGTGTGTGTGTGTGTGTGTGTGTGTGGGGAGGTCTAACCAGACCAACTCAGGGGACCTCTGCTTCAGTGAGCATGTCTCTCCTGGTGTGTCCACTAGCACCCACGCACACACACAAACACACACACACACCAAACGCACACACACACACACACACAGTGCCTCCAGCTCATGGTTGGACACACACACCTATGAGTGATCGTGACACATCTAGGGGTGAAAAACAGGGAGACGCAGCTGAGAGAGCGGCGTTAACACCACCCCAAGGAGCGCAGGCAAATTGTTTTCTCCCGAAATGACGCCACCTTCCAATCCGTTTTCTTCTTCTGTGCGCTCCGCTGCTCGTTCGCCAGAGCAGAAGTCCTGTGGCCCTCTCCCGTAATGAGACTGGGTGTTTTGACAACCCGCCCACCCCCCCCACCCCCCCCCATCTCTGCCAAACTCACAGACCCTGCTTTGTTTAGGAAAGCTCTCTCCGTAGCGCTGACATCATCCGGAGGCTGACCTCTTCCTCCCGTCTCTCCTCCTCCTCATCCTCCTCCTCTTCCTCCTTTCTCCTCTTGTCTTTGTTCTCCTGCTCCCGCTCCTCCTCTGAATCCTGTTCGTCCTCTTCCCTTTTCCGCCTCCCCTCTCACTGTGGCAGGACAGTATGTCAAGCTCTGCAGTCTGAAGCCCTACAGATTAGGGGGTATACACCGCAGTCCACTGCGTCCCGCCCCTCCCCCCCCCACCCACCCCTCTGCGGTCCAAACTTCCATCGCGATGCGGTTCACTTCTCGATCCCCTCCTCAATCTCCCCCCCCCCCTTTCCCCATCGTCAACCCCCCCCCCCCACTCCTCCTCCGCTTCTTTCCTTCCTCCTCGTCCGTCTGCTAATCTCCTCTCCTCCGCCCCGCCACCCCGTTCTTCTGATGATCCCAGATTGTGACCGACCCCCCCCCCGCACCCCTCAACCTCTCTCCCCCGCCACACAGACCCCATCTCCTAGCAGGAGAGAGGAAGGCAGGGGTGGTGGTGGAGGGGCTGGGGGTGGGGGTGGGGGGAGGCCTGCTTCCCCACAGGCATCCCCTGGCCTAGCTCAGAGACCCGGCCGCCTGAAGGTCCACCTTCCTGCGGGCCTCCACCACCGTCCTGATGGATGGCTGTTTTCCACGGAACCTGATACGGGTTCTATCAAGCGCCAAAGTGGAATTACATGGAATTATATTTTCATTGAGGGTAGTTACCGAGGGTAGCCCCCTACTCTCCAAACTCTCACTCTCTCTCACACACACACACACACACTCAGATTTGAGCTGTGGATGTTGGTGGACTGGAGATGAAAACTTGGGCTCTCGTACTTTCGGTAGCGCTTTATTTTTGGTTGTTTGTTTTTCTAGAAAAATTCGACACTGGAAATAGCTGCACAGAAGCAGGCTCGGAATTGCATTAAACACACCCTATGCTTCTAATACTTTCCACTCTTTAATCTACTTTTTCATTTTTATGTATACAAATATAAGCACCAGGTCTGCCCTTCTATTTCTCTTTCTCTCTCTCCCTCTCTCTCGCGCTCTCTCTCCCTCTCTCTATCTCTCTCTCCCACTCTCTCTGTATTTTGGCATTAACCCTTGTTTTTGGAAATAACCCCAGACACTTCAAACAGAGCAGTAGTTGTGACTGAGCAGGATGTAGCAGTGACCTGCCCTTTTTCGCCTGCGTGTCTCGATAACCGTCTCTGCGCGTAGAAACTTCCAGAACCTCGGCATGGCTTTAGGGGGTTCTATCAGGAGGACATGGAAAGATCAGGACCCACATGCCTCACGCCTCGCACGTGTGGTCTCTCCTTGGCCTCCGCACCCCTCTCCAGTCCACTGTCTCTGGTGCTCATGTGCGTCTGCTTAAGAGTTTATATCTGTGTGTCTGTGTGTGTGCTGTGGAAGTTGTGACTCTCTGCCGCTCCCCCCCCCCCCACACACACACACACACGCACACCCCCCTTTTGTGGTTTTTCTTTTTGAGGGGCTACCCCTTACTCACAGCCATGGTATGGGGCAACCACTAATGACCAGCTTGTAGAAGCTGGAAGACATGTGGGACTGACCAGAGGACCTCAGGGCTGCATTCTTCTGGTCCGCCCGGTCTGACCAGATCACCTCAGAGTTATGAGCTGAGACAGCGGTGGTCTCTGCAGTGAAGAGGCCCCCTCTCCCTACAGCTCTGCCCCAAAGCCTCGCTCCCCGGTGCTGACTACCAAGGCTGGCCTGCCTCCCTTATGACGAACTCCCACTCTCTGGTAGGGAAGTCGGGAGGCTTTTCTGGTCTAGACGTCGAGGACTTGAAGCGTTGCCCTCGATGACATAACTTTGCGTCGTACATTTCGACACGCTCTGGACGAATAGGGCCGCTTTGCCACTTGTAAACGAGCACCGCTCGACACGTTTTCTTCGAACTTGAGACGTCGAAAGATCCCATGTGTTGTTCTGAGGCCCAGGAGACCGAGGGAGAGAGAAGGAAAGAGAGAGAGAGAGAGAGAGAGAGAGAGAGAGAGAGCAGGAGAAGGAGAGGAGGTCTGGAGGGAGAGAGAACTTGGATGAGTGTAGATTTAATTGGGTACAGCAAAGACTGGCTGGGTGACTGTCAGCACTTGAGAGATGAAGATCCCCTCTCCTCTCCACACCTATCTCCCCCTCTCTCCCCTCCACACCTCCCCTCCCCTCTCTTCCCCTCTCGTCTCCTCTCCTCTCCACACCTCCCCTCCCCTACACACCTCCCCTCTCTCCCCCTCTCTTTTCCTCTCCAAACTTCCCCTCCCCTCCACACCTCCCCTCTCTTCCCCTGTCGTCTCCTGTCCTCTCCACACTTCCCCTCCCCTCCACACCTCCCCTCTCTTCCCCTGTCGTCTCCTGTCCTCTCCACACCTCCCCTTTCCTCACCTCACCTCCCCTCCCCTCTCCTCCATCTTGCCACGTGGACTGAGAGGCGTGCTGTCACGCTGGAGCTGCTGGCTGTGATGACATCATTGTAAAGAGACGAAGGGCAGTTCAGAGACCCAGAGACCCATCTGTTCACACTCTCTCTCCTTCCCAGTCCAAACAGAGCTCCTTAACAAATATTACATGTACGAATCCTTCAGAACGCTGCTCTGATGTGTGTCTCCTGTCAGGTTTCTATCAGGAGATATTGGACGCCAATGGCGAAGTTGAACTGGCTCTCGGAAGGGGAGCCAGGTCTCTTTAGCATAGAGAGACGTGAACTTCACGGAGCAAACTCACAGATGATTGTGATTAGGAGAGACCAGCTGCGGTGTCAGGGGAGGAGTTTGGGCTGCAGATGTATCGATGATGGATCTATAATAGTCCCAGGGTGTCAGAGAGACGAGAGGTGGAAAGGGAGGGACTTTGTCCTTCTCCTAAGTCTCCTGCTGCTCATCTGCTCCTAACTCCACTTCTCCTCCTCCTCCTCATCCTCCTTCTGCTTGTGCGTCTTCTCCTTTGTCGCCAGCCTCCTCTTCCGCCACCACCTCCTCCTTCACCTCCTCTTCCACCACCTCCTCCAGCTTGTGCTCCTTCGACTTCCTCTTGTCCCCCTCCTCTCAATCGCCTATCACCTCCTCCTCCTCCAGCTTGTGCCCCTTCGACTTCCTCTCGTCCTCCTCCTCTCAATCGCCTATCACCTCCTCCTCCTCCTTCTGTTCCTCCTCTCGCTCCCCCATCACCTCCTCCTTCTCTGCACCACCTCATCACATCCTTCCCAGACCACACAGCTGGAGGCAATTACTAAGCTGCTGTCTCCGCTGACATGTAGCGTGTTTGATTTGGGAGGCCGCCGTGCTGCGCGGTTGGTGCCCCCGGGCGAGTAGCGCTGACGGTCCGGGCAGGGGGCGGGCTGGGGCGGGGCGGGACACGGAGTTCTACATGGCACCCCGCGCCCGTCGAGATCAGGTTTCGATTATCAGTAAGATAAATATACCCCCACCCCCACCCCCCGTGCTGTGTTCACAGCTTGGACAGGATCATCTCGGCGTGTGCGTGTGTGTGTGTCGAGGAGGGGGGGGGGCGCTAGAGGGGAGCCCCTCTGACAGCGCGGAGACACGTGAAGCGCGGGTTTACGCACGGTTCAGACAAGCCCTCGGCGGAGGAGCGCTCCTCGTCGGGCCACACTCGTGGTTTACGACAGAATCTCCACCCGTGTTTCTCTCTTATTACCCCTGCGGGGGAATCGAAGGAAGACGTTAGTTCTGCACTGCTCTTCAGTGGACGTCACAGAAGCGGGGGAGAGAGAGGAGAGGAGAGGGGGGGTGCTGGGGGGGGGGTCAGGGGAGCACATATGGCAAATGAATCTGGGGAGGTCGCCGAGGGGGGACCCGACCGCGTTCCTTGTGCTGTCGGGAGGACCGAGCGTCACCCCGGGGTGGGTTGACCTCATTAATCACTTCCTCCCGTGTGTGAGGTCACTTTGGCTCTGTCGGAGGACGCCCCGGTCCTCGCCAGCTACCGCAGGCCCTGTGAAGGGATAAAGACCACCCCCCCTCCCCCCCCCCCCCCCCACCACACACACACTCGCGCAGGCACACACAAACACACACGCAGATACACACGCTCAGTCTCTTGCGGTCCACCAGAAGCAGCCACGTGGAGGCTGAGGTAATGGTTGGAGGTCAGGGAGAAATGAAAGCAGGATCACATCAGACAGTCTGCAGAGGCCCGAGGCTCTGGAGCTCGACTGCCTTTTATTCAATCATAAAAGCAACGTCATGCAATTTAACACACCGTTTCTCCAATCTGGACTGCGTCCTCGCTTTTGTTGCCGCCGTGCGCCGCTTCAGTGTGTGTGTGTGTGCGTGCGTGATTGGGGCTGTGTGTGCTCATGTGTGCTTTATGGTAAAACGAAACGCACGCGCGTGTAAGTATGTGCAACTCATACGTGTGTGTGGTTGCGACTTGTGTGAGTAACGGGTAGCATGTGCTACCCAGCTAAGCGTAATTACCTCAGGTGACACCGTAAGTAAAACCTAACAAGGGGAGGGAACCGTGGCGGTGAGATCACCACGACGATGAAGTGGCCCCTAGGGGCCCCCAGACTTCAAGAAGCTCCTGACCCCCATCCTGGATGGGCTGATGACTAGCATGTGTGCCTGGATAGCTTGGCTGGGCAGCTGCTGTGTGGAACCCCAGGAGGGGAAGCTAAGGTCCTGGCTCACCATAACCCCTGCTCCCCTGATATCTGAATCAACTTCCCAACCATGGTACCTCGTCATCGAGTCCATGGCCGGGGCCGGTTGTGAACGTGGTTTTGCTGGTGTGTAGATCACTGAGTCACGCGGATGCTATGGAGGGATGGCGGCACAGGCCATCTCTGAGCGGGTGCGTCATCGAGCACAAGGGAAATATCTGTGAGGTGTGTTTGAAGTGAGCAGGGTTTGAAGTTAACGGTGGCGAGTTTGCTGTCAGTTGTGCTTGATAAGGCCTGGGGGAAGCGTTATGTCGGTACGCTATCCAGCGAGCGACCGTTTTTGTCAGTTATTGTTTCCGTTTGAAAATGTACTGACTCACCTTCAGATGCTTGAGTTCTAAATATTTCC
This sequence comes from Hypomesus nipponensis, assembly GCF_054491055.1. Classification (NCBI taxonomy): domain Eukaryota; kingdom Metazoa; phylum Chordata; class Actinopteri; order Osmeriformes; family Osmeridae; genus Hypomesus; species Hypomesus nipponensis. Next base: position 13,112,404 of record NC_140362.1, read on the forward strand.
GACGCTTCCACCAGAGTGAGTTATTTTTCCAAAACGGAAGCTAGCTAGCTTTAGTTAGCTTCCGTTACCTAGCAACCTAGCATAATACTCGTAGCAATGCTACTACCTGCTAATGTTACTTGTTAGCCTCCTAATTGTACATTTTGAAGCCATACCATACCGTTTGTCATATAGTTTTTGTCCATTGGAAAATAGTTGGTTGGAATGTTCAGAATCACACATTACTCTGTGGGGCCCACTTTCGAACTATTGCTCATGTGCGACGCTACTCCTCCTTAACAGGTTAATGGGCTGTTCGTGGAGATGTCCAGCCATGGCAACATCTCTATTGTACATGGGGTGCCAGAGAGAAGATTTAGTTCCGACTTTGGTCCCGCCGTGTCTACAATTAGCACATGCGAACAACTCCAGACACAACCTTCCACTGACGTTTTTCCTCTACCTTTCCAACTTCAGTCTCCACCATCCCTTCATCCCTCCATCTTTCAACCCCTGAACCCCCTTCACAAAGGTCATTATAAACCCATTAATCAGATTGTGTCATAGGTTACTCATGGCCTGGCTTGTGTCGCATGACTCAATGTGTAAAACAAACACCGGGTTCTTTATTGCGTTCGACAGGTCCACTGGTTTGACTTGGACATGGGGCTGAACTCCATAAGATCATGCATTCATCTGTGTGTGTTAGGATAATTGACCAATTAGTGGGATGTTTCAGATAAGAAGTGTTCGGCTGGAACCGCCTGGTAAAAAATTATTTCTCCTGACACATGTGGTCAAGGATCCAGCTGTGTTCAGACTCGGAGGTCCGTGATAGGTCCTGAACAGCTTAACCTTGGAGGCTCCTATTGGATCCCATCCCACAGTGGTCTGAGGATTATCAGGTTCTGAGATTTCCTATAGCCCTTCCCAGTGTGGATGAGCCCAGGGACTCTTTATACAAAGACAAGTTTCACATGTAACTTGGGAGGTCCACGTATCAGGTTAGGTTACACCAGAAGTGCTCCATTGGCAAGGCGCTCTCATTACCACCCCTTCTCATAGTATCAACTGACTGTTACCACACCACGGAATGTCTGTCTCTGCCGACGTTCTCCGAGAGGTTGAAGGTTCTCCTCTAGTCTAAGTTGGGTGGAATTGTCCTACACACGGAACTCTGCATAAAAATTAAAGCTTGAATTTTTGAGGTGAATCCTCAAGGTGTATTCCACTTTTCAAACAACTTAGTGACCATGTTTTATTTTCCTGGCTTAAGTTTTCGCTGTATCAGTTTTTATTGGGGTGCAGCGGCAGCTAATGGTGGCTTGCTGGAGGAAGTGGAGGCTGATTGAAGTGGTGGCCGTGATACCGGAGACTCTTTGATCTCAGTGGGACTGTCTCTGGCATTGCTCCAGAGCCTCATCAGCCCTAATGAAAATCATAATGCATGTTCATAACTGCCCTGAAGCTAACACTCTTAGCCTCAGTCAGCTAGGAACCGCTAACACGCTAACTAAGGGTTTAAATGGGAGTTTGCATCCTTCACATCTGAGGAACATGATTATGTCCGTTCAGTTTGATGTTTGGAGAACACTTTACCTCAAGCCCTGTGTAGAAGCCGCAGGAAAATGGATGTTCCTAACATATACAAAGTTAGCTTTGTATCTAGATCTTTTCTATTTTTATGTTTCACATTTTTAGCTGAAGATGACTGTGCTCACTTCAGAGTTTTGAGGCGGTACAATAATGGAAATAAATATATGTACAAGACTAATTAAGGATAGATTTATATCATGACTGATAGATCATGACTTTATCTTACTTTAAGCGTCTGCTTAACATTTATGTTTGGTCATAAACATTGGAATTTTGAGATTGTATACCAGAGCTTTATTGGATACATATGTGGCGTTTATAATGATCTCAGATATATTATTCACCAAATATTGGTGATCACATTTAACAGAAATCCTATAAAAACAATTCAATATGTTTCATTTGAAGCGATACTGGCGGTGTGGGGGACATATGACAGATACTACTTTGTGCCAAAATGCTGCTGGTGATTGTCTCCTATTCATTTTCACTCCTTTTCTGGCATGAGAGTTGTTGTGCATCACTCCTTTACGCAGACTTCATAGCATTGTCTTGGTTCGTTCCTCGGAGGCTGAAACGATCACTTTCCATGGTGTCACAGCTCTCCTGCGTCTCGGCTTGCTCCGTTTTACGGCAGCAGGCAGGTTTTAATGAAGAGTGAAGTGATGTACGGCCAGGCCTGACATCAGGGAGTGCACAGTCTCAGGCAGACAGTTCAAAAACACCATTCTTCCTTCCAACCCCGTCTGCCCTGAAGGGATGAACATAAACACATAGCTCCCAAACTAAGGAAAACAGAGGGGGTCCGACAAAAGGGGCTCTCCAACCCGACCGAGAAACAAACACGGAGAACAGGATCTTGTTTGCCGAGCCCTCCCGAGACTAACAGCTATCATTAAGCTCCCTTTTAACTATCAGTACATGATGTGTGTTCCATCTCCGTTTTCCCAAATGAGGGCCTCGTTTACGAGGGAGCTCTTTAAACGGAGGCTCGTCTCTCACCTGGTTCCCTTTGTTGTCCTGCCAGCTCTATGGGTACCTGGAGAGCGAGCCCCTCACCCTGCAGCTCTTCATCGGCACGGCGGACGACCGCCTCCTCCGGCCGCACGCCTTCTACCAGGTTCACCGCATCACGGGGAAGACGGTGTCCACGGCCAGCCACGAGGTCCTGCAGTCCTGCACCAAGGTCCTGGAGATCCCCCTGCTCCCGGAGAACAACATGAGGGCCATGTGAGTGGGGGTGGGTGGGTGGATGGATGGAAGATTGATAGGTGGGTGGATGTATGAATGGATCAATGGATGAATGGATGGAGGGTTGCCTGGATGGATGAATGGATGGACAGGTGACTGACTGACTGACTGGATGACTGACTGACTGACTGGATGGATACACCACTGACAGGATGGGTCCATGGATGTCTGCATAGATGTCTAACTGTCTGGCTTGCTTCTTACTCGTCTGGATATATTCTTTCTCTACCTCCTAAGTGTTTCTTGACTCTGCAAATGTCGTCTCTACTAATGAGGTGTTTGTTGAGAGGCACAATGCAGGGCCTGAAACAGGAGAGGCCTAAGCGTCACTGGTTTTAAGTCATCAACAGTCTGTCAGAAAAAGCACTGACTGAAGGTTAGTTCACCCACACAGTCCATACAGCAGTCCTGGTCACCCAACTCCCCGACCAGCATCAAAATGACTCATGGTAGGACCAGCCAGGGCTCAAACTTGGGTCCTTCACATTTGGGCTCACGTGTCTACCATTAAACCTTGAGGATACCCTTGTGGCCCCAGGAAGACATTTAGTGTAAGGCAGGGCTATCCCCAGAGCGCGGTTACGAACCAACCCCCTCACGGTAGCATAACCCACACTTGAGTGATTCCTGGTGTGGAGCTCTGAGCATTGCTCCAGAGGTTTTGGGGTGGAGGTAATGGTGGTGGTGGGGTGGGGGGGGTGTAGCTTTGCTCACTGTCCAGGCAGCAGCTCCCGTCCTGGGGCTCCGTGCTGGCTGGAGTAGGTCCTTGGCCCTTGGCCCAGAGCTCTGTGTTATGGATAAGTCAGCGAATAAGGATATGGATAAGTCTGAACTGGGGTTGCGTAACCTCCCTCACCACCCACTGTTCCAGCAAGGTTTACTCTTCTCGGTCTTTCAGAAGTGAAATATATATTAGCACAGGAATTGATGTAGATTTAATGGGACTCTATTAAGTTAGAGTGAATTTTAATATTTGTTTAAGTATTGTGGGAAGTTACCGGCGCTATTTGGTAGGAGTTTGGAGACACCGGAGAGCTTTGACTGAGATCTGACCCGCTCTGGTTGGGCATGGATGACTTAAACATCCAGCCATCCAGGAACTCCACCCTGCCCTCCCTTTTTTTTATCTGAGATACCCAACACTGTCAGGGAATTCAGCGAGCTGTTTGGTATCGCACCAGCCCATAGATTTTACAGGGCTCTGTGGTCACTGATCTGAGTTCGGAGGATGATACTGCAAGTTTGTCTTGGCTTTTCTGGCCTTCCTGCTAGGAGAGGAGAGGTGTTGAGACTGGAGCCTGGAGCCAAGGCCTGGGGGCGGGGCTTGGTCCTTGCACCTCTGGCCTGGTGGTTGGTTGGTGGTTTGAATCTTGAGTCTGTGGGTGGGTTCGGGTCTTGGGCTGGAGTCCGGACCAGAGCATAGGCCAGGTTTCCTCTGGACTGACTCGAATAAAGGTCAGGTTTTTTAGAATGGCTGCAAACGGACTGACTTACTCTTTCCACTGGGCTGTTAACTCTAGACCCGATAACGCTTTGCAGTGCATAACGTGGCTGTCTTGCCAGGCCTCCTCCCCTCCTTTGCTCCCTTCCTCTTCGCCTTCTTCCCTTATTTCCTTCCCTCCTTTCTTCCCTCCCTCCCTTCTTTGCTGTCGTCCTCTATACTCTCACTGGCCCGCGACTATAGGGCTACAGGTCACTGTGTTATTCGCTTCTTTCCCTATCCCGTTTCAGTTGCCCAGTTTGGTGCTTACTGCACCAGAAGGCCATGAAAAGAGACAGACAGTAATGTCCATTCCAACAGACATTGTGCAATAAAAACCCAGCGTGGCACTCCAATTATCATGTGTTTGGTTAAAAACCATAACTGCGTGACTGCACACTTACATCATGCGTCGTCGGAAAGGAGAGATTTGTAAGTGCGATGGGCTATTTTTCTTATTTATTCAAATTCGGCCGACCAAAGTGAAGGGGAAAAATAGATTTGTATAAAACCTGACATTTACCATGTTCCAGTTATTCCGCCCCCAAAATCTCCGATGTGAAATAATTAAAATGCCAAACCATATGTATTCCCTCACTTTTTACCAGCCTCGCCACGCTCTTTATTTAATTTCTTGAAAGGCCAGTTTGAAAAAGTGATGCCTTTTTCCACCAAGAAGGAAAATCCTTCTCCCGCAGAAAAATGAAGTGAAATAAAATAGTCAGAGAAAACATGAAGCTTTGCGTCTAAATGTGGTATCGTTTAGTGATATTGAAACTTTAAATGTTTGAAATGTTCAAAGTGTGAGGCTAGGCTGGTGAGACGAAGCAACAAAAACTCTGAACCCTGTCAGCCAGCCAGCCCCTGAGCCAGCCAGTGAATCACCCAGCCAGCCTTGTCAGTTAGTCAGTTAACCAGTCAGTCAGTAAGGAATCTAGAAAGCCAAGCATCTCTTGAGTCAGCTAACCAGCCAGTTGACTTGCCACTGAATCAGTCATGCCATCCAATCAAACCCACCAGCCTGTCGGTCAAGGTGAAACCTCTCCTCCCCCTCCTCCTCCCCCTCTCCACTGGCTGACAGCATCGACTGTGCGGGCATCCTGAAGCTGAGGAACTCGGACATCGAGCTGCGTAAGGGCGAGACGGACATCGGGCGCAAGAACACGCGCGTGAGGATGGTGTTCCGCGTGCACATCACCCAGCCCAGCGGCAGGACCGTGTCTCTGCAGGCCTCCTCCAACCCCATCGAGTGCTGTAAGTCACACACACACACACACACTCACACACACACACACACACATTCACATACCCACACTCACACTCACATACCCACACTCACACACACTCACACCCACATGCACACACCAACTCACAAGCAGACACACACAGACACACACATCCACACACACACATTGCAATGAGGTGGTATCTATTGTTGTAATCTACCCAACAAGGCTACCATTTTATGACTTTCTGGACCTAATTCTATGCCTCTGCAGCAAATGCTTTTATGTGATGAAAGCTGTTTGCCAAGGCAGTAGATGCATGGAGGGGAAGCCAAGCACATGTGTTCTCTATCCTAGAGTACTGTAGGTTATGAGGGAATCATAAGTTATAGTGCTAAGATTGGCCTATTAGTAGTAGAGGTCATTCCCCAGACCAAGATCTGGCAGGGAGATTCCTAAATCTGTCATTCTTTGTGTGTGTGTGTTTGTGTGTGTGTGAGTGTGTGTGTGTGTGTATGTGAGCGAGTGTACGTACGCACGTACATGTGTGCGTCTATCCTCATGAGGTCCGTGAAGAAGGTTACGAATGTGCTGGCTATTGGGTTTCTCTTCCCATGTTGATGATGTCAGACACCGCCCTCTATACCACCCCAGGTCTGAGGGACCCCCCCCCCCCCCCCCACACACACACACACACACACGCACACTCCCCCCCCCCTCAGGTTACATGACGACGGCTGCTTTACTGCAGTGTCGGGGCTTCTCACAGATGGACAGGCCCCGTCGAGGCGTAGTGAGGTCATGGCGAACGCCGCTGCGTTTCTGGCTGTGAAGCGGCCTCGCGCTCTGACCCCCGAGCCCCACGCCGCTCTGGAAGAGCCGCCGACAGGTGGATCGTAAAAACCGCCGTTTACGATAATGAGCCACGTGACGACGCATTCGCTGTTTATGATTTGTCGCGGGGGTTCTGAAGAGTCATGCGTCTGGATGGAAAGACATCGCCGTGTCATCGCCGAGGCATTGTTTTGATCAGGGGTGTTTATGCAGAAAGCAGCTGCAGTCTGAAAACGGTTAACAGTCTTTAAAAAGACATTAGAGGGTTGATAAGGCTTCGTAAGGCGCCTCTGTGTGTGGGTGCGTGTGTGCGTGAGTGTGTGTATGTATGTGTGTGTGTGCGTATCAGCTGGAGGTCTAGGGATGGATGGAAATTGGGGAGTAGCGTTATGAGGCTTCAGTAGTCAACTTATGTGTGTGTGGGTGTGTACCTCCACAGCCCAGCGCTCAGCCCAGGAGTTGCCCCTGGTGGAGAGGCAAAGTGTGGACAGCTACCCTGCCACAGGGGGCAAGAAAATGCTACTCAGCGGACACAACTTCCAGCCAGACTCCAAGGTGGTGTTCCTGGAGAAGGCCCAAGGTAAGAGCTGGTGCTGGCTGATTCTAACTGCAGTCTTCTCTCTTCCCTCCCTCCCTCCCTCCCTCCCTCCCTCCCTCCCTCCCTCCCTCCCTCCCTCCCTCCCTCCCTCCCTCCCTCCCTCCCTCCCTCCCTCCCTCCCTCCCTCCCTCCCTCCCTCCCTCCCTCCCTCCCTCCCTTTCTCTCTCTCTCTCTCTCTCTCTCTGTCTCTCTCTCTCTCTCTCTGTCTCTCTCTCTCTCTCTCTCTCTCTCTCTCACTCTCATTCTCTCTCTCTCCCTCCCTCCTCTCATTGCCTTCTCTTAGTCTCAGCTCCCGTCAAAATAGAGCCGGCCTTGCCAGGGAGCCACATGTGGAGTACATTAAGTCTCTATATTTTTAACCAGAGCGTATTTACATTTGCTGAAGTTTCCATTGCCTGTTCTCTGACGCTCGCCACAGACTTTAGGAATGAATCACAACCCGGGCATGTGCAATGTCTCTCTCTTTCTAGCTCTCTCTCTCTCTCTCTCTCTCTCTCTCTCTATCTCTCTCTCTCTCTCTCTCTCTCTCTCTCTCTCTCCCTCTCTCTCTCTCTCTCCCTCTCTCTCTCTCTCTCTCTCTCTCTCTCTCTCTCTTTTCTCTTGGTTTGAAACGTATCTATATTTATTTCCCTCTCCCTCTTTTTCTTTCTTTCTTCCTCTCTATTTCTTTCTAGTGCCCTCTTTTTCGCTGTCCCCCCCAGCTCATCCTCACCTCTCCGTCCGACCATCTCCGCTCTCTCATTTTGCGTCACACCTTCACCCCCCCCCCTCTCTCTCTCTCTCCCTTTCGCTCCTCCTCTCCTCCGCTCTCTGAATGAATCATTGTTATTTGGATTTTTCCTATTCGCCGGGTGCGTGGCCTGCGCGTGTGGGAGGCGGCGTGGCCGCCGCGAGGCTCTGCGGATGATCAAGTTTACTAACACTCATTTCCTTGATTGCCGTCGACGAATCAAAGCCGGGCCGAGTAAACACAGGCAGTGGTGATGGTGATAATGATGACAAGGATGATGCGGAGAGTAGGCGGACTGCAGAAGGCCTCATGAGAGACGGAAACGCCGCGTGTTTCCATCATTCATCAGGAACAGGAAGACAGATATGTTGTTGTTCCCAAACTGTACGCCGCCGCGTGCTGACTGGAGCCGCTCGCTGGCAGTCCGGTTGTGTCTGTGGCCGCAGGGTTTTAGGACCCTGCGGCGGCGGTGGTGTTTGTTTTGTTGTTGATCGGGTCTGAGGTATGTGTTGAAAAGGGCTTCCCTCAGCCTTATGCTGGCTTTGCATTCCCCGCACATCAGCCTCCACTCCTTTTCTCTCACTCTACACACACACACACACACACACCACAAACCTCCAGCCCCCCCACCCCACCCGGCCCCAGCTGTCTCTGTGTCCCCCATCCCCTGGCAGACCTCTCCCCACAGCCCCTTGGAACCTAATGTGGATGGGGGGAGGGGGGGGCTGTTTGTGGTGTCTGTGTGTCTGTGTTAACTTAGTCAAGGAGGGAATCCTCCCCCAGAGGGAAGACCTCTCAGCACCCACCCCTTGACCTGCTGCACACCTGCTCTCTGCCCCCTCGCTCTCTCTCTCTCTCTCTCTCTCTCTCTCTCTCTCTCTCTCTCTCTCTCTCTCTCTCTCTCTCTCTCTCTCTCTCTCTCTCTCTCTCTCTCTCTCTCTCTCTCTCTCTCTCTCTCTCTCTCTCTCTCTCTCTCTCTCTCTCTCTCTCTCTCAGTCTCAGTCTCCTGTCCAGTTCCAGTTGGGACCCTTTCTGCTTCTTTATCATTCTGTGTCTTCATTCCCCTGCTGGCATTCTCCCTTCTTCGTCTCTCTCTGGGTCCATCTCCTCCTTTCTTCTCACGCCTGGGAAAGTGATTAGGCCGCTGTACAGCTCAATGCTGGTGGGATCCCCCTTTTCTTTCTCTCTCTCTCTCTCTCTCTCTCTCTCTCTCTCTCTCTCTCTCTCTCTCTCTCGCTCTCTCTCTCTCGCTCTCTCTCTCTCTCCATTTTTATCTCCCTCTTCCCACATTGACTTCATGTCTGAAAATGTGCTTATGACCAATTGAAGTATGAATATATAATATGTTTTTGGCTTTCGGAGCCTGGTTATGCTGATTGAGAGAACTTCCTAATCCTTAGCACATTTCTTATTGTTGATGTTGGGGCATATCACTGGGAAAAAGAGAAAAGGCACTAATAAAATATAATCATGTTAAAGATTCATGCCATGAATGTGGTTTCAATGACATTGGAAAAGGGCATGAATTAAAGCACCTATAAAATGCATAGCATTGCTTTAATTGCATACACACACACACAGTAACACTCACACACATTCAAACATGCACAATGCATCACTTCCCAACATCCAGTCACCGCTGCTGTTACCCAATGGTAACAGTCATTACAGCAGCAGCCAATCAGAGGTCAAGAGAAGTGGCCCTCGTTCCACGGCGAGCTCCAATAAACACCTCAGAGGACATTCTGGAATGTGTTCCACAGCTGCGCCAGGCCGGACGCCCAGAGTGGGCCTGGGATGTTGCAAAATATGTGAGACTGCTAGGAAGTCCTCTTTGGTCTGACGGTTGGTGTTTGGGGTTCCCATTCCCGGATGTTGCTGGTTTGATTCCCAACTCCATAACGTCTCTCAGGCGTCCGTGAGTGAGGTGCGGGAAGTGTGCTGGTGAAGTGCGCTGGTGAAGAGGAGCGAAGACGTCACGTTCGATGGGAGAACAGGGGGAGGGAGGGAGGCGCAGCACACCAAGCAGGTGGCTCTTTCATAGTCGAGCCAAATGCTCCCTCCCTCCCTCCCTCCCTCCCTCCCTCCCTCCCTCCCTCCCTCCCTCCCTCCCTCCCTCCCTCCCTCCCTCCCTCCCTCCCTCCCTCCCTCCCTCCCTCCCTCCCTCCCTCCCTCCCTCCCTCCCTCCCTCCCTCCCTCCCTCCCTCCCTCCCCCCAGTCATCCATCCCTTTCCCTCTTTGTGTCTGACCCCTCCCTCTCCGGTGTGTTGTTTTGCTTGCCTGCCCCCCCCCGCACACACACACCCCTCCTCCCCAAAGGGACCCCCTCCCACCAGGTCACAAACGAGCAGAGCTCGTGGAGGCTTCCTCTCAGGGAGAGCTCTAATGTGCCCCTGAAAAATAATTACTACCGTTCAAATGCCACGGCCGTCCCCCCCGCTCTGCAACGACTGACGCAAACTCCGCCGTCTGTTTGTTACCTGTGTTTGTGTGCATGTGCATGCGTCCAGGGGCGTTGTGTGATAGCTAGCCTATGGCTACGCTTGCGCATGTTACTGTCCCCCTTGGCGTGTGTACGTGTGTGTATCTGTAGCTGGTGCTGGAGCAAGCCCATGGCGCTGTTTGCGCGAGTGTAACTTGACTGTGTGTGTGTGTGTGTGTTTGTATACATTATATGTGTGCATCTGTAGCCGGAGCGGTAGCTAGCCTACGGCCCTGTTTGTGTGTGTGTGTGTGTGCACGCAGTAGGAAGTGTTGTCGGTGACTCATGTGTGAGGGATTCCCTGTGGAAGAGTGGAGCGGAACAGGCCAGACCCTTAGAGAGCGAGGGAGAGAGAAGAGAGGGAGGGAGGAGGAGGAGGGGAGGAGGAGGGAGGTTGTCGAGACACAGAGTGGTATCTGTGCGACGTTGTCTTTCTAAGCAGCCGCTTCACCTCAGGTCTATCTGAATGCTCAATCGGACAGCTTACAAATCTGTCATATTTACATTACATTTACATTTAGTCATTCAGCAGACGCTCTTATCCAGAGCGACTTACAGTAAGTACAGGGACATTTTCCCCCGAGACAAGCAGGGTGAAGTGCCTTGCCCAAGGACGCAACATAATTTGGAACGTCCGGGAATCGAACCAACAACCTTCTGATTATTAGCCCGACTCCCTGATAGTTCAGCCATCTGAAGATATCTAAAGGAAGAGAGAGACGGACTTCGGGCCAACGGGTGAATCTTCCCAGGGTTGCTATGATGAAGCCTAAACAGGGTTTACAGCCTTCAAAGCTTTGATGACTTGGTTCATTAATGGTCTTCTTGAGTGATTGGCAGGATCTCAGACATGATCCCTCTTCTTTTATACCGCTGCTCAGATGATCCCTCTGTCTGTCTGTGTGTCTGTGTGTGTGTGTGTGTTTGTGTGTGTGCGTGTCTACTTTGGCAAGGGAACAGAAAGGCATACCTGGCGCACCTCGTGGGGTGTGTGTGTTCTGGCTCGCCTTGCTTTCCATTGGGCCGGGAGGTGGAGGAGGGGAGTGTGGGGGGGGGGGGGGTGTCCGAGGAAAGCCTATACTCTGACTCAGAAAGAAGAGGCTAAGGGAGGGGTGGGGGGGTCTCCCTTGTGAGCGGAATCGTTTTTACATCTGGATAGCCTCAGTTTAGTTGCACAACTGGACTACGATACATTTACATTTGGTCATTTAGCAGACGCTCTTATCCCGACCGACATACAGTAAGTACAGGAACATTCCCTCGAGGCAAGTTGGGTGAGGTGCCTTGCCCAAGGACACAACGTCATTTTACCTGGCCGGGAATCGAACCGGCAGCCTTCTGACTATTAGCCCGACTCCCTAACCGCTCAGCCATCTGACCCCCTGGATACACCAGGATAGTCAGCACAGCGCAACTGGACTACGATACACCAGGATTGTCTCTCTATAGCACAGCACAACTGGGCTAGGATACACCAGGAGAGCTTGGTGCAGCATCCACCAACCTGGAAACTATAGGATGTCTTCCTCGTTCAGCTTGTCAAGGCATACCTTGTGGAGCCATGGCGGTCCCACCGAATCAGCTATGGATGAATGAAGACTGTAGAAAACAGAGAAAAATCACTCTGGATGTGTCTTTTGTAAAGGGACCAGGCTGGACTGTCTGGAGGGGCACATGATTAGGTCTCTGAATCATATTTTCCATTAGCCAAAACCACGGGAGTGAACGTCCTCTGTGGCATTCTGCTTTTGTTTACCCGCAGACAGGAGAGATCAGAGGAGAGTACACCACCGTGACACACAGTGAAGCTCACTGTTGTGTACTCTCGATGTGTGTGGCGGTTAAGCTTCTCTGTCACTTAGTCATCGCACCGTGTAGACAGTTGACTTATCCGACCCGAGACAGTTGAACGTTCATTGTGTGTGTGTGTGTGTTTGTGTACGTGTGTGTACATCCAACCCAATGAGCCAATCCAGGGAGTTCCCTGGCCCTGCCTCCCAGCCCAGCCCAGCTCTGCTCAGTGTTATGACTGGGAAGGAGTCTGGAGTCTGGAGAGGGGGGGGGGGGGACGCGGACGACAATATTTCACCTCTCATAGCCTGCCGGAGGAGTGGAGAGGCGGAAGGAGGCCGAGGTAGACATGGAGGGAGGGGTGTGTGTGTGTGCGTGTGTGTAAAGGCGGGGGTGTTTTCAGGAGCAGAAGCATTTTGCAGATGTTGCGGGGAGCCAGCGGAAAGTTCTGCGGTTCTCCGTCGTACGGCCCTCTGTGAGCTCCAGAGGAATGCCACACGTGGCACCGGCCCAACACACAGGAGGTGAGGGAGAGAGGAGGAGAGGAGGGAGGGAGGAGGGAGGGAGGAGGACAAGAGCAAAGAGGGGCAGGAGAGAAAAGGGGGAGGAAAGAGGGGAGGGGGGAAGGTGAGATGAGGGGAGAGAGGACGGGGGAGAAAGGTGCGTGGGGGGGAGAGAGAGAGGAGGGTGGAGGGGGGGGGGGGGGGGGCGGGTCTGTCGAAGCCTGTTTGTTTTTCTTTCATCTTGTTATTTTATTGGAGTGTTTCATTTCTGTAGCTAAGAAACAGAGGGAGGTACATGGGAGGAGATAGAGAGATAGAGATTAGTGAGCGATGAAGGCATGTAAGGGAGGAAAAGACAGAGGGTGAGAAGGGAATTGATGGGCACAAGACCGAGAGAGAGAGAGTGAAAGAAAGTGAGAAAAACATGTTTACTTGGGGTGGGTTGGTATCGGAGTGTAAGGTTTCCCTGCTGGAGAGAATCCCAGAGCGTGGGTAGAAGGAGGAGATTCCCCCAGACGTCATCTCTCCCCTCCTCTCCCTGTTCTCTCTCTTTCCCTCTCCTTCTCGCTCTCGCTCTCGCTCTCACTCTCCTTCTCTCTCTCTCTCTCTCTCTCTCTCTCTCTCTCTCTCTCTCTCTCTCTCTCTCTCTCTCTCTCTCCCCCTCCCTTCCCAGTATCGCTGCCACCTCACCTGAACTGTCTGTGTTCCAGTCTCTTGTGCCTCATCCATTTGCACACTGCGTGTTCCATCAGGCAGCATGGCAACATGCTGGAATGCCAATCTTCTGCCATGTCACAGCTGTCCTCAGACCACCCCAGTATTACCCTATCCCCCCCCCTCTCTCTCTCTCTCTCTCTCTCTCTCTCTCTCTCTCTCTCTCTCTCTCCCTCTCACTCCCTCCGTCTCTCGCACACTCGCTCTCTATCGCCCCATCTGCTTTTCTCCTCTCCTCCATGAATATTGCCTTTGGAAGCAGATATCTGGATACCTCCACCTTCTCCACCTTCTCCACCTTCTCCACCTTCTCCACCTTCTCCACCTTCTCCACCTTCTCCACCTTCCGGCTTTTTCAGCCGACCCCGGCTGCCGCCCGCCTGGCCGGACAGAGATAGGCCCTGTGTGGGCCGGAGTCTTCCTGTGATGTGAAAAGCACAATGCTGTGGTGTTGGGGACTGGTTCAGCTGTGACCACAACACACGGACCTGGTCCACACTGACCTGGTTTAGTCTGAGAACTCGATACAGAGTATCCCTCCCAGACTTTCTAGAACAGGGCATAGACCAGACCTTCTAGAACAGGACATAGACCAGACCTTCTAGAACAGGACATTGATACCAGATATTTTAAGCGGGCCGATCACACCGAGCACGTTTTTGGGGGCAATGCGCCGCTAGCAAACGCAAGCTCCTCCCTTGAGCCGCGCTTCGCGTTGTACCCACCCACTGTAGACAAAACAAAAAACGACTAACAAGGTGTTCTTGAGGCAGCCTAACATGTTCGGTGGGATCACCCCCTAAAGCAGAAGAGAAGGACCGGATCTCTCAAAAAACAGGACAAAGATACCAGATCTTCTAGAACAGGACTGAGAGAAGAAACCTCCTCACCACATCAAGGATGACGAAGGGCGGCGGATTTCGAAACGTTTACACAGCAGAGTTAAAAATACACTCGAGAGACTAAACTAAATACAACATATGAGGTTTGCAGCTATAACAATTCAGCTCTCTCGGTTTCCTGCCAGACTGCAGTTTGTAATCCAATTCAACTTCTCGTAGCCGTTCAAGCTCAGTCATGCCGCCCAGTTTTGTTGACAAGCGCTGATGATGATGATGATGATGCAATCCTAATGCAGATGATCCTCTTAACAGATGGGCACCACCTCTGGGAGACAGAAGCCAAAGTTGACAAGGACTCCACCAAGACTGTAAGTTCAGCTTGAAGTCAATGACAGTATTTGAAACGTTTGATTCATTTTTCGATGTCTATTCATTGTATTGTATTAGCCATATTATCAAAGCTAGTCGGTTACTATACACGGTTGCATTTAAACGTATGAAATAGAAAATAGAAAATACGGGAATGCATCATATTTACCAGTCGTTTCAAATGTGCGAGGGAGTGTTTCTCGCGTTTTGAGGTCATTTGGACGTGAGGTGAATGCAGCTGTGGCCGTCTGTAATCATATCTCTGATGTAACCTGTGTTAAGATGTTGCCATCGGAAACATGGTGATCACACGGAGTGCAGCAGGCCATGCAATCCTGAATGGAATTTTCACAAAAATGTTCCTACTCCTCACCGGCTCGCCTGTAGTAAACAGTGATTCCTCTTATTGGAGAGGATAACAGATGCACACGAAAAACACACACTGAAAATTCCCACTTACCATCGGGTGCGCTGATGATACTGTAAATACTCAAACGTAAACGTGGTCTGATTACGTCTTAAGACTCCCTTCAAGAATGTTTTTATTCATCTTTCATACACAGACACTCTGCCCAAGGATACCATGGAGACCGTGACATGCGGCTTCAGTTAATACTGAGGGCTGCACATAACAAATAACGAATAAAGCCTAGTTCATAGGCTACTTTGTGTTTCATTAAACGATGTTGTTGAAACGTCGTCTCTGAGAGAAGACATCGTTCTCACAATTGACAAGAGCTCAGTGAAGGTCCAGACTCCTGCTTGTTGCATGCGAGCTTGTTCCCACCTGACGTCAGATAATGAGGGATTCATTAAGAAGCGCTGCTAATGGTTTCGAGGAACAGAGTTAGGTCCACGCCACCCGCAGACCCTGCCTAAACTCTAATGTTGTTATTGTTGATGTGTGTGTGAGCTTGTGTGTGTGGGGGTTATCCAGGTGAATGGTTTGGTTGCATCAGGAGAGTTGAGTACGGCCTCTCTCTCCCTCTCCCAGATCTAATTGGCCATCAGGGCCGACCGGGTGGTAGGTCTGGTCCCAGATGTTGGCACTGGAGAGGGTGCAAGCTAGTGAGCCAACACACACACACACACACACACACACACACACATACGGCACTAAGCTTGTTTATGGTTGAAACAAGCAAGCAGAGCAACATGGAGAACGTTCCCACATCTCCCATGCCACCTGCAGGTCACTGCCTGGTTGTTATTGAAACACACACATCCTATACTCACACGCACAGATATACATACTGCACACAGACACACACACACACACACACACACACACACACAGAAACATACTGTACACTCACACACGCAAAGAAACACATACTGCACACAGACACACACAAACAGAAACATACTGTAGACACACACGCAAAGAAACACGTACTGCACACACACACACACACAGACATACAAACCCACACTATACACACAAGCATGGAAGCAAATAACTGGGACGACACACTCTCCAGCCTCCCCTCCCCCACCATTCAACCCCACAAAAAATGTGCTGAGCCAGGGCTGGTTGCTTCCTGTCTGGCCCCTCTCCTGGCGTATGCAGGCTCCCCCAGAGGCAGGCGGTCAGACCGGGAGGCTAGTAGGCCAGCAGTCAAGCCAGGCAGGAACCAACCAGCCGGCTGGCCGGCCAGGTAGTCAGACAGACACATTAACCCCCCACCCGGTTAGTCTCTGAATGCGGTCAGGGGTTCACCTCCCAGCTGGCCTGCTGAGGTCACTTCCTGCAGGAAGGGAGGTGAGGGTGGGGGTGAGCAGAAGAGAGGAGAGGAGACAAGGGCAGAGGGGAAGAGGGGAGAGGCCGAGGAGAGACGTGCACAAACAGAAACGTCGACTCCCAACTATTGCGTGATCAGTACCGGTTCA
Source organism: Hypomesus nipponensis (assembly GCF_054491055.1). NCBI lineage: Eukaryota > Metazoa > Chordata > Actinopteri > Osmeriformes > Osmeridae > Hypomesus > Hypomesus nipponensis. The sequence goes on from NC_140362.1 coordinate 13,128,689, forward strand.
TGCTGTGTGTGTGTGTGTGTGTGTTATGTTCAGACGTCATTGGTGGTAGAGATCCCTCCCTATCGCAACCAGAGGATCTCCAGCCCTGTCCAGGTCAACTTCTACGTCTGCAACGGCAAGAGAAAGAGAAGCCAGTACCAGCGCTTCACCTACATGTCCCCAAATGGTAGGTCACCGCAGCCTGCTGCATGTTCCTTCACTTGTTCCTTCACTGGCACTAAGATAACCTTCCTGTCCCCCCAAATGGTAACCATGACAACCCACCTATTGGCTCACCACCCGAACGTTGTCATTTAGCACCCAGTACAATCCCACTGGGCTCGCCTCTCTTTTCGTGTGATGTCACGGGCTTTGCTACCTCGTCACAGTAACACCCGATTGGTTACAGCCTCACCCTGTTGTCGCTTTAGACAGAATTGTTCTGCGAAGTTGTCCATGCAGAGTGTGTGGGCAATCAGTCAACCTTTCTGGTGTGGTGTCCAGGTTGTTACATCTAAACACCTTGGGCAACTAACAGGGAGAGTTCACATCAAGTCAGCCTACCTGTGGGAGCAGGGGAGAAGAAGAGGTGTGTGTTTGTTCTGCGGCACGGTTGCGTTCTCCAGGGTGGAGGTGAGATGAGGAGACGTCTGTTTTGAGTTTGTTCTCATCTGCGTTCCCTAGCAATGAGTTAGCAGCTGATTGACAGAAGCCTCACGACAAGGGCATAGGGTATAGCTTGGTGGTCAGAGCATTTAACTGCAGATGAAGAGGAGTTGCAGGTTTAAATCTTGTACTGTACATTACATTGGATGGAAGCATCAGCTCAACAAATACATTACTATTAACCTGGCTCATACATCCACACACACACAAATCACACACACACACACACACACACACACACAAACACTAGACATAGAGACACACACACATAGATCAGCTGCATGTTCTTTTAGAAACCCAAAGACCCATGCTACTGCTCATAGTGTTTCATAGTGTTTTGGAGATCTATCTCTCCCTTCTAATACCGAATAGGGGTTCTGCACAACAGATTAATTTCACACTGGCGGCTTCAGAATCAAGTTTTCACCAAAAGCTTTTTACTCGTGCTTTTTCATGCTTAAATGCTTCCGTGCTTTTAGAGATTGTGCTCGAGTCAGGCTGACATCAAGATCATCACCAGATGGTTGAGAATGGATGCGATAAGCTGTGATTCATCTTCAGAGACAGAGAGAAAGAGAGAGAACGAAAGAGAGAAAGGGAGGTAGAGAGAGAGAGAGATAAGGCAGGGGGAGAGAGATCGGGGGAGAGAGGGGGGAGACCTCTACAACACACAGCCCTATTAGGAGATCTCTGTTGACAGAGAGACGCGAGGCATTGTGGGTAGAGAGCTGGACAGAATCACAACGAGGCCTTATATAGAGTCTATACTGAACATACACAAACAAACACACACACACACACACACTGACTAATAAGGCGGGAGTTCAGCTGATATATCAGCTGACACACACACACACACACACCTACATTTATTTAGGTGATTGGGTCTATTGTTTACATGGGTTCTCTTGTGTTCACCGCTGGTGTCTGTGTCACATTGAGTTTAAACAGAGCAGAGATCTAAACAGACTGGTGCGCATCATGCAGACGCGTCATCAACGTCAACATAACCTAGATACCATATTCAGAGGGAGAGAGGGAGATGGCAGGAGAGAGAGAGATGGGGTGTAAAGAGAAAAAGAAGGGGGGGGGGGGGGGAGAGAGAGAGTTTGAGTTCAGACAGAAACAATTAACGCAGTGGCCAGGTACAGGGGGAAGCTTTTGTAGTTGTTGTTTTGAAGTTGCAAACAGAAGGGGCTTGCTGTCATCACTTCCTGTGAGCGTGTGAGGCCTTCCTGTGTGCCGGGCCACTTCAATCATCCTGTGGTGTTTGACGGCTTGGGGACACGGCTCCTCCCTCACGCTCTGGTGGCGGGCCCCCGCTATAAAAAGACCAAACCGCCGCCTTAAATAGCTTCAGCCGTCTGAAAAGCGGAAGGATGAACCCGACACACTCTGGGCCACAGATGCGTGCAAATGCAGCTTGTTTTTTTTTCCATTGTGGTGAGGTGACTGTCTAGTTTTTTTGTTGTTCCAATACACATCCGTTCCGTGTTTGGCGAAACTCTTTCAGTACAGCCGCGGCCCACCTGACATGTCAACAACAGGCAAATACTACAGTATTTACAAACACTGTTTGGTGCGCGGGGTGCCCTTGATTTGTTTTTCAGAGAAATATGCAAGCGGTCACATCAACACGAGCTCCGTTTCTATGGATACTGAGACCCATATCGTGACGAGTTTGGTCCCCCTTTTTCCCCCAGACATAAGATCAGTTTCTGGTCTCTCCCCTGTAGGGCGAAGCTATGACACGCCTCTCTCCACGGCGACACATCGGTCCCATGTTAACACAGGGGAGACATCGGTAGCTGGCGTGTCCTTGCCTCTCCAGTCTCTTTGACGGGGACACGAACACGAACGGGTTCCGATCTCCCTCGTCGCTGTGCTGGAGCTGATGTCGCGTCTCACCGAAGTACACGGATCGTACACGCTTGAACGACTACGCCGGACACGGAGATGTCCGACCACGGAAGCCCTCTGCCTGGCTCAGTCCTGACAGGAGGGTCGCTTCTGTGTTTGGGGTCTGTCAGGAGTGGTCGTGTTTGGGGGCTGTCAGGAGCGGTCGTGTTTGGGGGCTGTCTGGAGCGGTCGTGTTTGGGGTCTGTCAGGAGCGGTCGTGTTTGGGGTCTGTCTGGAGCGGTCGTGTTTGGGGCTGTCAGGAGCGGTCGTGTTTTGGGCTGTCAGGAGCGGTCGTGTTTGGGGCTGTCAGGAGCGGTCGTGTTTGGGGTCTGTCAGGAGCGGTCGTGTTTGGGGGCTGTCTGGAGCAGTTGTGGTTGCCTGCACCAGATGGTCCTTTCTCGGTGTGCCTGGATCAGACGTCGGGGCGAGCGGAGATCCGAGCCTCTGGTCTTCCATCCTGGTGTGAACAACCGGGCTTTTCCAAGCCGCCGTCCAATAACCGTAGCGTGAGTGGGAGAAGTTGACGTGTCGCTCTCTTCTTTTTCTACAAATCAGAAACAGTCTTTTGGTCAAGCCACATGAAACAACAAGACGTTGTTGAGTTCTGGCGCGGAACAAGGTCCAGACCGGCGCTTCTCGGAACCCCTTCTATTTTTACAGGCTGCGTGTGCGGAGATTCCTTTAGCTGCCTCAGGTTCTGCTCTGATGGGTGGCTGCAGGTCGTCAGTACTGCGGGTCTTCGTTTTCTGCAGGTCTTCAGTATTTCGGGTCTTCAGTACTGCATGTCTGTAGTAGGCTACAGGATGTCAGTACTAAAGGTTTTCAGTACTAAAGGTTGAATGGGTTATCCCACCTTATACGTTTGTTTGTTTTTTTTATATACCATGACAGACATCAGGAAGTGAAGTCTGCTTTGTAGTGATGACTAAGATTTAGAAGCCTGCTACTACGTTTTTCTTTATTATCTTGGTAATCATAGGCTCTGTAGGTCAGTCCTATGGGTTCTCTCACCTTATAGGTGACAAATACTGGGTCCCTCTGAGTGGTGTCCCTGTGTCCGCAGACACGCCCATGCTACCCCTCCCCCCTCCCCCCTCTCAGCAGTCAGCCAGATTGGCCTGGTGAAACACACCTGTGAGTTCATTAACCAGCACCTGCTCCTCCCTGCAGGAGGCTGGAAAGAGCTTCGTCTGCACTCTGTCTTAAACCGAAGAGAAACCATCGTCAAACAGGGAACCATGTACAGCATATCAGTGTGTTTAGACATGCCGTACTATAGTGTGTATAGTGTGGTGCGTGTGTTGTGGGGTGTATAGTGTGGTGTGTGTGTTGTGTTTGTGTGTATTGTCGTGGCTTCTGTGGGGTGTATAGTGTAGTGGGTATTGTAAGAAACCTTCTGTCTCCTCAAAGGGGCTGAGCTTGAGAAGGATGGGTGATCAGATGAGCAACGCTGTAGGCCGACCCCCATCCCGAAAGCTGCCAATCAGAATGAGCGCATTTCTTCCCAGGATTCTCTCTGCTGTGGGCTAAACCGGTGGAAACGAGTGTCTCTCTCACACGAAATCCTACCCCACTGTTGGCCATAAGTGTTTCACTACACACACACACACCAGAGGGACGGGAGGAACAAGAGGAAAGGAGTGCCCGGTAAAGACCAGATCAGTTGTGATCAGTTTAATGTGAGCAGCCCAGAAACATGTGCTGAGCAGAGCCTGTCTGAGGGCCTTAACCCACAGGTCTGACAGGAAATGGAACTCAGCTGGAGACAGGACTCACAGGGCGATCCTGCTCTCTGGCCCTGCTGGACAGGGAGAGGAGAGGAGAGGAGAGGAGGGGAAGGGAGGGGAGGGGAGGGGAGGGGAGGGGAGGGGAGGGGAGAGGAGGGGAGGGGAGGGGAGGGGAGGGGAGGGGAGGGGAGGGGAGAGGAGAGGAGAGGAGAGGAGAGGAGAGGAGAGGAGAGGAGAGGAGAGGAGAGGAGAGGAGAGGAGAGGAGAGGAGAGGAGAGGAGAGGAGAGGGGGGGGAGGAGGAGAGGACGGGAGGGGAGAGGCGAGGAGAGGAGAGGGGAGGAGAAAGAGTGGAGAAAGAGGAGAGGAGGAGGGAGGGGAAGGGAGAGGAGAGAAGGGGAGAGGAGAGGGGAGGAGAGGAGAGGGGAGGAGAAAGAGTGGAGAAAGAGGAGGGGAGGGGAGAGGGGAGGTGAGGAGAGAAGAGTCAAGTGATGAGAGGAGAGGACAGGAGAGCGAACAAGTGGTGAGGCATGGAGAAGAGAAGCTTTCAAACCAAGAGAGCCATCTTTGGCTTCACTACCATCTGGGCACCGCACCCCGACACAGACAGAATGTCATTCCATGCACGCGTGGTCTCCAGCGTTGCAACAGAGAGCACAACTCGGTGCTCTGTCACCACGCAGTGTCTCTCACCTGTCGTGCCTCCTATGCCACCAGAGTAGGCCCACGTCCCTGGCCTCGTCTGCGGAGGCCCCCCGGGGAAGCCTCCAGGTCCCTGGGGCCCAGCCAGTTGACGGGACTGACGTAAAGGTCCTCTCTGCTGGGTAATCACAGCCTCTGAGCTGGGGCCCCCAGGAGGCCAGGGTGTGAACCCTGGTACCTCAGTCCCGGACACATCCTCAATAATAATAACATCAGCAGAGAGGACTAATATACACATTACGCCTCTGAAACACAGAATACACTCCTCGACGCGCCGAATGGACTCCCTAAAAACACATATTATATCGTCTTTTTTGGAGTTTTTTTTTTTTACAGTGTGTTCATTCCCGGCTGTGTTTATAGAGACTTCTGAGACAGGCTCCCTTTGTTAACAATCAAACCGAGTTATTTTATTCGGAGCAGCGTCTGCACAGTGCGAGCAGACGTTTACAGACCCCGCGAGCCAGAACACTTATGACTGGCATCAAACAGTCACCACACCCGTTAACACACTTTAACGACAGCGCCGAAATAGCAACAGAGCCGCCATTGTGAGTCACAGCCTGCTGGTGTGATTCCGTAGGGTGTCTTTTGGCGGGCCGGCGAGGGGTGTCTCGGTGATCCGGCCCACTCGCAAGCCGGCCCAACCAGAGAGAGGGGGGTGGGACAAGAGTGTGGGTTGGGGTGGGGGGAGGGGGGTCTCTGGGCCAAGGGCTTTCCTGTTCGATGGTTTGGGCCTGGTTCTGTCTGTGCTAGTGAGTGGGCCATGGATTAGGACTGCAAAACAAGTACATCTTGTTTCAGGGAACAAGCTTGTAATGCACAGGTTAAGTGGTGCGTATGTTTAAATATTCAACAAATCCATTGTTCTCTGGACCATCAGCACACGATGGTCCAACTAGCAGGTCTGTCAATCCGACAGTTCAAACCAATCAGTGAAATGACAGGAACCTCTTCCAAATGGAGGAGCCAGTAAACTGGGCGGAAAGACCAGCGAGTGGGGTCAGGACCCCCTGTCTCCTCTGTCGGCACTTCTCTCGTCTCCTCTTTTGCGTCCTCTCCTTTCTCCTCTCTCGTCTCCTCTCTCTTCTCCTCTCGTCTCCTCCCCTCTCTCTCGCTCTCCTTTTTTGCCAGAAGACCATAGCTTCTGAAACCTTAGTCATTTAGTACTAGTCTCCTAAGAGCGAACGGAGAGCTCCCTCCCTCCCTCCCTCCCTCCCTCCCTCCCTCCCTCCCTCCCTCCCTCCCTCCCTCCCTCCCTCCCTCCCTCCCTCCCTCCCTCCCTCCCTCCCTCCCTCCCTCCCTCCCTCCCTCCCTCCCTCCCTCCCTCCCTCTCTTCATCTCTCTCTTTCTCTCTCCCTCTATTTTATAGGATATGAGGAGGGCTGGATCCCAGTCCAAAGACAATAGGCCCTCTCATGATTAGAGCCAGCTGTGGCTTTTCTGCTCTGGTGACTCATCCATTTCTCCTTTCTTTTTCTGTCTTTTCTGTCTTTCTTTTTTCTTCTCTCTCCTCCTGCTAGGCTGGAGACACGTGGGGGTGGGGGTGGGGGTGGGGGGGGGTGGGGTGGTAGAGATGTGGTAAGGTGCTCAGCCACACAGAGAGTCTTCCAGTGGCTGGTGGTTGTTAGTTTGGTGCAGGAGAGCCACACTCCCAATTGCTTTACTCACCCTGGCTCACTCACTCACTCACTCTGCCACGTGGAAATCTCGTGTGTCTAATCTCTCTCCGTTTCTTTATTTCTCTCTCTCTTCCTCTCTCTCTGTCTCTCTCTTTTTCCAGTCCCGCTAATAAAGACAGAGCCCAGTGATGAGTATGAGCCTCTGGGGGTGCCCGGGGGTCCGGGGGGGCCCTACTACGGCCAGCCGCGCCTCACTCCCATCATGCCTGTGGTTGACGCTGACGCCTGCCTGGCTGGGGGCTACCCCCCCTGCCCCCCTCGCCGCGGCAGCATGGCCTCCTCCCCCAGCTCCAGCCCCACCCTGCACGACCTGTCCCCCGTGGCCTACCCCCTCCACGGGGCGGGCCCCCTGGGCTCGGCCCTGCAGGAGGCCCCGGGACACCCCTCCCTGTCTCACTGCTCCCCTCCCTCCCCAGAGCCCACCTCCTCCTCCCCCCTGGGCATGCTCCACTCCCAGGGCAGCCCCCACCTCAGCAGCCCCTCCGGTCCCCATGGCTACCACTCCCTCTACCCCAGCAGCAGCCCCTCCTCCTCCTCCCCGGCGTCTCAGCCCTCCACCCCGGGGGGGGCGGCGGAGAGCCCCTTCATCCCCACCTACAGTCCGCACAGCCAGCCCCAGGGCCAGGCCCAGCCCCCGGGCCGGCCCCAGGGCGAGGCCCAGGCCCGCGGCTCCCCCCCAAGCCTGCAGGCGGAGGCCTCCAGCTCCCCCCCTCTGACCGTCACCGTCAAACAGGAGCCTCAGGAGCTGGATCAGATGTACCTGGATGATGGTGAGTCTCTGTTCCACGCGGTCACACACCTGACCACGCGGTCACACAGCTGGTTAGAGCTGGTCTTGAACTGGCAACCCCTTGTTTTAGTCGGAGTCGTGTGTGTGTGTGTGTGTGTTTATTGCTCCTGACGAGTCCCGGAGCGCCCCAAAACGAGCTTTCCATGGGTGAACGTTGATGCTGTTGCCCTTCCTGAGACCCACTCCTGTCCCTGTTCCGGAATGTTCCATGAACACGGCACATTGCATTTACCTCACACCTTTTCTGTCTTATCTGCACGCCCGCACACACCAACCAACACGCCTCGCTCTTTCCTGGTGAAATACCTCCCGCGGATTTACGTCAAATGAGCTAATTTTAGACGGGATTTATTTGCCTTTCGCCGCCTAGCGCTGCCCCCGCGTCTGTTATTGGATGAGCCGCTTTATTTTAGAACGCTTAATTGCCTTGATGGGATTTGAAAAAACAACCTGTCCAAACAGGAGAGAGAGCCAGGGTCGGCAGAGGTTTTCTCTGGGCAGCCACTGTGACACGCGCTGGCAGGCCAACCTGTTGACACGGCCGCTAATGAAGGAAGCAAAACAATAGGTCGGGTCTTCCTGTGCCCGTGCGGAGGGGCGGGGAGGTGAGGCCGCAGGAGCCTCCGTTTGTTTTCCCATGTTCTCCCCCCGGAGCACCCCCCTGGGCGTAGGGATCTACGTCATTAGGGGAGCCTGGGGGGGTTTGGGGAAGGGACCTCCCCCCGTCTCCTCCCCTTCCCTCCCCCTGCTGGCCCTGAGCTTAGGGGGGAGGGAGGGGGGGCTGTGCCGGGTTGGTCCAGCCCCCGCTGAACTGAACCACACACGTGCGCAAAAACACACGCGCACATGCCCGAATGCTCACACGTTTACGCACGCGCGCAAACGGTCACGCGCACGCACACCCTCGCTCTGTCTCAAACACATCGACACTCGCAACCACACGCGCGCGCGCTCACACGCACGCTCTCTCGCACCCGCGCGGCAAGGCCGGCCCCTGGGCCCCTCGCTGTGCTGCTGTTAGCAGCGGGGGCTATGTGAGGGCAGCGGGGATCGTGTTGTGTGTTCTACTGCTGAGCTAGGGAGATAAAAGGGGCCTCACGCCAGCAACATCACTGGCCCCCTGTTCACTGTGTGTGTGTGTGAGCGTGTGTGTGTGTGTGTTGTGTGAGCGTGTGTGGACAGTGCGTGAATATTAGTGCTGAGGCTGTCTCTGAGAGCTGGGGGGGGGTTTTGAGTGTTGGAGAGGGTGGGGGCGGGGAGGGGGGGCCGAGCATGTGAATGTGTGGATCCGTAATTGAGTTGTAGCGCAGTTGTCAGCATATCTGTCCGGCCCGGCCCGCCTCGTAAACACTCTCTCACTCTCACACGCGCGCACGCACGGCGCGAAGAGAGGAAGCGCGTCTGTCATCGTCTCCATAACACGAGCACCCGGAGGGTCCCTTCGCCGCACCCTACCGCTCTCCGTCACACGTCCAGAGATGTGGCTGACGTCCCCCCACCCCCCCCCCATCCCCCCAGTGCCATTCCCCCCCCCCCCCCCCCCCTCCCCGGTGATGTGATTAGCCTCTCTGTGTGTGTCCACTCTCGCCGCGCCCCCCACTCCAGGAGCCGGCAGAGCGTTAATCCAATGAGGGAGTAACCCGAGCTCCATCCTGCGCCCCCGCGTAATCGGCCCCGACGCCGAGGTCCTTTTACCCCCGTGATCGGGCGCACTGCCGAGGCACGCCCGCTTCCCCCTCCGGGCCACCGCCGCCACCGTGGAGCGCCGCGCCTAACCTCGTTTGCCCCCGCCCCGCGAGCCCATCTCCTGCCACTCCACCCCCGCCCCCCCTCCCCTCGCGGCCGGCCCCCAGCGCCGAGGCCCCGTGATTACAGCTGCATTAGAGCGCCCGGGGGCTAGGAATGCCCATCGATCGATGCAGGATGGCAGCCAGGCAACTTGCTTGGGGAGGGCGACGACCTCACGTCCTTTTACTGTCTGGCTGTCCATCTGTGGTTGGGGCGGGGGGTTGGTGGTGGTCACAGCCATCCTGCAAAGGCATCTGAGATGCAACCGGATCCTGGCCTCCAGCCTCCAGCCTTCACTTCCAGTTACAGTTACAGTCGTCGTTTTAGTGCCCGCCCCAGGTGTGGTTCGGTAGCTCCCGGCCCAAGCCTTTTCGGCCCCCAGCCTCCAGTCTTGGCCCCCAGTCCCAGGGAGAGGTGAGGAGGATGAGTGGAGCTTCTCCATCGTGTGCATTACCCCTGTATGGTAGCCCAGGCGTCATTAGAGGGAACACAAGAGGATGACCTCACCCCGGAGCCGGTGATTTACGCCGCTCGACGAGCCCCAGTCGCACTCCTCCGCTCTCCTCTTTCACTCCCCTCATCCCCTGCTCTCCGAGGCGCCTACTGCGGTAGCTGCCTCAACCCTAATACCTTCACCTTTCCTCCCCTCCCTTCCTCCCTCCCTTCCTCCTCGCCTCCCTCCCCTCCCTCCATCCCCTTGTCCATGTCCAACGCGATTGGAGTCTGCAGAAAGACATTCGAGCTTCCCCAGGGTGGAGCGCCTCTCCCCTCCCTCCCTCCCTCCCTCCCTCCCTCCCTCCCTCCCTCCCTCCCTCCCTCCCTCCCTCCCTCCCTCCCTCCCTCCCTCCCTCCCTCCCTCCCTCCCTCCCTCCCTCCCCCCTCCCTCCCTCCCTCCCTCCCTCCCACGCTCGGCCCCTCATCAGCCAGAGGAAACGTCTCTCGCTCCCCCCTTCCCCTTCCCTCCCCACCTCACCAGGCGCTGCGCCAGGCCTCTGAGAAATCACTCAGCCCCCTCGGCCCTCTCGGCTACTGTGCGTCCCCGGAGCTCCTGTACCCACCTTCCCTCCCTCCGCCCCCACCAGCCACCCTAAGCCTTTTGTCCTCTCCTTCCTGTCCTTCCCCCGTCCCACCCCTCCCCCCTCTCTGCAGTTCCTCATAGGCTGAACAGAAAGGCAGGGGGCGCTCTGGGTCTCTCACTGTGGCGGGGACAAGACACGGTGGCCCCGGCGGAGGTCAAGGGTCAGCTGTGTGTGTGTGTGTGCAGCATGTCCAGTGTGTGGAGTTACGTGCGTGGTAGGCTCCCCATCTCCTGGGCACATGAAGAGAGGTTAGTCCTGGTGTGGTCACCCGGTCCACCTCGCGTTTGGCCTTCAGGCCACGGCAGTGTCTCACCCCATCCCCCACCCGCCCGCCCGCCTCCGTCCTGCCTCCCCCTCCTCCGCCCTGCCCTGAGACCACCACGCCCCCTCCCTCCCTCCCCCCTCCCTCCCTCCCCCCTCCTCCTCCTTCGCCGCTATTGATAGCAGATGCCGAGAGCGGGTCGTTAGCCCTGCTAATGAACTCGTAAACAGGCGGGCTGTGATGACGACAACGCTCTGTCCCCCGTCCGCGGAGCTGCCGCGCCACTTACGTCATAGCCCCTCCCCCCCCCCCCCCGGCCACCCCCCCCCCACACACACACACACACACACAAATCTCTACTGACCCTGACTTGGCGCTGTTGGCCCCTGCCGCTTCACATGCTTTCAGGCAACACTTGGCACCTCCAGGCCTGTCTTGCTCCCCGACACGAAGAAAGTTTTTTTCTGTGTGTGTGTGCGCGTGTGTGTGTGTGTGAAAGGGGCACACACCGTCTGGTCCTGCTGCTGAGTGTCCTGGCTCATTAGCCGCTGCTGTGACGTGTGATGTCATGAAGGCCCAGCTGAACACACACGCGTGCGCGCACACACACACACACAACTGATCGCTGCACTGAGCGAGGTCTAATCAAAGAGCCAGACTCGTTGCAGCTGGGGTAGGGGAGCAAACACAAGGCTCTTATTCACCAGCATAAGAACAACATACACCAGCTCATGTGGCGG
>NC_140362.1:13145000-13190000 GCF_054491055.1 Hypomesus nipponensis
GCAACTTGTTCTTCTCAAAGTGTTTTTTCAGCCGAAAGCAGAGTCGATCAGCCAAAATCAGAGTGTGGTTGAGGGGTGTTATGCTGCGCAATAGCTGTTTACTCGGAGATGCAGAAGGGCTGCGATCGCTGCGCTGCTCTCGTCACTGCTGGGGAGGGGAGAGGAGGTCACCTGAGAGCGGCTCCAGCCGTGTAAACACCTCCCCCGTCGCCCCCGGAGACCAGCCCGGGGCGAACACACCCGCGGCCCGCTGGGAAGGAAAGGAAGTGAGAGGACGACAGGGAGAGGAGAGAGGAAGGGAGAGAGAGAGAGAGAGAGAGAGAGAGAGAGAGAGAGAGAGAGAGAGAGAGAGAGAGAGAGGGAGAGAGGTGAGGTGAGGATGGTCGAGAGAGAGAGAAGGAGAGAGGTGAGGTGAGGATGGTCGGGAGAGAGGTGAAGACATGGAGATGGGTGGAGCGGACGGAGAACGAGAGAGAAACCAAGGAGGAGGGAGGAGGTGGAGAGTGAAGATGAGTGGAAGAGACGGGAGGAGAGCGAGAGAAAGATATCACATCGGAGTCTGGAGGAGGAGAGAAGGAGAGGGGACAGTAAACCAGAGAGAGAGAGAGAGAGAGAGAGAGAGAGGGAGAGGGAGGTGAAGATGGTCGGGAGAGAGGTGAAGACATGGAGATGGGTGGAGCAGACGGAGAACGAGAGAGAAGCCAAGGAGGTGGAGAGTGAAGATGAGTGGAAGAGACGGGAGGAGAGCGAGAGAAAGATATCACATCGGAGTCTGGAGGAGGAGAGAAGGAGAGGGGGAAGAGTTGAAGCAGACGGAGAAATGAAAGATGGGATGAGCCGGCAGCAGTGGCCGGCGTGTGTGTATGTGTGCGTGTGTGTATGTGTGCGTGTGTGTGTTTGTGTGTGTGTGTGTGCCGTCTCCAATGAGGGGGAAACTCCTCCTGATGACCCAGGGACTCCCTCACAGCCTCTCAGACTCCCAGAACTCTGCTTACCATAAATCTCTCTCTCACTCTTTGTCTCCATTTCCCTCCCTCCCTCTGTCTTTCCATCTTCCCTTTTTGTCTATCGTCTCCAGCTTTTACTATTGTTTTACGTCTTGGCGACGATGTAAGCTGATTGGCTGCTTCCCAGAGTTCAACAGCTGCCATTGGAGGGAAGACTATAAAACCCTGGAAAACCCTAGCCCCGCTCTCGGACTTGCTGCAAACTCTCTCTCTCTCCATCTCTCTCCTTCTCTATCTCTCCATTGTTGAAGACTAGACTGTTTCTACTAGAATGGTGACTATCAGTTTAGGTTCTGGGATTGTATTAATCATTCTTAAGTATTACTGGAACGACCAGTTGATTAGACAGAGACTTCAGCAAATGCCTCAACATAAAAATGGTCAGTTTAGACACACAAGCAAAGTCTCCCTGGGGCATTAAGGTTCAGATGACAGAATGAGTAGAAAGGGGGAAGAAGATAAGCCGACAGGTGTTCGTTATTCAATCAGGCGAATGCTACATCATAGACTGTGACTGTCATCAAAGCGCAATATAGGTTTCAGTAGGAACACATTCTATCCATGAATAAGTCAAAATAAATGAACATATAATAAGTTAATAGCCGGTCTACTGATTGTAATCAGCATCAAGCACCTTATATATCAGGGATTTCACCCACACCATCTCCCCTCCTCCCCCTCTTAATTGCACTCCATTCCAGAGATCTAGTATATGGATGGATCTGTTCCAAATCCATGTTAGGGCAGTGTAACCTTTCTCCCTGTGAGCAGTGTGTTCTCTGTTGGTCTCCAAAGCATCTCTCTGTGTGTGTGTGTGTGTGTGTGTGTGGTCTTGACCTGAGTGTCAGCTCAGATGAGAGTTAGAGTGCGGCAGCTTGAAGTGGTTCCCTCCCGCCATCTCCGGCGTGCGTGGGCGGGGGCGGCTGATTGGCCATTTAGCGTCTCCGCCGAAACCCGGAGAAGATTTGATATTGCGGGGGAAACAAAAGTCATATGTAGCAGGAAATTCAATTGTCTGTCTTTGCTTGCTTCAAATTCGCACTCCGCTTCCTCGCTAAATCAATTTCGGATGTGCGTGGAGTTTGAGCCCAATCCGAACCCTTGGAGAATGTTTACAGACTGAACTCTCTCATGGACTGCTGCACTGTCAGAATGTGTCAGGGAGCCTGTGTGTAGGAGATTGCATGTGTGTGTCTAATCTGTTTGTGCGCGACTGCATGTGTGTTTCTTAGTGCTGTCAGTTAAACGCGTTATTAACGGCGTGAACGCAAACCCATTTTAACGGCGTACATTTTTCGTGAAATTAACGTTCTTTTTGGCCTAGCAAACGTTGTCGTTTTTTTCACATGCTCTTGCAACACCTACTGACGTTAGAAAAACTACAACTCCACACCGGATCTTGCTAGACCGGAAACAAAGCAACAGACATGCCGCACACACTTGTTTGGGCTTGCGAGCCGGCTTGAGAGTAGTAGGCTAAAGCATCGTTTTGAGTGGATGGCGAGCACGAGACGCCGAAATGGATGCCAAAAGATTCTAAATGGAAAGTTTACTTTGAAAGAGTTGCCAAATGGTTCCATTGACAAGACCAAAGTGATCTGTGCGTTTTGTCATTGTGAGCTGAGCTATCATCGCAGCACGTTCAGTCTGAAATACCACTTGATGGCCAAGCACACAGCTGATGCAAATTCTCCACCCCCTTTTCAAAGCAGGGCGATTGCAATGTTGTTTTCAATTTAAAAAAAGAACATTTGCACTAAGCAATCCGATCCACTTTACCACGTTGATAAGAGCATTAAAATGAGAAAGAATTATGGGACAAAGAGAAATCAAGGGACATTTAGAATAACAAAAATGTGCAGTTAATTGCAAGTTAACCACGACATTAATGCAATTAATCGCGATTAAATATTTCTATTGTTCGACAGCACTAGTGTGTTTTCTGTCTAGGCGTGTGTGTGTCGGTATAAGCGAGTGCGTGAATGTGTGTGAGCGTGTGTGTCTGTACTGCATGAGTGAGTGGGCGAACATACAGAAGATCGATGCGTAATTTTCAAGGAAACAAGTTGCCACCATCTGTACAGAACCTCACACAAACAAGTAGATCACACAGATACAATATGCACACAGAGATAACAGCACAGAGATACAACCGACACCAACATACGTAACTGCATGGCTCTTACCATATTACCGCAGTGTTTTGTTGAATGATGCAGGGAACTTAACCCTCCACCATCTCACCAGCGTCATTGATGATGCAGGTGGAGTTGTGGCCTGGTCTGTGTGTGCTGCTGGAATTGTTCATGAACAGGAATTAACGAGGACTCTACTTTGGTCTTGTGGGTCGTTGTTCAAGCACCATTGTGTGAAGTGGGAGATGGGCGTCTCGATAGCCTCAAACCGAGCTATGGTCAGTAAGGAATTTGTCTATGTGTGTGTGCGTATCCATGTCCATGTTTATCAGTGTTTACCTAGATGAGCTCGGTGACTCATCTGGGCTTCCTCCACGGCAGTAAGGAGGCAGAAGGACACAATGGGAGGAAGCTCTGCTCTCTGTCCCCGCCGGCCCAGAGCCTTGAGGAGGAAGTGTTCACTCCCCCCCCCCCCATGTGATTCTCACACCCTTCTAGCTCTCTCTGGCACTGCCCTCTCTCTCTCTCTCTCTCTCTCTCTCTCTGTATCTCTCTCTCTCTCTCGCTTTCGCTCTCCTTCTCTGTTTATCTCGCCCTCCCCCCCCCCCTCTCTCTCTCTCTCTCTCTCTCTCTCTCTCTCTCTCTCTCTCTCTCTCTCTCTCTCTCTCGCTCTCCTTCTCTGTTTATCTCGCCCTCTCTCTCTCTCTCTCTCTCTCTCTCTCTCTCTCTCTCTCTCTCTCTCTCTCTCTCTCTCTCTCTCTCTCCCTCTCTCGCTTTCCCTCTCTCTTTATTTCGCTCTCTCTCTCTCTTTCTCTCTCTCTATCTCTTCCTCTCTCTCAGTGCGAAAGGGAGAGTGGTTCAGGAAGGAGTGCCCCCCCCTGGGGCTTGTGCCTCCGGTACAAGGCCGGGGTCAGAGTTCAGGATCAGAGAGCTGAGCTCAGGGGAGGTCTGGGAGCTCACATCTTGCCAGGTCGTTGCAGATCACCCCTGTGTGTGTGGGTGTGTGTAGAAGCCTCCTAAGGCTCGACTCCCCACTTCCACTCCTCCCCCTAACTCCTCCTCTCCTGACCGCATGCCCTCCTCTCAGTGTGAGCCAGGCCTGATATTGAACTCAAACACTATGCTAACTCAATCACCATTCTCTCTCTCTCTCTCTCTCTCTCTCTCTCTCTCTCTCTCTCTCTCTCTCTCTCTCTCTCTCTCTCTCTCTCTCTCTCTCTCTCTCTCTCTCTCTTTCTCTGTCTCTCTCTCTCTTTCTTCCTCACCCAAATGAAGTCCTAATGCTCCTGGTCCGTATTAGATAACCCGATATTCGGTTCCAAATAGCTCCAGAGGTCTGATGGACCTCTCTCCGGCCCGGGATCAGTCTTGATCAAAGTCTTAATCAGGAACCCATCATCCTCCTCCTGTCATAACATCCCCCTCGTCCTCTCTCCTCCTCTCCTCTCCACCCCCGCACTCTTACATCCGCCCCATCATCCTGTCATAGCCTCACCCTCACCCCCCCCCCAGCCTCATCTCTCCTCGCATCCTCAAGCTCTCACGTGCACTCCCTCCTCCTCGTCCGCGCGTTGTGGTAAGGCTGCGCATGGGGCTGTAGCCTTATTAACACATACCGTATTTTCCGGACTATAAGTCGCTCCGGAGTACAAGTCCAAAAATGCGTCATGAAGAGGAAAAAAAAACACATACAAGAGAGCAAGTTTGCTTGCGCTCATGCTTGTCTGTACGGTTTCCGATCCCTTCAAGTAGGTCGTCAGGCAGGTTGGAAAGACTGATCATCGGCGCGTGAATCGAGGAAGAGCCCCGTCGTCACATGTCAGACAGATGGAGTCGGGAACCGCGACAGAAATCCTCTAGCAGCTTTGGCGACGTAATCGTCAACGGGAGTTGAGCCCGATGGCCAGGGACTGGGTGCTGACGGACTGATCGGGCCGCTTCACGCTCCCAAACGACGGGCTGCTCCCATGTTGCGCAACACCTCCAACGTGATTTACGGCCCCGGCTCGCGCTCCGAACGCGATGTTCTCTCGATAGGGTTAGGATTGGCCTTTTATCGTGCGAGGAGAAAGCCCGAGTCAGTGAGATTTACTGTGCGGCAGTATATCACAGTGGTATGTTATTATTGTTCACCCGAATCGTTACTACTATAAAGAGGAGTCATGTCGTGGGTTGAGACGGCTGATAGTCTGTGGGGAGCAAACGTTCCAGAGTCTGTTGTCCGTGGCTGGACGCTTCGGTAAACGTCTGCCGGACGACGGCGGCGAGGACAGTTTTAGAGCCGGGGTGGCTCTGTGGTCGTTGAGGATTCTCCATGCTTTCCTGAGGCGTCGTGTGTGCGGTAGACGGCTCGCACGCGGTGGGGAGGTGGCCGCCAATGAGGTGCTCGGCTCATCCCACTGGATGGCCGTGCCATCGCTCAAAAGTGGACTTGTGGAAGTTGGTGAGAGTCTGCAGGGGAGGGAAGGGAAGGGAAGGGAAGGGGAGGGGAGGGGAGGGGAGGGGAGGGGAGGGGAGGGGAGGGGAGGGGAGGGGAGGGGAGGGGAGGGGAGGGGAGGAGAGAAGGAGACAGATAGAGAGAGGCTGGTGTGAGATGAAGGTGGAGTGAAGGTCTGTCACGTGTGACCAGTCTTCGGTCATGACAGAAGAATGCTCTGCCGACCTTCCACCCCTGATCTTTGACGACATCGTCTGGCAGGCACCTGCGAGTCTGTCTCCAGATGTCAATAACGACCATTCCGTCAAAATGACTAAACAATAAACGCAACTCGTAAAAGGCCATGGCCATTTGTGACTGTTCTGCTAGACCGTGGCGTGTTCTGGTGGACCGGACTACGTCCCGCTATTGTGGTTGCGTTCTGTCGCGTTCTTTCTGCCACATCCTGTTTCAGGGTAATTGTCAGCGGGTTGAGGCGACGCTGACGAGCGACACACCTCAGCGCTCTTCTCATCATCGCGGAAACTCCTGGTCCCCGCCGATGGAAAGTATTAGTTAGCGAGGGCGCAGCAAAACAACCTGGCGGTTAAGATGTGGGCGAGCACATGGGGCCGTTTGTACAGCCTGAGAGAAAAGAGGAGGAGAGGGGAGGGGGGGGGGGTTAAAGAGAGAGAGAGAGAGAGAGAGAGAGTTGGATGAGAAAGAGAGAGAGAGAGAAGAGAGAGAGAGAGAGAGAGAGAGAGAGAGAGAGAGAGAGAGAGAGAGAGAGAGAGAGAGAGAGAGAGAGAGAGAGAGAGAGAGAGAGAGAGAGAGAGAGGAGGGAAAGGAAAAGAGAAAACACGAAAGGTGCTGCCTGCCTGCTGTCGCGTTGTGGTGAGGACTTTCCCGTCGTTTGTGTGCGTATGTGTGTGCGTTCGAGTGTGCGTGCGTGCGTGTGACCGCCGCAGGATGCTTGCTCAGAACCCAACAGATGAATACTGACATTAAAGTATGATGGTTTCATTGTGACACCCGTTCGAGGCTCTCTTTTGTCCTGCTGAAACGGAGCTATAAATAACCCCAGCGTGTAAATGCCTGTGTAGCCCCGGGCGGGGTAGGGGGGTGGGTGTTGGGGGGGTGTTGGGGAAACAGCCTGTAGCCTTGGCTCAGGTGGAGATTTTCCAATGGGAATTTCTCCTGAAGGAGAGGGGAGCCCCAACCCTGTTTGTGTTTTTGTGCGCGGGTGGGTGGAGGGGGTGGGCGGGGGAGCAAACTACAAGATAGGCTGATTCAACTCTGTGTGTTGGCAAAGCGGTGTGTGTGTGTGTGTGTGCGGGGGCAGAGGGCTCTGGGGCCTGGGGAGCTGATAGGGACTCAAGACCTGAGATGCCCTGGACACACACACACGCACACACACACGGACACACACCCAGATAGGAACCGTGGGTGGACGTGCTGGCTCCATTCCATAGATTGTGACCTCACTAAGGATCAGCGACCGGCCTTTTATGTGCGTGAGTGCGCGTGTGCGTGTCTGTGTCCTATCATAAGGGAACGGAGTCACAAGGAGTCTCCTGTTTGTTCCCAGTCCAGATGCCCAGGGGCTCCTGCCCCCGTCGCTCTCTTCCGCCCCCTGTGCCAAAGCACACAGCAGATAGTGGCGAAGACGACTGTCTGTCTGCTCAGAGTGTGGGAAACGCGCGGGCACAGGAACTAGAAACAGGAAAGACAAGCGAGGGACTTAAGGGTGTGCGTGTGTGCGCGCGCGTGTGTGTATGTGGACTATGTGTTAAAAAGGGCCTCAAGGAAAACCCGTATTCTTCACTTGAAACATTGTGTACCTGACCAAACGTGATTCACTTTCTCTTAGCGGCCTGTCCATATGTTCCACGGTGAAGAGGAACGTTGGACGTTTGGCAGTTTGGGACTTTTGGGAACTTATTCTGTCTCTCCTCTGCTTTTGTCTCCACAGTTAACGAGGTCATCAGGAACGACTTGTCCAGCATCTCTGTCAATACTCATGCGTAGAAGCACACACACACACATACATACACGCACACACACACACACATCAGGGGACCAACAAGCAGAGCTATCAGAGAAGAAGCTTCCAGAAAACCGCAGACCTGTCACCCTCCGTCCGTCTGTCCATTCATACATCCCTGCTTTCTTTTGCCTCGGATCCCTAACCACAACCCGTGTGTCGTTGCATAGCAACATTAACCCTCAGTGACCAAAAACCGTGCTCACATCTCTGTCCACGTCCGTAAAGGTTATTGTTGAGGAGTTTATTTAGAAGTGGCTCATAAACCTGAGGAGACTAGTTTTACTTTTACGCCTTAAATGACAGTTATCCTTACCCGGGGGAAGAGCAACCCCTCGACCCCCCCCCCCCCCTATTCTTGGACACTCTTCAGAATGTCTGGACTAGCCAATGGAATTGACCACTCCGGTCCTACTGCCCAATCATAGCACAGCCTGCCCCAAGCCATGCCTTATAAGACCACTTCACTTGCCATGAATGACAATCAGTCAAGTTTGATATCAGCCAGCTTATTTTTTATTGTTATATTGTTGGAATCCTTTCTGTTCTAGGTTTACAGGGAAAAGTGTCTGGAATATATAGGGACATGTGAATAGATTAGATTTATCGTATTGGAATTTTTATTATCAGATTCATTTATACTGAATGTCATGTATGATATTATTGTTATTATTTTTTTGTTATAATTATTGTTGCTACTATGTATTTGAAATGTACTTCTATCTATGCCTTAAAGCTAATATGCAGTCTGCTCTTTAACGTGACAGTCTTCCTATTGTAATCCAGTCTATAGCGCTTTCTTTGTGCCCTTTCCTTTCCTCCTGTCACCTAGTGCCTAGACTTTTCTCCTCCTTCTATATCATTCCGTCCAGCAGTCTCAGCAGCGTTCAGGCAATCATGGCAGACGGCCATCCAAAGAGACCCAGAGCTAGAAGCTTTGAACTGTCGTTCTCACTGCCCTTTTCTAGAGCCTTCCACATAGTCACATCTGGACTAGGGACAGAGCCATCGCCTGCTCTGCACAGACTTGGCTTGTAAATATGCACACAATGAATTGAATCAAATCAAACTTTATTTCAACTTGATTTGAGTGTATGACAATCTTTGTATGACCCCCCCCCCTCCCTTCCCCTCTCCCAGCTGGTGTAAGATAGTGTAGATGGAGGGAGGTTTGGGGTCCGCCTTGCAAACCCGGCAATAATTGATCTATTTCATACCAACGGATTTTTACCCTTGGTGAAGTTATTGCTCAGGGTCTCTCCTCCTAGTCTTCCTCTGTTTTGCCAGGAGCCAGTCACAGGCCCCATCAATACAGAATGCACTTTACAATAGCAACGGCACCAGATCCCCTGTCTCCATGACCACCCCTCCTCAGAAGATCCTTTACCTGTGCCAGTAAAGACAGGAAGGATCCCTAATCTAGTCTGCATGATGGGAGCTCACCAAGGGCTCTCCCGTGTCACTTCCTCTCCGTCGCGTCACGTTATCTGTTGTCACGTCAACCGTATGTATAAGCCATGTATGTTAGTTTTTTTTTTGTTTTTTTTATCTCTGCATGCACAGTACTAATGTAAGGGTCTGATTGAGCTTGGTTAGGTAGTTTGATGGTGGCACGCCTTCGTGTAAATGACTGTTATACCGTGCCTTACTCATTTGCTCAGCTACAAACAAGACTGTATCTCTGACGCTTTCCTGTAAAGGCGCAAGGTAGAACACATTTTTCTCTTTAATATGAAATATTTATGGACATTGAAATGATGTTTTTATTTACACTCAATGTGTGTTCTCCAAAATGATTTAATAAATGAGAGTTGAAAAATGACAGAGCAGTTGTGTTTTATTTTATTTTTTGGGACCGGGGTTTATTGTTGGACCCTGAAATTGGATATTTTATAAAGAAGTTAGTTTGTGTTCGCTGTTTCCTATTGCTGTCTTTCCTGTTTAATGTCTCAATCTATGTTTCCCACCATAAAAGCCCAAATCAGTTTTCCACAAATCATTAACAGAAATCATCTGATGTTTTATTTCTACGTTTCTCAGGAATGACATAACATTTTCAGATATCTAATTCACCCTCAACATTGAAACAATTTTTCTCTTGCAAAGATACTGGCCCAATTACCAAAGTAGTATTATTTTACCAGAGCATCTTGAATGAATTTTCTGTCCTTCTCAATACACGGGCCATATGGCTGTGCTATATTCCCTTCTATACTCCAACTCTGGTCAGGTCTAGGATTGTCCAGGCTGCCCCTAGTGGAAGGCTCTGGTACTGCCTGACCCTGCAAACCCAATAAAGTCAGAAATAGTCAAGTGGGACTCTAAGTCAATCATAGTACAGAGTTTTTACATGGATGGGCACGGAATTTGGCGTGTTCCCATGAACATATGAGGAGGTTATAAACCGTCATGGATCATAACATGTCAGAAAAGTGTGTGAGTGTGTGTGAGAGTGTGTGTGTGTGTGAGTGTGTGTGAGAGTGCCCTCCCTGTGCAACCACCTGCCAGGCCTCCAGACTTTTTCCATCCAGAGTTCCAAATCGTCATGGTGACAGAAGGCAGGTCTGGGCGGAGCTCCCCTCTACACCCATGGCAAAGCCCAAAATAGACATGCTATTCACAGACAGAGTCACGCCTCTATTTCCTGGCAGCCTCGCTCACCTAGATCCTTCTCCGGCTGCGATCACCTTTGGCACAGTCACACGGGGGCCCCAGGTCCAGCATGGGCCCCAATCTACAGAAACACCAGCATTCCGTCTCCGTTTCTCAGCCCAAACTAGTCGTCGAAGACGTTTCTGGATGGAAAGGTGAGAGAACATCCTGAGCCACAGGCTGATGATGTTGAGGAGGACGAGGAGGATAATGATCGTAGCACGCGCCGTGTTTCTCCGGAGACCACCCTCACCCCTCACCTGCCTCTCTGCCCCACTCAGGAGAAGATTTACTGCCTGGTTCTGGGGTCTATCTTTCTCTTCTTCTGTCTTTTATGTCCTCTTCATCTTTTCCTCTCCTCTCCTCCCCCTCCTCCCCTCCCCTCCCCCCTCCCCTCCCCTCCCCTCCCCTCCCCTCTCCTCTCCTCTCCTCTCCTCTCCTCTCCTCTCCTCTCCTCTCCTCTCCTCTCCTCTCCTCTCCTCTCCTCTCCTCTCCTCCCCTCCCCTCACCTCACCTCCCCTCTACTCTCCTCACCTCCCCTCTCCTCCCCCTCCTCCCCTCCCCTCCCCTCCCCTCCCCCCCTCTCCTCTCCTCTCCTCTCCCCCCTCCCCTCCCCTCCCCCCCCCTCCCCTCCCCTCCCCTCCCCTCCCCTCTCCAGCCATCTGCAGGTTGTAAACTGAGGACAGGGCAGTAATACGGGGATCCTGCAGAAAGATGAAGGGCCGATTCTTCAGGAGATGCAGCCAGGCCTGATCTCTTGGCCATATTGTCAGAGTTCATGCTAATGCTCTATTTGATGTTTTTGTTTGGAAGGCAAATGGAAAATACATAGAAAATGTTGTTCCGATAATGAATGTGGGGAGTGATGATTTGTGCAGGTTCGATATTACTGAGTGTGTGTGTGTGTGCTAATGCGCGTGTGTGTGTGAGTGAGTGTGTGTGTGTCGGGGGAGGTGCGCACGTGGGCATGTGTATGAGTGATTGCACATCTGAGCACACAGGTGTGCCTGTCTCTGTGTGTGTGTGTGTGTGTGGGTCCATCCACAGGTGTGCAGAGCCAGCGTTGACCCCTCTGACATACACATGCACATTACTACAGACACACAGACACATCCCACTTTAACAGGCTCTTTAACAGACACTCAGAGAGATGTCCCAGATGGGGAAAAAGCCCTCCTCCATCAGAATGGCCATCTGCTACCATTCAGCCTGATTCACTATGTCTCTCTTTTGTGATGCGTGAACGATCCTGAGATGATTCATAAACGTAGGGAGAGGGGCACACACGGCAGTACTCGAGCACCCTCAAAGTCAAAAGCGTATAGAGCGTCTGTTTATTGGAGAAAATAAGGCCTGGATCCTTTCATTGATGCTATGGCTCTCTCCCTCATTCCACGCAAGCGGCGGGTGACCCCGGAGTGAAGATCTTCATGACATTAGATAGGAGGTTTTCTGGGAATCGTCTGAGTTTCAGATGATGACTATCTACTTTGGACTTCTCATGAGGCAACGCTGTGAGGAGGGTTGATGCGAGGATGTTGAGAAATATGAACGTTCGTTCATGACAAATGCAGGTCAACCTACGGCAACGAGGGATGTGTTGTGTGCAGAGTTGTGTGCACACCTCTGTGGGTGTCGTGTGTGCTGCGTGAGTAATTGGCTTTGTGTGTGTGTGTGTGTGTGCAGTGTTAGTATCAACACACACACAAAGCCAATTACTCACGCAGCACACACCTGTGTGTCTGCTTCATGTGCAGACAGATGTGTGTGAATATTGACAATTTACAAACAGACCTGTCAACTGTGTGTACTGTAGTTTACAGACAGCTCCATGTCTGAGCATATGTGTGGAGTATGCAGACAGCTGTGTGTATACATGTATAGCATACAGACAGCTCAATGTGTTTGTGGGTGTATGTGTGTGTGTGTGTAGCATGCATACAGTTATGATAGTAGGGTGCAGACCACTGGGTGTGTTTAGTGTTCTGACAGCTCTGTGTGTGTGTGTGTGTGTGTGTGTGTGTGTGTGTGTGTGTGTAGTGTGCAGACAGCTGAGTGTTTGAGTAAATAGTGTGCAGACTATAACACAGTGGATCCATCCTGTTGTTCCTGAAAGCTCAATAACAATCAGAAGGGGTCAGATAGGTGCTTCCTCCTTTCTGTCTGGTACAGTCTAAAATCTTTTCAGACGTTCTCCCTCTCTCCCTCTCCCTCCGTCTTGCCCCCACCTCCACCCACCACCCACCCACCAGCCGCCCCTATCCCCTCCCCACGTTAGAGCCTCTCCGCTGGGGATGGAATCCAGGGCCGATCTCATCTTTGGAGGCTTTTAGGCGCCTCCCAGCAGCACCATCCCCATCTCCCCCGGCGCTTCTCTTCCAGTGAGGTGCATCCGGAGGCCAGGAGGACGTCCATCTCCTCCACCTAAAGGGTTATTGACCGGCTGGCAGAGTAGAGGCCCAAGGAGGTGCGAGGAGTCTTTGTCTTTGGCGCGGCTAATCTCCCTCCTCTTAGAGAAGTCATCTAGTGAACGTTCAGGCTGCTAATGGATGTTCTACATGAACTCTCGGTGACCCCCCCCCCCCTCACCTTAAGACACACACACATACACACACGCACACACGCGCGCCCCGTGTGAATAGTCTTCCCGACAAAGATGAGCTCCTCCTGCCAAAACGTAGTGTCGGCAACGGTTGGAGGGAGACTGTGTAGCGTGGTTCACCCATACTCGTGGAGACGCTGGAGGGTGCGCCTGCAGACCGGCAGAGGAGCTGCTAGCAGAGATGTGGGTGGTTTTGGGACTCGGCCTTGGGCCCGGTCTGGTTCGAGAATTCAGAGGGCAGTGAGTGTGTGTTTTAGACGAGCCCATAAACACGAAGGCATTTCCTCCAGCTGACCTCAGCTTGGACATTCTGCTCAATTTCAATCCCCACGGTTTGCATTCTCACACTCACACACACACACACACACAGACATGCTTCCTCACAAGCACACACACACACACAAGCGCACACACACACACAGATTCCCCACATCCCAACTGCGTGCGAAGTGACCCGCCGTATCAGCTGAGTACTGTGTTCACAGAGCCTTTGAAGGCCGTGTGCGTGTGTGTTTGTGTGTGTGTGGGGGAGGGGGAGGGGGGGGGGGGGCGGGAGAGGTGCCGGGTGAGATGCCTGGGACAGGGTGCAGGGAGGGGTCAGGAAGGGGGTGCGGGGAGGGGTTCCAACCATCCATTTCAACCCAATCTAGACCTAACCGCAAGACAACCCGTTCTCTCTGAAGATCACCTGTCTCTCCTGTTCAATATGAATGTTTTATCATAAAAGCTTTTCTTTTTTGCTAAGTGCTCTTGCTAAGTGTGGGGCTCTTAAAGTTTGGATTACTTTGACTATTGTTCAAGAAACAAGCGAGCCAGAGGATCTAAATGAATGTAATGGGCTATTCGGAGAGGGGCATTTTCTTCTGCGCAAGGCTCCAATTGACACAAAATAGTTCTCCAAGATGGTGCTTTATACGTATTTGGACGGAGAGCTGGTTTTGACACCTCGAACTGGCTGGTCTCTCCTCATGATGCTTTCATAGGGCAGCCAGACAGGTGGGGAGAGGAAACAGACATGACATAATCATATGAATAATACGGCCTGCCAGTGTTCCTATGCGATCCATATGGTTTCTAAGGCCAGGAAATATAGGATGTCAGGCATCGCTATGTAAAAAGCTTCATTTAGCAATATTAAAAGGAGTCGGCTGCGGTCCCATCCATTTGAAGGGGTTGAAGCGGATCTCATTTGGCTCATTTCGTAAGCCTGCGCTTTTCTCTTTCTGTCGTCTTGAATCGCTTAAGACAGATTCCTCTTTCTCTGGTCCAGACGTCGAGCTTTCCAACACCCCTCTCCCCTCTCTTTCCCCCGCTCCACCCCCCCCCCCCCTTTCCAGCAGACGTCGCGTTGAGCGGGGGGAATGGTTCATTGCATAACGCCAGACGAGACCTGATCGTTCCTGGCCTTCGCGCAAAATTCAATCATTCTCTGCATTCTCCAATCCCATGTCGGCCCGTTAAAGCACGGCGCGGGCTTAGCATTTCCTCTCATATGGTTCGAGTTGAAATTACGATCGCGGCGTCTGCCGTTCGCATGGGGCGAGCGAGCCAAGAGACCTGTGGAGAGGTAGGCTACAGAGCGGGTTGGGTGGGGGAGAGAAAGGGGGTTAGATGGGGGAGAGAGAGGGGGTTGGATGGGGGAGAGAGAGAGGGGGTTGGAAGGAGAGAAAGTGGCAGATAGTAAAAGAGGAGGCACCTCAGTGTTTCGAGCACTGTCAAAAGATCAAGAGATCCGAGTTTTAAATCCCCCCTGTCCTGTACGCCACTTTAAATAAAAAAGCATCCGCGAAATGAGGACATCGGTTTTACATTTCCTTTGAGTGAATAATCGAGAGAACCTTTCTGACAATTCAAAGTTAGGATTGGGTAAGACTGTCTATCTGTCTGAGGGTCAGAGTTCACACAGAGCTTGTGTGGCATTCATCTGAACAGCCAGCTCAAACAATTGTTTGTTATCCTCTAGCAGCATCTAGTGGACAGTTGATCAAAATGCTTAAAGATCCCAAATGTATTTCGGGGTCTGCTTCTGTCACATGATACAGCATGCAATTTGTGAAGGTCAGTTGAGACATATGCAGAGGTCTTTTGCAATGCAATCATCTCAATGCATGGGCCTAACGTGCAGTGATTTCTAGTTTTAAAAGGTTTGTGTCTATGTTAAATCTAAGCGTGCTTTTTGGTAAGCAAGAGACACTAAAACAGATATTCATTGACTGTCTTTATTTACATGACGTGTATGTAACATCATAGTGCATATGATCGAAAGAAGCAACTTTTTTAAACCATGTAACCAGAAACATTGTAAACGATACAAAAAATAATTTAGCAGTTGACATCTAACATTTTAGACAGTTTTAAAATAAGGCACTGTTTCAGTTACTATGGTAACATATAAGCAAGCTAGAAGTTTACTTTTCGGACACAACATTTGAGATTAGACTTCAAGTAACAGGAATTGTTTCTTTAGAGAAGGAGCTGTAGTGCGGCCTTAAGTATTTACAAGATGTCTGGTCTGGTCCTGTGCTTTCATAGAACACAAATATACTGTTTGTAGAAGTAAAACAACTGAGACACACAGTGTTGAGTTGCTCATGAACAGAAGATCGGTGTAAAACATGAAAACAAATACACAAACGTATTTGAAACCGTTTTGATTTAACCTTTGAGACTGCACTGTTAGTTTTGCTAATTTGGTTTCACAGGTTTAAAAGGGAATTAAGTGCACCTGGGATTTTTTATAGTATTTGCTGCAATGGTACAGTAGTACACAACAATCCTTCAAACAGAAACACTCACACAGGAATCTACATCCAGTGTTTGCCACAGTGCAAGTGTTTCTCCCACAGTTCTACTGGAAACACTTGGTGTTGCAGGGATCCCCTGACCTGAACAGTCCATAGACGCTGACCAGAGGGAACATAGACAGTGCTCCTAGCATGGAGCCCAGTTGCACCACCGCCCCGCACCACACGAGGGCGCTGTGGCCCTCGTCGCGCAGGATCACGCCGATGATCACCTTGACGTAGGACAGAGTCAGCACAAACAGGATCCAGGCGAGCACCTGCAACAGGGAGGAGGGACGTGTCACACCTGTTGAACATGATGACTCAGCGAGACATAGGACTGGCAGGCCTCTCTCTAACAGTCGAAGGCTGGCTTTAGGCTTGCACGTCACACAATGACATCTACTGTTCATACTTTCCACACAAAACAATCACAGAAGAAGTTCTCTCCAGTGATAAGCAGTACTGAAAGGAAGGGGAGGGTCTTACGATTAGGACTGTTCCTGATTGGCTGTGGACCAGCAGAGGGCAGGGACTCAGAGCAGCCATGGCCATGATGTAGGCCCCAAACCCAGTCCCCAGCACTGTCAGAACCCCCATCAGAACCAGAGACCTGGGGGACACACAGAGGGAGCAGACAGCACAAGAGTCAAATTCACCAAGAAGAAGGATCACTGATTCAATTCAGTTCAGTTCAATTCAGTTTAAACCCACTCGGTTCCGTTCAATTCAGTTCAACTCACTCTTATTTCATAACATGTCATATATTGGATTCAGAGAGAGGCAGCAGGACTGACCTGAGTGGCAGGAACATAGCAATGAAGCAAGCCACAGGATTGGCTACAGCAGCCATGGTGGCAGCCAGGTGGTACGCCTGGTTCCCGTAGGGAAGACAGGAGTAGGACTGCACAGACGGCAGCACGGCATTGGTCAGCGCGTTCACCCACGCCAGCACCCCAAAAATGAACGCCACCTCAGCCCCACAGTAGGTCCCCGCCCCGAAGGAGCCCCGCGGCGCCCTCCGGGGGCCCTCCGTCACACTGAGCATGGGCTTCTCCTCCGGAGCGGAGGGGTGCAGCGCCACGGCCGGCTCCTTCCTCTCCCCGCCCACACCCCCCACGCCGCCGGTGAGGTAGCGGTCGCCTTTCCTCTCCCGGGCCACGGCCGGGTGGTGGTTGAGCAGCACAAAGGACACCAGGCACACCGCCATCATGGCGCTGAGGAACACAAAGAAAGTCTGCGCCGAGAAGTTCGCCGGTTGGTAGTGGGCCACCAGATCCCCATTGGCTACCGCCGTGGCGTTGTCTTGCACCCAATTGGCCGCGCTCGTCACGTTCCGGCACTGGACCACGCCGACCCCCTGTATGAGAGCCACCAGGGCGGGGACCAAGCCGCTAAGGCCCTCCCCTGCAAAGTACGTGGTGAGGTACTGGGGGCGGAGCCGGGTCATGAAGGGGAGGAAGGTGACGGAGGAGGTGCAGTCCACCACGGAGAGCAGGAAGCTGAGCACCAGGAGCGGCACGCTGCGCTCGGTGCCCCCTACGGGCACGGAGTACTTCCAGAAGAACGCCAGCAGGAACGTGGCCACGATGCCCAGGCCCACGATGGCGTAGATGACGGGCCGCTCGTCCAGGCTTCCGGGGCGGAAGCGGTGCATGAGGGTGATGAAGAGAGGCCCCACGTTGGCCATCTGGATGAGCACGGTGAGGTAGGAGGGCAGGTACCAGCCCTCGGGGATCTCCGGCACCACCAGGGGGAGCTCCACCCACATGCCGTTGATGGCCACCCAGGAGCCCATGCCGAACAGGCAGGCGAGGACATGGGTCAGTAGGGACATGGCGGTGGAGGATTCAGACACGGACAAGTAAAGGACTCAGTCACGGATGGGCGGAGGGCTCGGTCCCAGCAATCGGTCAAATCCCCTGGTGTTGGAACACTGGAACCAAAAAGAACAACGGAGAATGTTGGTTGGATTCTATTATATAGCTGCAATCGAACTGGGCTGATCCGATGTCCTGCTAACCGTATGTTGGAAGTCTGGTAAACCGGTTGACTTTGTGAAAGCTGTTGTTGAACTGCAGCCCGAGCCTGTATCCCACTGACCCTGACTCTCTAGGGCATCCAACCATAGCTGTGTGAAGGTGAAGCACTGATCTGTCACATGCCTGCCTTGATTCAAGACAGGCTGTCCCCTGGGTGACCATGAGGCTTAGTGTGTACACACACACCTTATATATCTCACCTTTACTCCCAATGTCTGTATCTGCAACCCCCTGACCGCCTCCCCCTCCCCCCTTGATCTGGCACAGCGTCCGTGACCTCTCACACACTAACACACTGCTCTGAAAACAGACCCTCAGGCACCCACACAATAATCTCTTTCTCTTCCCTTTGTCACGCACACGCTTTGTAACCCGCCGAGTCTTTGACAGCTGAGACGCAATGACTCAGTGATCAACTGCCAGTGAACTTCCAGGTTTCCAGTTCAAGGCACAGTCTCTCTTCTTCGTCCTCTACTCTGTCTTGTTCTTGTGTAACCCTCCCCCGGTAACACGCTCTTGTCCACAGACGGAAAATCTCCAAAGTGTTTATGACGTTCCTACCTTAAACATACATTCATACAGAGACGGTCGGGGTAGGCTCTTCCGCCTCTCTCTCTCTCGCTTATCCTCTTCCTGTATCGTCCTCAAAGCATTGTCACGGTTACATCAGACTGCCGGCGCGCGCGTTTCATCTTCTTTCCACCGGCTCCCACACTATCTTTACGTAGAACTCACTCACTCACACGACGTAACGCTTCCTTGTTTCCAGTCTGCACCTGACACTGGGGGGGGAGGGGACGCGCAGGCGCAAACACACACACACGCACACACACACCCACCCTCCCTTGTGACGCATGAATCCCTCGCGGCTCGGTCGGCCATGTGCTCTGCCTCTCTCACACTCAGTTTTTTTTGTTCTCTCCCGCCTTGCAGCTGCAGAAAGGGGTGGGGGGAGGAGGAGGGGCCGGAGGAGGAGGGGCCAGAGGAGGAGGGGCACTGGGAAGGGGGGGTGGCAGGGGGAGGAGAGGGGGCAGTGTGCAGGGGGAGGAGGGGGAGGGAGGAGGTGGGGCAGAAGGAAGGGGTGCAGGGGGAGGAAAGGGGGAAAAGAGGGAGAGGGGTTGAAGAGAAAGGGGAGGGGAGTCAGCCTAGAAAGCACCGCCCCTCCCTTTTCTCCACCCCCCCAACAACAAAAAAAGTATGACCTTGGATTGGGCTCTCCCTGAAGCAGGAAGTAAGAATCAGTTACATGAGAGATAGAGGAGCAGCTGCCTATTCCATACAGACAGACACGCACACACACATATGGATCTCATTAGGTATTCAGAATTGGGGGCTGCTGCAGGTGCTTCGTGTTGGTCCGTTTGACGGTATTAAGCAAAGAGACAGAACGTTAGACCACACCACTCCACTGAAGATTATGCCAGCCTGTGGCTAACCTTCACTTCCTGTATCAAGATAGGCTCTTCCTGTTACCAAACAGTGTGTGATAACACAGATGCAGCACCAGTGTTCAGTCTTTCATCAGCATAACTGACCTTCAGCCTCTTACCCATGGAACAATGACCTCCAGCTCCAGACCTCCCCCCCCTTCCCTTGTCCTGAGCTCTCATGGTCCCTCAAGGACTAACTGTGATACTAGTTTTGTTTAGGTTCTACCAAGACACACCGGTGAGTCCTATCAGGGGTTTGTTTGGTGGATCAAAGCAGAGAGTGGTGTGACCCAGGACCCTGCAAAGAGAGCAGCATTTTTATTCAGAGAGTGCCCTCTGCTGGTGAATGGAACCTCAAACCAACCCTCCCACGCTCCGTGCCCATGTTTTCATAGGTACCTCAAGCAGACTTTTACATCATCCGTATCTGGTTATTAATGGTGGAGTATGACAGAGAAATATTCTCCGTTTGGAAGACCTGTGTTTGAGCTCTGAATGCTAGTTAGGGCTATGCTAACTTAACACGACTTGACATTTTAATCCCACAAGGAATTTCCAGTTAGGTAACGTTAGTTTGGGCCACCTGCCAAGTAGTGCCACAGCATGTGTGGAAGTACAACTTCACCCACAGTAACTTCTAGAATATTGAAAACTTCTAGAATATTGAAGAGTTCCTGTTCTTACATGAATTGCAAATTTTTGCATGCACATCTGGCATGTCTATTGATTGACATGAAGTCCATAACAACTAGATAACAATGTTAAAATGAACATAAACTGATCTATACGCCTACTGTTTTGACACAATTATTGTAAACTACGTTATTGGTCAGCCAATCATAGACCTCTACGGTACCGTCGTTTTATAACACTGTGTCAATGAACATTACACAATTCCCTTTAGAAGTGAATTGTCATATTAATATGACAGTTAACAAACAGTTGCACAATAGACATACAAAACATTTTGAAATCCATCCATCCATGAATCCATTCATCCATCCATCCTACCTCTCAGAGCTCTTCTCAGGCACTGGATTGCTGCAGCTCAATCCTGTTCACTGGCCTGTTCAACGTGTGTGTGTGTGTGTGTGTGTGTATGTGTGTGTGGAGGTGGTCTGGGATGGAGGGGGGGTGGGGGTGGAGAGGCTTTTGTTCAGTGCATTCCATGTCAGATAAACAAGCCTGAAGCATGGCTGGAAGATATTTGATGGGGCTCCTCCTGTTCCTCTGTCTGCTTGGCTGTTTCCTAACGAGAAACACTATGCTCTGCTCTCCCTAATTTGTTGCCAAAATCATTGTAGCGGAATAAGTCTCTAAACCTTTATAGAAGCACTTGACCCCTTGGCAACGTTGATTTGTTTTGGTCTGTCTGGCCATTGCTGTGATAATGCAGGTTGAATAGGGCTGTGTAGTAGCTAGGTAGTAGATGTGTTGGGTGTTACCCGTGCCAAGTTGAAACTACTGTATGCTACATTGTAGCTTTGTTATTATTGTTTGTTATTATTTGTTATTATTATATTATTAAATTGAACCTATGCTAGGTTGTGGCTACAGTAAACTAGGTTGTCGCTATGCAAGGTTGTACCTACGCCTCCTCCTCCATCACATTTCATCATCATGAGAACAGTGGGGGAGAGAGAGAGAAACTGAACCAGATCAAATTGCTTAGACAAGGGTCAGTACAGTCCAGCATTTGTCTCTACAAAGACACAATGTCCAGTCAGTCACAGTGCAGTAGTTTGGCTAACCCTCAGTTTCTCACCAGAAAGGGCACTCCCATGACCTGTGTGTGAGTATCCACTGTTTATAAAACACATCTCTATTATCCTTCCCTGCTGGGTTTTGCTTGAGTCTTGTAACACGATTCATGTTTGTGTGCGCGGGTCATTTTGAGGCTGAAGGCTACGTTCGGTGGAGAGCATGCCGTTCAGTAAGAGGAAGGAATCGACGGTAGGCGTTCTTCAGGGTTTTCAAACCAAGCATTTCTGGAGCCCACCAACCCCCATAGTGTGACTCAGGAAGCTGGAGTACATAAAGCACTTTCTCAGGGTGATGTAGCTGCATGGTTTGATATCGTTCCGAGTCTTCTCCTGCTGCCGCTTATTAACCTGTCATGACAGCACCATGACGCGCTCCTGTCCACACCCCTCACACAGCAGTACACAGTAGACATTACTATTACGTTTCTGTGTTTCATAAAAAAAAAAAAAAGTTTTATTTTACATTGGACGTATCGTCATTAGTGACTTTCCACACGCTACGGTTTCCCTAAATTAGACATCAGAACAAGTGCTGGACATGGAAACGGATATATATATATATAAAGGTTAGGGTGCATAGCAGAAGAGACTCTACAGTGGGTGTAACAGTACAGCAAGGTTCAAGTTGTCAACGTTGCCCTCAAAGAGGTTCACACTGAGGCTCCTATTCAATGCAGATCTACTGTACATCTCAACAGAGGTGACAAATCAAGTGGGAAACAAAACATAATAGTGGTCAGAATTGTATCAGACCTCTCTTTCTTTCCCACACCGAGCTTTAGATGTCTTTCAAACATGTAGCAGTTCAGAAATGTTGTCCGCTTGTTCTTCCTCTCTTGTGATGGTACTGACTGGGTTTCTAGACGTAACAGGGGGCTAAAGGAGATAGCAAGACTGCCACTCTGAAGGTCGGCTGGTACGACGCACTCTCCTGCCTGGAGCTGTCGTGTGTCACATTCAATTATTGATGACAGAGAGGTTTGTAGAAGATTCTCATCATCATGTATGGTTTCTTTGGGTTAATACGAGTGAGTGAATGATGTACCTGTACAATGTGGTTACACACATTGTTATTGGACTAGTTAAGATGGGTGGTCGCTAGGGGTGATACTGTATGTGGTGTGCAGTCCCACCATGAGTAGGGCAATAGACGTCAGGTATGTAAACATTTAAGCGGTGACAAACATTATTGAATTGAACAAGGGAAATGCCTCTTGGAGAGCTATAATTGGGTATCAGCTGTCACTTCCGAAGAACAGGTCAATTACTAGGCAAAAAACTATCTTAACTTCTTCACCTATTAAACTACGTGATGTCATTCACCAGCACATGTGATAACACTCCTACAAAGCGTATTCACTTCCAGTGATTCACTCAAGTCGGGGAAATAATAAACAGTTCACAAAGTGATACTCATATCAGGCTTTCTGTAAAGAAATACAATCCCAACCCATCTACACATCACAGTTATGTTCCACATAAACACAGAAATCAAAAGTCAACAACACCTGAGAAACAGAACGATGTGAACCCATTCTGTCAGAAAGTTCACACAAAGCATAGATGGGTCATATAGAGTAGCATTTAAAACAATACTTACATTGAATACCCCTCAGACCGTGTGGTGTCTACTGGTAAGGTTGGAGTTTAAACAACAAAAGAACAATGTGGCCCTGCCAACACAGCATGTCCGTTATGAAACCAAAGCAAAGTAAAGTTCACTAAAGTAAAAAAGGGTTTGGGTGTCCACATGGTTTTGGATATAAATGGCATAGATTTGTATGGTCTAAATCAGAATAATTGCACCTGCCCATCTAGGAAAATGGTTGGGTGTCATCTGACAGTGTGACTGTAGTAGGCCAACTAAGTAATTGAATGAAAGTTACTGTATTTATCTGGGTTGGAACCAAGATGTCATGCAATATGTATCCATGCATATCTACCCTCTTGCCTACCCTCTTCAAATACAAGCCATCAGAGTACACAGTAAAAAGTTACAAAAATAAAAACAATCTCAAATGCATTCTGAAGGATGACAGAGGTGACTAAATCCACTATAAGAAAGAGGAAGAGATCTGCTCAGGAATGATCCCACCTCCACAGACCAGGAAAATACCAGGTAGAGAAACATGGTGAACTAACATCTCCAGTATCCTCTCTGAATATACTGTAGAATTCGGAAGTGAGACTTTGCAATTGGCGTCCCCTTCCCTTTCTCTGTATCTGTCCATGTTTGTTGCTGTTGGGCCCCTGGATGTTAACGGAGGCTCTTGACTGCATTAGCATGGTGCTAGCAGGCAGGGTTGGATCATGAGGGCAGTTTCTCAGCTTCTTCTGAGAAGGTATAAAGAAAAAGAAAAAAAGACATTCAGGTTGATTCCAAAGACATATGCTTTCAACAATTCAACCTTAAACACAGTTAACATCAAAAACGTAAAAATATATTTTTAAGGTGTCCAATGAGTTAATTCTACTTGGTAAACTAAGTGTACCCAGAGTGGTTGACTGTTCTGTGTAGGTGTGTGAGAAGCTGACCTGAGGGAGAGAGAGAGTCATCGTCGCCTACACCGGAGAACTGCAGGTCTGATCCGAGGGCTGCAATGGAACTCCTGGGTCGGATGCAGCGGTCACCTGAGAAACTTCTTCGTAGCAGTGCCTGGAACACAGCAGACAAGACAAGTTCTATGAAGGAGAACTTGTGCAGTTTACCATTAATCCACGTGACGAAATTGTGCTTAAAAAAGACAACATGTTGATACTACAGCAAGACCGTTCATACAAAACAGAAGAGGGCCGAAGATGGAACCGTGGGGTGCACCCCATTTAATATAATGAAGTGGTTTATCCCGGGTGTCGTCATTGACGATCATAATTCTGAGGTGTTATGGGAAGACCACCATTTGGGATGTGACTGTACCTTGCGTGTGAGAGGGCTGCTGGGCGCGGAGGCACTGCTGTACAGACTGAGGCTGGAGTTAGATCTGCTGACGGCCAGGCCTTTGGAGGAGCTTCCTCTCCGAGCGCGGTCGAACGAGTCCGGGGACAAATACTTCTGCTTGATCTTCAGGTTCGTGCGACCCTTCACTGCTTAGCACAACGAAACACAGCTGCTCACTGACGAAAAACTGAACAGAGCAGAAGTACAACGTGCGTCCGACTTTTACTACTTTGTTGCTTACCTCTACAGGGATCATTTTTGACCAGGAACTCATCCAGAGCTGTCCACCCTCCTCCCACCCTCACCATCAGGGTGCTACGCAGTATGCGCACCATCCTCAGTTGCTGGGAGTCTCCAAACTACGACACGGGGAAAAGTGAGTTGGAAAAGGCAGGCAGTCGTCTTGACAACAGACATGATTGGGCATGGGCCAGATATCTGTATGCGGACAGAAACGGCTATCTGCTGTGTTGAACTCAACTCACCCTGTAGCGGTTGGCACTGATTTGCTCCACCTGGAACCTCTTGGGACAGTTACACTGGGACACCTGCCGACTCAACTGAGAGGAAACACAAGGGGTTAAACAAATGTCCACATGAACGCGGTTCCACTTTGCAAAGTCAAACACACTTGCTCAGTTTACCTCCTCGTTTATCTGGTCTGCATCTAGGGTCCTCCTGTAAGGGTCCCTGCTGGGGTGGAGGGCGCTGACAAACTCATAGTAGTCAATGAAGCCATCCCCATTTATGTCGAAGATGTTGGCCACAGCGTTCATTTCCAGCGAGTTGGTGGGGAATTCTGCACAGAAGAGGAGGAGATAGGAGAACTGAATGACCTTATGGTCTCAAAGACTGCGGGAAATGAATGACGACTGTCAATCAGCACTTTAAATGTATTTCACAGACTGCTATAGGTTGTGGGGCGCTGTGGGGGGCGGAGCTTACTGGATGCCAGGACATTGTCGATAAACTCCTTCAGGCTGATTCGTCCGTCCTGGTCCCTGTCAATTGTCCGGAAGACGTCCAGGATGCGAGACTTCAGGTGGCTGATCCACTGCATGTAACGTTTGCGCCACATATTGAAGTCAAAATTGGCAAACTCCTCCATCTGTGGACAAACCGTTATGATAACATAAGTAAAGAATAAGGTTACTTACATTGAATACAAAAATTATGAGCCTCGAAAAAAACTACAAGCCCCAGACAAAAGCCCTGTGTTTAGCCTCCATGACTTTGGCAACTTAGATACCTGAAAATTCAGTGAAGGGCCAATCAAATCAAAGCAAACAATAGCTCATTATCTCAAGTAAGTGGAGCCTCTGGCACCTCTCTGAGTCTCTGCTGGTGCTGATCCAGGTGGCCCTGTCTGCTCTGAGCCAGAAGCCACAGCTTCTGCCACTGGCCCACCAGCTGGCTCAGCAGGGGGGTCTGTGGGTCCAGGTGTTCCAGGGGAAGAGGGGGGGTAGGCTGCATCTTCAGGGTGCTTCTCCTCTCTGGAACACACACACAGGAATTACTCAGCTAGCATTAGCTTAGCTGTTTTAGAGAAGTCTTCTATAGTCATTTACAGTCATTACAACTCAATGGATGACTTGATGACTTGCATGATGTGGTATGAAACACAGTGAGAGAACAGACGGCTCATACTTGTCAGTGGTTTGCGGCTGGGGGAACCCTGCTGTTTGGGGACCAACTTCTGTTTGCAGGACTTAGTGGCGTTTTCAACCTCCGGCAATTTCTTGTGCATCTCTTCCGTGAAAATCTGGAGACAGATAGTTAGAATAGTTCATATCTGCACTGTTTGAATGTAAATGTCTCTGTACTAAGGTGTGTCAGTATGAAAAACCAGACAAGGCACACAAATCAATCATCCATACCACATTCCCCTCTCATTCTTTAAAGCAAGCCCTGTTCTATTCGGTCGTCATCAGTCCATTTTCCCACTCCGATTTGAAAAACTCCGGCCTTGTTAGCAGACCCATTCAAACCCCTTCTCACCAGGTGTTGAGCGATGAGCTCCATGTTGATCTCCAGCGTCTCTGCAGGAGGCTCCTGCTCCCTGAGAAGGAGGGCTTCCTCTGCCGAGGAGATCCAATCCAGGAGTCGCTGCACCTCCTCCCTCTCGGCCTGCAGAGCAGCCAGGCCAGCCTGGATCCTCTGGCCCTGCTGCTGGGCCCAAGACTGCACCTGGAAGCACACGAGACGACAGGCTGGCTGGGAAGCTGGCTGGTTGATTGGTCCGTTTCATGGTCGGCAGGTGGGATCATTCATGGTTGAATGGATGATCGATTCACACACGCAATGGATGTATTGCTCGGTTAACATACGTGTTGTCTGACAAGGTGGATCGATGGACAAACTGATTACTTCCTGGCCTTACCTCTTCGTAGCGAGTCTTGGTGACGCTGATCCAAGACTTGAGGGTGATGATGGAGTCTGGGTGGCAGCAGGTGAGGATCTGCTCCCCCAGAACCTGGATGTTGTCCAGGTCCACCTCCTGAGAGCGCAGGTCCAACACCGACTCCTGGACGGGAAACACACAATACATCAGATGCAGGTCCTGTGCTATCTACACAAGATGGAGTGTCTACACACTGTACATTTGTACATTTCTGTTGTTGATGGTCTAACCTAGGGGTTCCCAATCCTGATCCTCAGGCTCCCTGCCCTGCCTGTTTTAGATGTTTCCTTGTTCCAACACACCTGATTCAAATGAATGGTCGTTAGCAGGTTTCTGCAAAACTAGATAACGACCGATTCATTGGAATCAGGTGTGTTGAAGCAGGGAAACATCTAAAACATGCAGGGCAGGGAGGCCCAAGGACCAGGAACCCCTGGTCTAACCTACTCAACGTACCTCGTGTTGTTTGCTGAAGGCCAGCAGAGCCTCCTCTCCCTCGGGAATGACCCCGTACTTCAGAACCCTCTCTGTGTCGGCCAGGCGCTCCATGAAGGAGTGGACCACTCCGTCAAATGTCTCAGCCTACCAGGAACGCACAGGAACATCCAGACAAGGTGGAAACTTGGTTAAGCGTGACTACTCAATGATGTAAAATGAGTAGGGATTCATCCCAGTTAGCTGAGGGTTACTTTCAAACGTCATGGTTTGAAAGCAACATCTGTCTTCAGCCTGGATTAGTTCATGTGTGAGGGGCATCTATTCCATGGAACCAGTCCCTGTGTGAGAAAGAAGTGCTACTTGACATCAGTTAGCATGTGAGGAGGTCGTGTTACCTGTTGCAGGGCTGCCTCCAGCCTGGCCTGCCTGGAGATAGACAGCTTACACACGGCCTCCCACCGGACCTCCAGCTCCTCCATCTGCTCCTGTAGCCAATGAGCATCTGCTGTGCTACTCCTGGTCAGGTCCCTGACTGAGCGCTTCAGGGTCCTAATGCACCCCGCCCTCTTCCCCAGCTCCTTCTGGAACACCTGCAGACACAAACAACCATTAAAGTCCTCTTGAAATGTGTCCTTGGAAATGCACTGATATTTTACGATAGGATTGGAATTGCTGGCCAAAGGAGGTCAGGCTTTCATTTATCCAGCCATGTTTGATCTCAAGGGTAAAACCTTACATTTAGGAGAAACGATCCAGAGAACAACAAACTTTAAACCTGGCCTTTAAACTTCCCTCACTGTACCCAGCTATCACAATATTGTGTAATACACATTCTGTACAGTTATGAGACTCTTACGTAACAAATGTAAACTCAGTTTGTTTGCTTATGACAATACGGGGCATCACAGTACCTTGTGTTTATCTATGAGGTTGTTGACCAGGTCCTTGTCCCCCCCAACGGGTACATCCTCGTCCAGCTGGGGTTCGGCACGGTAGAGCCAGTCATTCAGCGCCTGCAGGGCGTCAGTGAACCTCCCTGAGAACAGCAGAGCCTCCTCCAGCTTGTGCTGTCTGAGGAGAGAAGGTCACATTATGTGTGAAACCTCCCCTGTCTGTTAGGCTGTAGAATATACTTTACCGTGGCCCTATTGGTCCATCAGGACCAATGAACCAGGTTCAGGACAGCCACATGGTGGCTATTATGTTTATTGGTTGAATATTTTGGTTGTATATTTTGGGACTGTGTTAGCGTCTCCAGATGCTAACCTCTCTGTGGACTTGGCGGCGATGGTATCCCAGGAGTCTCGTAGCTCAGCCAAGAGGTTCTCCAGGTGCTGGCAGTCCTCAACACTCTGAGCGCGCTCATGCAGGCTCCGCCCACTCTTCAGCGTGGCTTCGTACATGGGCCGCTTGGAGCGCAGAAGCTTCTGGAACTCCTGGGTGGACGAATGGAAAGAGACAGGTAGTCACGTGGATGGAAGGAGTGAAACAGGAAGGAATTGTGTTCTTGTGTGACTCACTGAAGCTATCCAGACATCAATGCTAAAAAAAAGATGTGTTTATTGTTCAGATAAGGGGTTTATTCACCCATGTAAAAAAAAACAAACATAATGGACAATGTCACAAATGAGAGATGATAGTTTTCTTGCCAGCTACCTTCTGCTCAGACAACTGCAGTTTGATCTCCTCGTGAGACACGGCGATCTCCTTGTGTGTGTCCAGAGTCTGCTCCACCTCAGTCATCCAGTCCACCAGGAGGCGCCATGACTCACTGAACTGAAACATCCGCAAACAACACCATGTATTCTAGACTTGCTAATGCCCTATAACGGCGCTACACAACGCTCTGTGAATAGGTAACAAAGTATCTTGCAAGTTAGATGACGAACGTACTCTCGTGTGAAGTCCCTGATAGTGATAAACCCTTACCTGTTTGGCGTTCTTCCTGACCTCCTCCAGAACGCGGCCCCTCTCCGTGGCACGCTGGTGCAGCTTGCGGTAGCGGTCTTGCACGGTCATGATGAGGTTGTGGACCACGTCGCAGTCCTCCCTCCTGCTGAGCGCTGCCAGCCTGGACCCAGCATTCTCCACCGCTGCCTTCTTCTCTCCGTACGCATTCACCTCACTCACCAGGGTCTGGACAATCAAGGAGACGGTGAGGACTGTGTCGCTGGTGAGGCTGTAGTACCTTGCTGGTTCTCATCCTCTCTCTCTCTTTCTTGCTCTCTCTCTCTCTCTCTCTCTCTCTCTCTCTCTCTCTCTCTCTCTCTCTCTCTCTCTCTCTCTCTCTCTCTCTCTCTCTCTCTCTCTCTCTCTTTCTCATTTCCTTACCCTTTCTTTTTATGTATATAAATACATTCCCTATCTCTCATCCCTAGCACACACAAGTACACACACAAGTACACACACACACAGTTAACACACACACACACCCGGTGTTCCTGGAGCTGGGAGCAGACTGTGTCCAGGACGTAGCTGGGGGTGGGCAGTCCTCCGATGCTGTCCTCACATCGGGTCATCTTGGTCAGCAGGTCCTGCACTGTGCTGTGGAACTCCTTAGCCAGGCTCAGACCCTCGGCCAGCCTGGCCTGAAGCAAGCAGGACATACACAAGCTTCAGCACTGTACTAGTACACCGGAACGAGCCGGAAGGATATTCATTTTGGTCTCAGAGAGAAAGAAAGAGAAGGAGAAAGGGAAACTATGGGATATGAAAAAGAGAGAGAAAGTCAGAAAGAGAGAGAGAGACTATGGCAGAGAGAATAACGTATGGTGGTGTGCTGTCCGACCTTGCGCTCCTGTACTTTGCCGTACACGGTGGTCCATTTCTGCTCCAGGATGCAGAGGCTGTGCTCGGTGCTGGAACCCCGAGACACCTCGCTGTTCTCCAGCATCCTGTGGATGGCGTTCCTCAGGTCTGTGTAGGAGTGGAACTTTGACTCCATCTCATTACAGAGCTCCTGCAGACAGAGAAACGTGAGGACGATGTCTTCCAAGATAGCACTCGGATGGCTTCAAAGACTCAATCATTGAAGGGGTTCATACATTTGCGCCACCTCTGTAGCTTTAGTAAGAGCTAGAGGTGGATTGTTAAGATTTTCTGGTCGCTAGGAATGTATTTAGTCCGTCGAGATTCCCCACAGTGTTAGAGGAGGACAAGGTTATGGAAAGACTGTTTAGATTTAGGGTTGCCAGGTTTGGAGTTACCAGGTGTGCGTTGAGCCTCTCGTGGGCGGAGTCAGGCATGCCCCAAACGGTCTTAGTCGAGGACAGTCTCAGGTCTGTGTTCTCCAGCCACTGCTGCAGGTCCTGGATCTCCATGGTAACATCCTGGACCTTGAGGTAGACATGACAATAACATAATGTTTCATCCATTAGCCAAATGACTTTAGTTTCTCACTACTTCAAATATTCACCGTTTTGTTAAGAAGCTCACCACTAGATGGCACTACAGTAGATGTTATAATATAGCTGGGTCATATGGTGACTGTTATTTGTCCTGTGTTGACTCATGCCAATTGCCCTATTTGCTTGTCCAGTGGTCTGAATGAGCAAAATGATCAAAACCAGGAACTAGACAGGAAACACACAATCAAAACAAGGCCCCTCAGACCCCCAGGCCCCCCAGACCCCCAGGCTCCCCAGGCCCCCCCGACCCCCAGGCTCCCCAGACCTCCCAGACCCCCCAGACCCCCAGGCTCCCCAGACCCCCCAGACCCCCCAGGCCCCCCAGGCCTCCCAAACCCCCCAGGCCCCCCAGGCCTCCCAGGCCCCAGCCCACCTGGCTCAGGTTGTTCTCCAGCTGCAGCTGCCGCCTCTCTGTCTCACAGCGCACAAACTCCCAGCGTTCGTTCAGCTGCTCCAGCCGCGGCTGCAGGCCGTGGGGGCCGTCCCCCGACCCCGCCTCCAGCAGGCCGCGCCCCGCCTGGTTCAGAGACTCCACCGTCCGCACGTGGGACATGACGTCGTTGCGCAACACCTAGACAGAACCAGCCGCAACGTTGATGTACAAGCACATGGCGCCAGATCCGGATCTAGACCAGTTCAATGGCATCATCGTACCTGTCACAGGTATTGGATAACAACACGCTGCATGCTGTGGACCTAATTGACATAAGAAGGCTCTAACTACAAAACCAAGGCAGAAGTCAATGCTGTGACGTCTGGGATAGGCTACTCTGATGGAAGCTACCTTGTGTTTGGCCAGCCCGATCTCACAGGCCTGTAGGTCGATGTTGATGGGCTGGCTGGCCTGTAGGAGGTCGGCGGTGTGGGACAGCCACGTGTGGAGCTCGTCCAGGGTGTTCTGGAACTGACCCAGGCCCAGCAAGGCGCCCTCCAGCTGGTGCTAAACAGACAGACGAAGGGTCCAACCGTACATGGGGTCAGTCATCTGACAAGGAAGTCGGATCAGGTACCACTACCACAAATTGAAGAATGAGTCCAGTGCTGAATGACGCTCAAGTATATCAGCATGTGTGATCTATCATGTGTGTGATCTAGGGTGTGTGTGAGTCGTGTTGGGTAGGGTGTGTGTGAGTCGTGTTGGGTAGGCTGTGTGCAGTGAAGCGGACCTGTCTGTTGACGGTCTCGGCCTCCAGGCCGTCCCAGCGCTGTCTGAAGTCACCCAGCGGTGACACGGAGCCCGGTCTCTCCGAGCCGGGAGACAGGCGGCACACGAAGCGATGGTTCTGACTCTCCATCTCAATCTTCTTCTGGTACAGCTCCCGCTTAAACTCCTGGGGAGAGGAGCGCACATGGCGTCAGAAGCTGGCTTAACATCAGGGTCAACATACCGTAAATGTAAATTATATATGTATCTAAGGTATATGTACTGTATAAAGCATACTGTATTACCACCTAAATGGTCTACTCTATAGACCTGAGTCCAGTGTCAAAGTACTCAAATGATTTCTTTAGTATTTGGTTCCAGATCAGCT
The DNA here is from genome assembly GCF_054491055.1 of Hypomesus nipponensis. Taxonomy (NCBI): domain Eukaryota; kingdom Metazoa; phylum Chordata; class Actinopteri; order Osmeriformes; family Osmeridae; genus Hypomesus; species Hypomesus nipponensis. The sequence continues at coordinate 13,176,591 of NC_140362.1, forward strand.
GTTAGAGCTCTCTGAGTGGGTTCCATTGATGCAAACCAACCTTCAGATCACACAGCTGTTCCCTGACTGACTCCAGGTCAGTCCCAACCAGGAACTCCTCGGTGGACCTCAGCTCTGCTGACTTGAGCCACTCGAACAACCCCTGGTGACACAAAAGACCGACAAGACAACATGACCCTGCAGCTCGATTCAAAAAGTGCATTCACGCGTCGACTTGTGCGCACACGCTCTGTCGGCCATTGACTTCGTCCCTCTGCGTTGTGGCTGTATCTCTTTGAAGGCCTGCATGTTTCGCGGCGTCCAATAGCTGCCGGAGCTTTGTGAGCGGGTGTACAGTACGCGAGCCCCCATGCTGATTCCTGCAGCAGCGGACTGAAAGGCCAGTCTTCCCAGTCCTCCCCTGAACTCTGTGTCTCTCACAGTCAACACCCCTCAGGCCCATTAGTTCCCATTGGCAGGGAGCGGGGTATTCTGTCAGTCAGTTATCAGCCGAGCGACGGGGAGTGAATCAGTCGGCTCTGCCAGGGCAGACAGATGAAAGACTGGTCTGTGTGTTTGGACGCCTGCCACCGGGGCCGGAGGAGACAGTGTTAGCCAGACTGAGCTGGCTGGATTCATTTGTGTGTGGCAATGAGAATATGCTAGCAGCTCCCACACACACACACAGACGGACACGGACACAGAGGGATGAACACGCACACACACACACACACACACACACACACACAGACACACACCAACGCAGACAGACAAAAAGAAAGAGAGAGGGATGAACAGACACACACATGCATAGAAACCCGCGCGCACCTGCATAGTGTCCTGGTAGTGCAGGGCCACCTTCAGAGAATCCTCCAGCTTGCTGTGACACTCGCTCCACAGCTTGCTCAGGTTGTTCCAGGTGCAGTAGAGCTGAGAGACCACACACAGTGAGGCAGTTAGGGACACAGCTGTCTATACTTTCATCATGAATACTCATGAAAACTAACTGACCCAATGATAACTGACATGAATGCAGTCTGTATGTATTGGCTGGGTCACTGCTCACCTCGTCCAAGCTCTTGGTGACGTCTGGCTTGTCCGTGTCGCCACATGCTGACATGAGGTCCATTCCCACAATGCCGAGGGAGTCCAGATCGCCCTGTAGACCATCTATGTCTTCCCTGAGTGTCTGGAGAGAGAGAGAGAGAGAGAGAGAGAGAGAGAGAGAGAGAGAGAGAGAGAGAGAGAGAGAGAGAGAGAGAGAGAGAGAGAGAGAGAGAGAGAGAGAGAGAGAGAGAGAGAGAGAGAGAGAGAGAGAGAGAGAGAGAGAGAGAGAGAGAGAGGGAGAGGGAGAGGGAGAGGGAGAGGGAGAGGGAGAGGGAGAGGGAGAGGGAGAGGGAGAGGGAGAGGGAGAGGGAGAGGGAGAGGGAGAGGGAGAGGGAGAGGGGCGGACGAGACGGAAGAGAAAATCAGAGAAGAGAAAGGGAGGGAAATGAGAGGAGAGGAGAGGAAAAAGAGACATGTTAAATGGGGTTGTCACCAGAGTATTAGTCCTGGTTTCATTTCACACATTTCCATTTCATTTAATTCCATTTCCATCTCATGATCCAGGAAGTAGATGGTCACCACCGGTCACCTGCATGGTCTCTATGCTCTGCCGGATGGTCTCGGCATCGGTCCGGTTGGCGTTGAGGTCCAGAACCGCCTGCTGGGTGTCGTTGAGGCCTCCGCTGACGTTGCTGACCTCGTTCCAGAACTTGAGGGCCAGGTCCAGGAGGGTCAGCAGCAGGCCGTCCCGGTCCTGAGCCTGGGTCCGGACCTGCTCCCACAGCTGGCACAGCCCCGACACACGCTCCTGCATGGCTGGAGGACAGACGGGCAGAGCGGGCTCACAGTCACACCTCTGCTCTCTTTCTCACAGTACGACATCAGGATCACTGACTCTCACACCGACCAGCATTCTGAGAGAAACGTCTAAAAACGATACTTCTGACTCATACACCGCCATAGAGCAAACAGCCATTACGCTACGTGGTAGAGTATTTGACGGCAGAACAGATCAGGCACCACAGGTTCAAATCCCCTTCTGGATAAAAGCGTCTGCCCAACAAATCATTTTTAACAAGGTATTGATAAGGTATAACAAGGATCATTTTGGAGAACTCACGTACCTGTGCCTACTGAGTTGTGTCCAGCGGCCTGGGTGTTGGCCAGCAGCTGGCCGGCCTGGGTCCTGATGCTGGCCAAGCCCAGCTCCAGCTTGGACAGCTCGTCCAGGGCTAGACGGTTTTCCTGGAGCTGTTCCTGGATGCGGGGCGTCAGACCCTGCAGGGGCACGGGGGACTGCATCCGGCCGTGCAGACGCTCCACACTCTCTCGGATCACCGTCATCCTCTCGTTCAGCTGGAGACACCGGCGGGGGGGGGGGGGTTATCTTGGGTGTGTGGATGCGTGCGTGTGTGTGTCTGTGTTTGTCAGTCAGAGCAGGCGGTGGTGAAGGAGGAGGTCTCTTGCTCATCTAAGTGTGTGTGGATGTGTGTTCGTTGGACTGTGAAGAAGCGGGGGGCGAAGAGGATTGCGTCTACGTGTGTGTGTGTGTGTGTGTGTGTGTAGGTGTGTGTTTCCTCGATCACAATGACTCCTGCTTAGAGACTTGTTGCTCTTGTTGGTTAGAGTTAACTGGTTTAAATTGTTGTACTCGCTCTGAAATATTTTTTACTGTTGCTTGCTTTTCTACAGGTACACTTGCACTTATAGCCATTCATGTTGTTTAAGTGTAACTTGTTTAACTACAGGCTCTTATGGTTCTTCCCTTCGGCACTTATTTTGGTTGTTCACAATATGTGCTTCATGTTTTGGCTACCCGCAATGTTGTTGGGGCTACCTTGTTGTTATCCGTGACCTATGCACTTTGTAAAGCTCTCTCTTGGAAGTCGCTTTGAATCCATGTAAATGTAAATGTGTGTGTGTCACCTGTGTGTATCGAGGCAGGGCCTCCTCCAGAAGGCTGGCGGCCTCTCGGACCCTGTCCCTGATGGCTCTGTGCTGCTCCTCCGTCTCATTGGCCCTCCGGCAGAACTCCTCCCCCTGGGCGGGGCTTAGCTCAGACAAGCGCTTACCCAGTGAGAGCAGGCGGGATATTAGCGGCCTGTGTTCGGCTATGGACTCCCTCAGACCCTGGGAAGAGGGGTAAAGGGGGCGGGGGGAGGGAGGGAGGGTGGGGGTGGTGAGTGATTAGGGTAGATCCTCTCAGTTTACTTGAAGAATACAAGCATCTCTTTCTGCCTTCCAACTGTAAGTGCACTTCAGTGTATCTGATTGCAGCCCTACTGCTGTGGGCACCAAAGTGGCCATGAGATGGAGGAGACAGGTCGGCGTTGGGCCCTTTAAAGTAGAGAGGGCGAAAGTGTGACGAGTCTCATTTTCCTCCCTCTACCTGAGAGGATCAACGTGTCTTTATTTCTCTAGGAATGTGGCTCTCACAGGAAAGAGAGTACACAAATGAACTGAGCCATTCATCTTCGTCAACAGGAGAACAGAAGACTTGAGCAGAGAGGGGGAGGAGGAGGGAGGGAGGGAGGGATGAAAGGGGGTTATTGTTGAACAGCACAAAGAGGACCAAGTGGAGCAGGTCCTCCATTCTGGCCTGGCCTGTACCTGCAAGAGTTCCTGCTGCTCTCTGAAGGCCTCGTAACTAATGGTGCTCAGGGACAGTTGTCCAATCAGGGTTTGGGTTTCCTGTAGCCATGGCGACACCTCGGCGATGCCCTCGGAGAACTGGGCGAGGAGCGACTGAGCATGCTCCAGGCGCAGCACCACATGTGAGTTGGTGGCTGAGGTGGAGTTACACTGCTCCTGCAAGGCATCCAGAGGGGTCTGGATAGAGAGAGAGAGAGAGAGAGAGAGAGAGAGAGAGAGAGAGAGAGAGAGAGAGAGAGAGAGAGAGAGAGAGAGAGAGAGAGAGAGAGAGAGAGAGAGAGAGAGAGAGAGAGAGAGAGAGAGAGAGAGAGAGAGAGAGAGAGAGAGAGAGAGAGAGAGAGAGAGAGAGAGAGAGAGAGAGAGAGAGAGAGAGAGAGAGAGAGAGAGAGAGAGAGAGAGAGGGAGAGAGGGAGGGGGGAGGGGGGAGAGAGAGAGAGAGAGAGAAATAAAGTGACATTGTTATTAATGAAGCAGAAAGCGGAATGCAGCAATAGCTTTAGCATGAACCTGGACTCCTTTCATGCTGTAAGGACTGCAAATCTTCACATTTTTGCAACACTTTGTTCTTGCCTACAAACTTGTATTAAACAACATCAAACCTCAGAACTCTTGGTCACTGTGCTGCTTGGTAGCATTCAGAGCCAACTCAGCCAATAAGGCAAGCAGATTGACTTCACCAGTGGTCATTTAACAATCATTGTGTCCATAGAACAGAATAGAATGTACAGGATGGGATGTTTTGAAGGTCCGGTACCTGGAGGTCGGCTGTGTCACCCTCATCTCCATACGTCTGCAGGATCTCAGCGATCTTCACCATCTTCTCTATGTTAAAGCGATGCTGCAGGATCTCCACAGCAAGAATCTGAAACACAGTTTTGCATATTCAACCCCTTTGCCTCTGTTTTGTGATGAAAAGATGTCGAAAGGGATTCTGAAGACATTCCGGAGGTTCCGCTGACCTTCTGCTCGTGCAGCTGAGCAGAGATGGGTTCTGGGTCCAGACAGATGGTTCGGAGCTGCTCCAGACCTTGGGCAGTGTTTCTGAACCAGGACATCTCCTTCACCACCGCCTGCTCCAACTGACAAACACAAACAACGTAACAGTTCAAAAAAAAAAAATCTACAAAACCGCCTGGTCCCTACTCCACCCTCACTGCAATGCCTTCCCCCCCATGTTCACCCTCTGTCTCTCAGCTGCACACAGCACAGCGTCCCCCTGGGTCTGGGCCCCCGCGGAGGAGGCGGACGAGCCCAGCAGCTGGCTCTCGATGCGGCCCAGCCACAGGTGCAGGTCCTCCTGGCTGGAGGTGCAGCGGCGCGAGGCCTCCAGGGCCTGCTCCAGCCTCTGGAGAACGTCCATGCTGCTCAGGCTCAACACGGAGCAGCGGATACGAAGGCCGTCCACGCGCTCCTGCACCTGGTGCCGCTCCTCCTCTGAGACAGCAAACACACACACACACACACACACACACAGTATTGTTTCTTTATTCAGGTTCTTAGATTCCTTTATGTCATTCAATTCACAAATGTCTTTTCCACAACATGAAAAGTCTTTCCAAACTCGGACTCTAAGGCATCTCTGGGGTCCTAGTGATCTGGATACCTGAGATGTTCTCCATGAGGTCCTGGCCTGCCTGCTGGACCTTTGCCAGGTCAGCGTTCCTCAGTTTGATCTGCTCCACCACGGTCTGACAGTAACAAGCAACAACAGAAGTCAGAGGACATACACCCTATACACAGCATCTGAATAAGCCCATGAATTCCCCCATGGAGAATGGCTGGTTTCATTGGCTGGTCTCACGGATAGAGGTGCATACTACACATCTCCTTTCAGTGGAGAACCTTTAAATGTTTTATCTTTGGGATTTGGGTGAACCAGTGTCCGGGAAGCCATCCACCCTGCAGCCTGGAGTGAGTCACATGTCTGAGGGCCGTGTGGTACCTGAGCCCTCTGTGTGGCCTCTGGAAGGTGCAGCATGGCCCTCTCCGCATGCCGCAGCTCAGCCAGGTCTTGCTCCACGGAGATCAGCCAGTACTGGAGGCCGTCCACCCTGTCCTGGAAGAGCTGGGCTAGGGGTAGGATGTCCTCCAGACTGACCCGCCTGGACACAACCACCACCATGTTACATCCTCCTTTTGAGCTTTTACAAACACATCTTATTCTCCGAGGTATACATACTGCAAAGTACAGCAATGTTATCCTATCTATGTGTGTATGTGTCTTTGTGATAAATGGATGAAAAGAAAGGGTGCCCTTTTTTGCCTGATTGTACAGCACTTTGTTTAACACTGGTTGTTTAGAAAGACATTTGACTTGACCTGACTGTGAGAAGCCCATTCACCATCCCGAGTCTCACACCATAAATAACCGTCACCATACCATCATTACAGCACCATTCACATTCCTCTGATGTTTACAACATGCACACACGGCCATTCCACAGACCGTGAGAGGGGCTTGTCTGGATGTATCTGACCGGCTGTGCTGACCTGCTCTGGGCCTCCAGCAGCAAGGCCTCCCACTTGGTTCTGATGGTGGAGATGTGTCTGGTGGCCTGGTCTCTCTCCTCCCCTGGCAGGCTCTCTGCCAGGCCTGGCCCGTCCTGCATCATTGCCTCCATGCTGCGTCTCCGGTCCTCCAGGAGGCGCTGCAGCAACTGGATAGGAAAGCACAAACCGATTGTACTGTACCACATTGGGCAGGGGGTCCATGATAAACCATACTCTAGCAGATAAACCACACTGGATTATATTCCACCAGACGAACAAGTCAGATTTATGACTTGTGCGTACGTTGTAGAAATTGAAAAACATGAAAACTGTTTAAAAGTCTTTGTGAATCTTAGCTCTTTACTGATCCTGAGAACTAGTATTCTGTGGTATACCTAGCAGTCATTCTGACTTTGCTGCCTTTGTGATTGTGCAGGGAGAGGCCTGTATCTGGTGTCAGAACTGCTTTGTCCCACAAAGGCAGGTTCCACCTCACCCACAGAACACACAATGGGAGCTGGTTCAGATTAAGAGGTGAATAACTCCTCCTCCCTGTTTTAGCCTGAGGGAATACTCTCACAGGCATACAGAAGCACACTGTCAGCGTGAATCTAGCCTCATTCATCGCTGAATGTGTGAGAATCTACCGACAAAGGAAACACTAGACAACAAACACTTAAGGACTGCTCTCTGCATGTATTTATTTTCATTGATAAAAACTCCCTGTGAAAACAGATGTCAGACAGACATACATAAATACATAAATGGAGAGAACATATTTTGAAAGAGTGGTTTGTGCAGAGAGATTAAGGAGTCCATCCTGTTTCGAATGGATTGTATTTCAGGTTTACAAACCTTCTGTTCCTGCAGCTGAGCTTTCACCACTTTAAACTCAGAGGATGGAGGCTTCTGATTGGCCGTGAGCTCCTCTATTTCATAGACCCAGGTTAACAGCGCCTCGAGGTTCTGGAAGAACGTCTCCGAATCTGCGAACTCGTCTCTCAGAGTCAGGGCCGACCTCGTTCCCTACGGCAGGGGGAGGAAACACGACTCGGCATTAACTCTCCGTGCCGTGTCCACACAGAGAACGTGACTCGGCACTATCACTGCATGCAGTTCCCACGGCACGAGTCAAAACACCCAGACGAACAAACACCCGAGCAGATGTGAATGAGCTCAAGCTAAAGAGGGGATGACCAAGGTGTCCTACCCTCCATCGGTCCAGGCTGGAGTCATGGTCTGAGCTGGACTGACCATCGCTGTGGAGCTGTGAGAGGACAGGACAACAAACACACCAGACATGACACTTAACACGGAATTTCACACAGGCACATCAGGGTGAACATTCTGGAAACATCAAGAGGATGGTCATGGAGATGATGGTGAAGCTCAGAAGGTGAGACAATGACAGGGTGAGATGGAAAGAAAAACCGAGGTAGAAGGAGATCTTTTCCTCCACGTGCTACAGCAGATCAGCTCAAAGGAGGTTGTAGACGGGGTATTGACCTCAGCCAGCTCCTCTGCTGCTCCAGTGAGGACCCTGACCGTCCGGGTCACTATGGGGTCACCACTCTTGTCTCCAGAGGGATACTCGGTCACCTCCACGATCTCCGTCACAATGGTCTCGGTGACCTCCGTGACCTCTGTGACCTCTCTGGAGGCCAAGGTCTTCCAGGACCAGGGGCTCCCCTCCCGGGAGTCTCTCCTCTGAAAGCTGGCCCTCCTCTCCGCCGAGCCCGACCCGGGGTGGGCCAGGGGGGAGCGGCCGTAGTCCGGCAGCACCGTCCTCCGGGTCAGCGTGCCGTTCCGGGAGCCGGCGGGCTTGATGGGAGACGGGGTGGAGTGCCAGGCGTTGTCCAGGGTGCTGGTGGTGGTGACGGTGGGGGCCGGGGAGCAGCGGGCGGGCTTGTCCGAGACGGGGGTGTGAGAGCGGGACACGTCCTCCTTCTCCACCTCCTCCTCCTGCCGCTTCTCCTCCTCCTCCTCCTTCCCCCCCACCACCGTCTTGGCCCTGCCCGCCTCCTCGCTGCATGGCTGGGCTTGGCTCTCGGGGACGGGCCGCTCTTGGCGGCGTTGGTAGCACTCCTTCAGAAAGGCCTCGTTGGACCTCACCTGCTTGGACTTCTGGCCCAGGCAGCTGGGCCGGCTGATTAGGTTCCCCATGGTGGGCGTGTGGCCCCGGGGGGGGGCTACAGAGCGTCTGGGACCAGGTCGGCCCCTCACCCGGGCATGCGGGAGCTCCTTTTGAAGCCTAGAGTAAGAAGAAGGAGGAGGGGGGGCTTGGGGTCAACATCAGCCTCGAGTCATCCTTTATCCCCGGTCCCATGAACAACACTGTGCTATGTCCACTCATCATTCACTGTCTGACTGACACAGTACAAGCTTCCTAGAATCACGTCGGTCAAGGCAGGGTGCTTCACCTTTGAGGTGTTCCTCAACCTAAAGCAGCGTTCTGGAACACCCACAACGACAGTCCACTTTCCCTGATGATCATCACACACCCTGGTCCACAACCTCCCATGCACTACAGTCCCTGCCGGTCCCACAGATACAGTATGCCGGCCTGGTCTGGGTCCACGGCTTCTCCTCCCTGTCAGTCTTGGAGCATCAGGTCTGCTCTGGGCTCTGTACAGCCTCAACCACCTGGAACCTCTGGCTCGGACTGGCAGGCCTGTTCTGGTTAGCAGCAGCAGCAGCTGGGCATCGCAGAGGGAACCCTGAAGTCCAACTGTAAAAGCTGGCAGAGGGTGCGGAAATGCCTGCCAGACCTTTGGCCCATCCTGGCCCCAGCCTGGCCCTCTGGTCTGGGTTCCAAGACCAACTATGCCGCCCCCTGATTAATGATGACAGCCATGAAAACGCCAACACATTTTTCTATGTGTCGGTGTGGGGATGGGGGGGTTGGAGAGGTAAACTGGGGGGTGGGGGTGGGTAGTGGGCAGTAGTGCATGGTCAGATAACCACAGATAAAAGCAGGGGGAAGCCCATTCAGAGAGGAACTTAACTGTCTTTCAATGAACATGATGCGCTGACCTGGCCTGAACTACACCGACCACCCTGGACCACCCTGGACCGCCGCCGCTCAACCCCGGCCGTGCTGCATTCTCTACTGCCTCTGCCTTCACTAGCTCCAACAACGAAAAAGAGGGCGAGATAGAGTGAGGGAGGGAGAAGAAAGAGAGGGATTGGGATAGCAGTGGGGAGCTAGCCAGACGATGTCATTCTTAGAATTCTAGTCAGAATATGAGTATGAAAACCCTCCGTTGGGCTTGGAGTACGAAGCATGTTTCAACCGAACTCGTAAAACAAATGCCTCTACGCTCAATTGGATAGACCTACAACCAATCGGAGCAACGTATTATGTTGTTTGTTGAAAACAAATTCAACCCAAGGGCTCTTTAGTGACGTTGTTGATTACGTTACTGTTGATCATCTGTCCATCATCGTATAAAGCCCGCCCTGGCAATTTCATTGGTCCGTCCCGATTCTGGGTTTTCTGTAGTTGTTCCCAATACGAGACCCTCCAGACCCAACTTCCCGAACACGTTTTTTTGTGGGCGGGAGAAGTTGGGCTGGCAGCCAGGCTAGTGGGGAGCGACAGTGAGTAACAGACACGAGAACTCAAACGAGAAGAAATAATAGTGCTCCGTGTCCCTTGTTCATTTGGTTTCAGTGTTCGCTCTGTCTGTTCCTTTCACCAGGGAAATGGGGAGAGCAAAATAGACGCGGAGACACATCGAGAAAGAAGGATACAGGGAGAAGAAAGAGCTCTCAGCAGCTCCTTTTGCGAACCCAAGGCTTTTGGGTCGGAGCGTTAGTCCGCGAGACTGGCGGTCATTCCAGGGTTCTGCCTGTCAACGGCTGGTCAGAGAGCGTGGGCGAGGTCATCGTGGGTCAGCGACTAGAAGATCAGGAAGCTGGCTCCTAACTGGCCAGGAGGTTTTTTCGAGCTCGCTGGAGCAGAAGACGGCAAATGTACAACCCTGTCCTGTCTTTGTCGCCCATTGTTTCTGCTTACAAAGACTCCACTGTAGGAGACCGCCGCATGGATACAGCAAAGTCCATCTCTGCCAGAAGTTAAAGTATGGCTTAGCGCAAGCTAACAGAGCACATCATTATAACCAGCTTTTATCTCCCCACCAAATCGCTCCCTCTCTTTCTCTCGGCCTCCACAACCACACTAATTACAAAACCACTGTGCCTCTCTTCAACAGACCAGGGTACACCTGAGAGACGACTTGGTTGACGGCACAGTTCAGTCAGTCAGTATGCCCTTAGTTAGTAGTCATTGTCGGGAAAATGCCTGCTCTGACTGTGGCAGGCAGATGAGGCAGGCATGGGGTGTTGGTGGGGGGGGGGGGGGGCGGCATCTCACAAGGATCAACCCCTTGCCCCCCTGCCTCCTCTCCCCAGAACCACCAGGGAGCACCAGACAAAGCACCAGCCCCTGGATCGATCATTACCCAGTTAGGCCTAATCACTGCAGCCTGGCTGAGAGCTCTCCTGGATGGGGGCCGGGGGAGGAGATGTTTGGGGCTGGGTCTTTGTGGTTAACCAGCCACAGCCTAGGTGGGGCTATCTCTGCGTGTCTGTGTTTGCTAACTGCAGCCAATGCATGCTGGGTCATTACACGGTTCCATGTGCATATAGACAGGTGACGGCGCCTTACACAAACAACATTATCAGCGCACACTCTCATTATCCGTAGGGACGCTATCTGGGAACATATGCAGAAGACGCGAAGACACTCAACCAGAGAACAAGTAAACAAACCATCAAACACCGTGATCTACTCTGTCTCTGTCTGGGAGCAGTCTAGGACTTCATTCGAAATCATGTTCTCCACAGCACACTGACCCATATCTTCCGAGACAGGAAATGAGGCGGGAACCAAATGGCGCCGCTGTGTGCTTATCGTCACACAAACACACACACACACCCATGGCATCCCATCACTTAACCCCTGGAACGATGACCCCCAATGTAGACCCCGCCTCCCCTGGGACTCAACAGTGCTGATATATGGCTGCAATCCATTAACTGATTAACTTAATTGAGAGCTGTGATATAGGGTCTTCTCTCCATCTTCAGCATGGACAACATGGCACTGAGGCCCGAGAAAACATCCGGAAGGATTGGTTCAGCCTTTCAACAAAGAATTTCCTTCACAAGATTGAAGGAAATTCGTCGTTGACGTCTTGAATGTCCACACAAAAAGCACCCACATAGGGTCACACAAACACACACACACATCTACATTCAAACTACACATATCCCTCTCTCCCCCTGTTGTTCAGAGCAGAGACGTTGGTTCGGTTAGCAGCACCATAGCAACCGTGAGCCCCCCCCCAGCCCCTTACCCCCCTCCTCCAGCCCTCTTCCATGCAGGACAGAAGCAGGACAGTGACCAGGCTGGGGCTCCCTGGACATGGGCCACCCTGGGGGCTCTCCTGGGCTGGGAGCTGGGAGCCATGGCTCCGCTCCAGCCTGATGACCGCTCTCTGCTCTCCCAGAAGCAGGGAGCAGAGATCAGGCAGGGAAACCCTTCTGGTCTGCCGGAAAGCTGTGCCGCCTTTTTCGCTAAGGGTAGAACCCCTCCGAGTCAAATCCCAGTTTAAGTCCATCCATTCTCCTTCTCATTCATTCTGAAGGCCATTGCACTGACTGCACGTTGAAAGACTTCACCTTCCTGTCAACACCATCTTAAAAGTATCTCATTCAGGACAACTTTGTTGTCGTATCAGCAGAGCCCAGGCACAGCCTGCGCTCAAACCTTTGCCTGTTCAGCTAATCTGGCAAAGAACAGATGGGTATTGTACTCACAGCAGTCCAAAAGCATGTGTCCTCTCCTGGAAGAAGAGCACCCCCCACCCAAGCCTCTCTGTCTCCTCTGACTCCTGGCTCTCTGGGTCTCCCCCTAGTCCTCCAGTGCATCGTCACATGGCTCAGAGCAGCGATCACATAGGAGGAAACTACAAACCAAACGTTCCCCCCCCCCGGAGCCAATCCAGACTCGCAGGGGCCCGTTTTTGGCGGTTTGAGATCAGGTGACGTGCGGCTACTCACCCAGGAACGGCCCCGGAGCAGAGGAATCCGGCAGGTCCTTAATCACCATTCAGAACGGTGGGGGGGGGGGGGAAGGAGTGTGAAAACGCCGCCTTGTTGAAGCATCCTCTGAGTGTCCCCTTATATTCCAGTTTGGGGTGTCCTCACACGCGCACCCTCGCACACTCACATGCAAACTGTCCCGACCACCCTCACGTGCCTCACACACCAACAAACTATCCCCAAACACGCTCATTCACACGGACGTCCTGATAAGCCATGCCTCTCTTGTTGCCCACAGCCACAGGCAAACAATGCCCTCTCCCCTCTCCTCTCGGCACCCCTCCCCTCTCCTCTCCTCTCCACTTCTTCCCAGCAGCTCTCCTCCCCTTGCTCTCTCCTTTGTTACGAAGCTCCGCTTAAAGGAATTCTTCCCTTGTTGCACCAGTGGGGTAGAGCAGCGAGTTGAACACAATGTAAAACCCAACGGCTCAGTCTCTCCCCCCAGTGCCCGTCCAGTAACAGCTCCCAAAAAGCCCAGCTCACTCCCACTGGCCCTGTGGGTTTACTCCTGAAGCAAGACAGCAAGACAGCAAGAGTGCACGCTTCTCCGAGCCTCACCTTCCCTTTCTCTCTCTCTCTCTCTCTCTCTCTCTCTCTCTCTCTCTCTCTCTCTCTCTCTCTCTCTCTCTCTCTCTCTCTCTCTCTCTCTCTCTCTCTCTCTCTCTCTCTCTCTCTTGTTTAGCCTCCCTCCTTCTATCCCCCCATCGGTAGCCCCTCCCCTAGGTTTTGCTTTTGGCTCCGAAACTCCATGCTGCTACCGGGAGAAGAAAGAGAGAGCAGAAGAGAGAGAGAGAGAGACATCGAGAAAAAGAGAGAAAAGCCTTTCTAAAGACCCCCAGGGCCGCCCCTCTGAACATTCACATGTTAAATGACAGCTGCCTCCAGCCCCTTCTCTCTCCCTCCCGGCTCACGCAGTGACGGTCGGGACCCGCCACAAAAGGAGGGACCCCCCCCCCCCCCGAATCCCCCCTCCTCACCTTACCCCACCCCCACCCCCCAGCCCCCTATTCAGAGGCGGGTGCAGCAGTCTCCACAGCAGCAACAAAGAAGACTAATTACTGTAAAACGTCTCCTATTACTTTTCAACTCACTTCCAGCCCTCGCCACTGCGACCCAAAGACAAAGAACGAGGGG
>NC_140362.1:13195000-13230000 GCF_054491055.1 Hypomesus nipponensis
ATCAGCAGCCGTTAGCTCTGTAAATCAGTCTGTACGTAACAGACAGAGAATACGCTTAGTCGTGATGGGCCTGTTGTTTCCCCATGGATAAATTGTAAGAAACAACTGATCCACCATAGACTCACCTAAAAAAGATTTGAATGATGTGAACTTTGAACTCCTGTAGCACTGACATTTCGGTGCTAGCCACAGATTTAGATTTCTCATTCCATGACAATGAAAGAGAAGCACTACAGTATATAAATACAGTTTAGCCCATGTCACATTCTCCATGAAGTATTCTATGTTCTGGCAGGACCTCCCTTCCTACCCGAATCTCTCTGTAGACATCGGGGTGGACAGGCCATACAGGGTGTCCTGAAACAGAGAAACCACAAAAACAAGACCATCGTCTTTAACTACACCGTTCCAAATCCTTTGTTGTACCTCCACTTGTAACTGTTATTTATTAGGTTAGTCACACCACTCATAACTGATATTTGAAAGTGAGTTGTACTGCTTGGTGTCTGTCAGGCCTCTCAGTCAATTACTCCTGTTTGTTTCATTTGCTCACCTCCTTATCTACACTCTCTTGTGCTGGGTCCAGGGTTGGGTCCAAGTTTTGGTTTAGAACTGAATCCAGGGCTGTGTGTAGGGTTGGGTCTAGGGCTGGATCTAGACCTGGGTCCAGCCCTGAGAGGGGCAGACTCAGGGCAGGGTAGCCCCGGCAGGAATCCGAAGAGGTTGACAGTCCTTCGTTGCTAAGAATTACAACGTCCTCCCTCAAACCATGGGGCTAATATTGGTACAGACAGGCAGAGATGCAAACACAGAAATGGCTGTATAGAATTCACACTCATACCTGGCCCGTATCGATCAGATTACCCACTAACATTAACACCTGTAAATGTACAAATCAATAAATGTGTTGGTTGAACAATAGTTCACAGGTGTTTTAACGTATGTGCTATGCTGTAGAAACATTTAGGGTTTGCATGCCTTACAAGACTTGAACGCTGTCTCCAGTAAGAGATAGACTAGTTTGTTTAAGAATAAATTACATCTCAATGGCGCCCCCTTGTTGAGGAAAAGAACAATATGTGAAGGTGTGTGCAAAAACCTCTATGCAGTGATTTCCCTGTAGTCCATTAGTCAGTTCTGCAGTGTTTAAATTGTTGTTATATTGTATGCATGATTGGCATGAATAAATGGATGACAAGGATCTCTTCATAGCGCATTTATTTACATTATAGGGTTATCTTCAAAACATACACCAAAATCCACTCACCATATCACTCAAACCACATATCTGTTCACAAGCAAAACCAACCAATTCGTTTTGATTGTACATCTTGTCAATCAATAAGCATTTAAACAAAACATGTTTTGCTGAGCAGATATGTTTTATTCTCTTCATCATACATCTTTGTTTTTCTCCAAAATGGTCAAAACCTAGTTAGTAAAACATGCAAAGCAAAAAAGCAACAAAAAAGAATAACATATCAAAAATATGATGAAAAATTATATTTTAACATGAGGATTTACAGAAGTAAAACACTTTTAAGATGCAGAACAGAGCAAAAACATATTGGGAAATGAACCCAAACACTGGTTAAAAAGCATAGAACTTACAGATACATATTTTCTGCAAATTAAATGCATGTATCTTTTAAAACACATTCATTCCAGTAGTGTAGTGGAACAATAATTGGATCTTATTCCCCTACAGGAATACCAATGGCGTTTTAACTGGTTGCTTTTTTTGGTTAAGAGTGAAGTTAGCTGGCATAACAGCACTATGTGGCCTGAAAAGAGACAGGTAACCAGATGAAACTCTACATACACAGAAGGATAAAGTGTACATCTAAGTGGTGTTAACCCCAAAAAATGGGCAAATATGACGAACATTCAAGTACGGGTCCTAAACAATGCGGATGGATGTGTTCCTAATATGGAGTCCCAAGAAGAATCCAGGGGTGACAACCCCAACTCTCTTCAAATAGGATGTGCAATGAAGAAAGGAGATCATGGCAGCTCTAAAAACAGAACAAAAATCATGACTTGGAGCAAACCAAAACAAGCCAACCACACCAAAAAGAAACGAACACAAAAAAATCTTGAAAAAATATGTAGATGAAAAAAATCATGCATGCAAATAAATGTGATTTTGCATGGATATTGTTTATGTGGCATGAGGTGATGGGGTGGCGTACCTGCAGGTGTGGAAGAGATGGTGGAACTAGGAAGGTATCCACACTGACAGGCTCCTTGGCCATGCTTATCTGGGGAGTCCTTTCCTGTAGATGGCTGCCAGATGGTGACGTCATCTGACAAGACAAATAAATCAAGGATCAATAACAAAAACGGGTCGGGATTGCACAGACCTTTGATCAATAGAACTGCAGCTCTGGAACATTACATAGATGGGAAGGGCAGGATCTGAAAATGAAGATGTTCTTAGTGTTATTGAAATGGATGAAAACAGGAGCTAACAGGAATAGAGGAGGAATAGAGGAGAAAACTGAACGTGTTGCAGATGTTCAACTTACAGAAGCCAAAACCAGGGGAAGTGGGATGAAGCCTGAGTTCTTCTGAGGACACTGTACCAGGAACAGGTGATGGAGGAGGGGAGGTGGTGGGTGGAAACACATTGTTTGGGATTGGGGGATACAATGATGAAATGATGACTTTGGGGCAAGTCTATTGAACTCGGTTAGGATGATATATTTGGAACAGTCCGCAGAACATAATTGTTGCTTTCATCTTCCAGTGTTTGTAGTGTTTATCTGCTCTGTCACTTGATGGAACTGTTACACTGTTAAATCTTCAACCTAAAAAATATACTGGTCAACTCTATACAGACGTTCAGAAAGAAAAAGACATCCAGATACATTTTTGTATCTTCTAAAAACATCAGGATTATATCAATACGTATCCTCAAACAGATAACAAAAAAAAGAGCTAAAACATTCTTAAGTTTGAAAGGAAAGGAAAATAGGAAAAATATCTCTGTTCGAAGTACATACAGTAAGTATTAGCTTCAAAAAAGCATAAGTTGACAAGTTGTGTTAACAAATCAAAAAGGCAAACTATAAACTAAATTGTGGTCATTTGAAAATCGCTGCTTTGCCTTTAAAATATAAATTGTCTATACAGTCAATACAATTACATCTGATTTTTCTTGTAATTGTCTGAAGGCAGGGGGGTAATGCATAGGCTTGGACATCTATAATATATGAGCAACTGCATTTAGTTAATATACTTATGTGACCACATGCAGAGTAGAATAAATAAATGATAGTTTCTTTCTGATTTTTGAAGGTTTTTTTCCTATAAATTATGCAACTGCTGTGTGCATTGGCATAATCATGGAGGGGAGGGCTCCCAGTTCTTGGGAGCTGCAAGGCCTGGTCATGACTAGGGCAGAGAGTGCCAGGGCAAGCTCATCCACGTTGAGGCCGGTGTGAGGCCCTGCGTCGTACTTGCGACCGTAGCTGGAGGAGGTGTAGGAGGAGGAGGAGAAGTTCATGCTGAAGCCGGAGCTGCCGGCATCAAAGCTGCTCCTCCTGGAGCCTTGCCTGGACCCAGTCCTGGAACCGGACCGTGAGCCTGAGGTCGAGCCTGGGCCGCTGGCGTTGTATGGGCTGTACAGGCCTTTACTGGACTGGGAGGAGGCCTCTAGGAGTCGGAGGCTAGTTCCTTCCTCGACCATGCTTCTGTCCATGGCGTCTTTGTAGGAGATCTTTAGCTTAGTTTTGGGACATGTCAGGTACTTGGAGTAAGCACTCACGTCTCTTAGCTTCTGGGCTGTACGAGCATCGATGGAGCCCTTCTTGATGGCTTCATCTAGGGGAACTCTGCCCTCAACATCAGGCTCAATCAGCCCACCTGTTAGGTACTGGACCTCCAAGAAACGCTGTCCAGCTTCATAATACAGCCAACCTTTCTTTAAGGCCTGAGAGGCAGACATCTTGACTTTGGTTCTGGGATCTTCAAAACCATTGAAGGCTTTCTGAGCCAGGTTAATACGGTCGACCATGATTTTATCTACAAGTCCTTTCTCTGTGGCCTCGGGGACAGAAAACTTCTCTCCTGTGATTGGGTCGATAATGCCACCTGTGCAGGCCTGAGCCTCAAGCAGTCTCTGGCCAGTAATGTTGTCTACTAAGTTCCTGTGCATCGCCTCGGTGATGGACACTTTCTCCAATGTGTCTGTGTCCAGGATTCCAGCCACAGGGCCCGTCTCCTCAGAGGGGTCATTCCATATGGAAGCTGGAGGTTTAATAGAGGGTATGGGGCTCATAGCAAAGGATGAAGAGGAAGTGGATCCAAAGGAGGAGGTTCTGGAGCGGAAGCCTCCCATGTTTCCAGACAGCATGTCAGCAAATTCAGTGATGGATAGGTTCCCAGAGCGGTAGGTGTCCAGGGAACTCTGATCAATGAGGCCTCTTGAGAGAGCGTCATCAATGTCGTACTGACGTCCTGACCTCCTGTCGATGATCATGGACTTGACGACTCCCTCGGAGGAGGTGCTTGTGATCTCTTCCCATTCACACTCCTGCTCAGCCAGCTCTAGGTAGGTCTGATGGTCGATGAGTCCCTTCCTGTAAGCCTCATACACAGTCATCTCCTTGCCGGATTCTGGGTCTACGATTACCACTCTGCGCTTGCGGACTGAAGATTTGGAGGAGGTTTTCTTTTCACGTTTCTTTTCCTTGAGGAGCAGGAGGACGAGGCCGGTGTCGGGGTCGATGATGCACCTCTCCATCAACTGGAGGTAAGTGAGGTTCTCCTCGGTGTTGGGATCAAAGAAGCCCTTCGTGTCATCAGAAGGATCTGTGAGAATCTCGTTCATCTCTTCGTCAAAGAGGCCACGGTTGTATGCCACCTCAACGGGCAGGCGATGACTCTCCTCGGGGTCGATAATTCCTCCTGTGGCAATCTGGGCCTCCAGGAGGCGTATTCCATGATCCTTTAGGATGAGTCCCTTTTTCATGGCCTGGAACAGGGAGATTGTTTTACCAGAGTAGGGATCTCGGTAGCCAGTCACGGCACGCTCGGCAGACAACAGCTTGTCTTTGAATTCTGGTCCCACAATTCCCATTCGGACAGATTCACTGACTGTGAGTTTCAGGTTTTTGATTGGGTCAATAACGTAGCCTGTCGCAGCTTGGGCCTCAAGGAGCTCAAAAGCGGTGCCTGGCCTGATCATGTTCTTCTTCATGGCCTGGTAGATTGACAGTCGGTCCTTGGAAGCTTCTACGAAAACCCCAGCAATGCAACTAGTCCCCTCAAGGTACTTCTTGAGCCTTTTGCTGACCTCCTCCACCGTAATCAGACCTTCGTTCAGCTCAGTGACGGTCTGTTGGTCTATGATCTCTGAGCGTAACAGTTCCTCCAGGGTGATCTGTTTCCTCAGACCCTTGAACATCAGCCTCTTGTCTCCCAGTGACAACAGACGCAAGCCTCCTTCCAACTTGCATCTCTTGAGCAGCTCAGCGTAAGATAGCTTCTCGTCCGTGACAGGGTCAATAAACCCTTTCACCTCATTGGCCAGTCTCTCATTGGTTTCCTTGTTGATGTATCCTCTCTGCATGGCCACGTCTGTAGGGAGGTGGAAATAGAATTCAGGATCCATGATGCCGCCCGTTGAGCTCTGAGCTTCTAGTAGTTTCAGAGCGTAGTCCTCGGGGATGAGCTCTTTTTTCATGGCTTGGTAGAGAGAGACAATTTTGCTGCTGTAAGGGTCTTTGAAGCCTGTAACGGCTCGCTCAGCTGACAAAAGTTTATCGTGGATTTCTGGGCCCACAACTCCCTTACGGACGGCCTCGTCCACAGTAAGCGTCTCATTTCTCACAGGGTCAACGATGAACCCTGTGGCAGCCTGTGCTTCCAGCAGGCCAAGTGCAACCTCAGGTTTCAAGAACCCTCTCTTCATCGCCTGGTAAATGCTGATCTTGGAGCTGGAATCAGTCATAACCCCAGCCACAGAGCCCGTACCAAACAGGTACTGCTTCACGCTCTGTAACTCCATGATGTCGCGGATGGTCCTCTTCTCTTGTTTCAGCAGGTTGAACATCTCGAGGTCAATGATGCGGGCATGGTAGAGCTCCTCAATGGTGATCCTGCGTCGGATTGTCTTGCACGATGTCTTCTCCTCAACATTAATATAGATCTCTCTCTGCTCCATGATCTCGATGATGATGATGATCATGCGCTCTTTGGTAAGCTTACCAGAGCGGTACTCATCCATGAGCTTCTTCCTCTCATCATCTGGGAGCAGGTTGGAGTTCATCACATCCCAGAGGTTCATGGACTGTCCAGTGAGCCCCTCGAGGGGAATGTCTATCTGGGTGTTTGCCAGGTCACTCTGAGTCTGTTCTTCAGTGTAGAGGTAGGTCTTCTCCACCACCGTAGGGGCCTGAGGCTTAGAGAGAGGGAGGAGGTTCAGGCCTGTCTCTGGATCTTTAGAGCACTTGGCTTTCAGCTGTTGGTACGTTACGGTCTCATCTGTGTTAGGGTCTGAGAAATATTTGTTTGCCTCTGAGGGCTCAGAGAGGGTGCTGGATATTTCTTTGCTGAAGAGATCCCTCTGGTAGGCCACATCTAAAGGTACACGGTGGCTTTTTACAGCATCAATGATTCCACCTGAGGCCAGCTGAGCCTCCAGCAGGGGCATGGCATGTTCCTTGATGATCAAATCTTTCTGCATGGCTTGGAAGAGAGAGATCTTGCTGCCTGTGAATGGATCTTTGTAGCCAGTGATCGCCTTTTCGGCGGAGAGCAGCTTTTCATGGAGCTCCGGGCCAACAATGCCTGCTTTGACAGCCTCATCTACTGTCAGATACTGGTTCTTAACTGGATCAATGATGAAGCCAGTGGCAGCTTGGGCTTCCAGAAGGGCAAGGCCTGTGTTATGTCTTAGAAGTTTTTTCTTCATGGCTTGATAGATGCTGACCTTCTCCTTAGTTGGTTCAAGGTAGATGCCACCAATGCTGTCGGAGCCCTGCAGGTATTTATTTACATTGGCATTCTCGCTGACCTGTTTTGGTGTCTTCTTACCCTGCTGCAGAAGGTCAAACGTAGCTTTGTCGATGATTTTGGATTCAAACAATGAACTTGCAGGAACTGGAGATCTCAGACCCTTGAAACTGGCCTGTTCTTGTTTCTTGGCCTCTTTCTCATCTACAATCGTGACAACAATCCTGATTATTTTCTCAATAGTCACCTTGCCAGACCTGTACTGTCTGATCAGTTCAAGTCTCTGCTCCTCAGTCAGGTACTCTGAGTTGATTATTTCCCAGATGGTTAGCTTCTTGCCTTTAAGAGGCCCGGACTGGAGCTCCATTGTAGCCTGCATCATAGCATCTTTGGTCTGAGTCTCTGAGTATTTCTGTTCCTCCTTCGCATTGATGGCTTGTTCGGACAAGCCCAGAAGCTGAAGACCGGTCTTCTTGTCAGTGACACATCTCTTGAGAAGCTGGGTGTATGTGACCTTTTCCTGTGTATTGGGGTCATAGAAGCATTTGGTGGTGTCAGTGGGGTTGCATAGGGTCTTGTTCATCTCGTCGTCAAAGTAGCCTCGTTTGCAGGCAACGTCGTGGGGGACACGGTGGCTATTGACTGGGTCAATGATGCCCCCTGTGGCAATCTGAGCATCAAGCAGCCGGATCCCTTGGTCTTTGGGAATGAGCTCTTTCGTCATGGCCTCAAACAGAGATACGGTTTTTCCAGTGTATGGGTCCTTGTATCCTGTTACAGCTCTCTCAGCTGAAAGCAGTTTTTCATGCAGCTCAGGGCCGACCACTCCTGCTTTGACAGCCTCATCAACGGTCAGCTTCTGGTTCTTTACTGGATCAATAACAAATCCTGATCCGGCTTGGGCCTCCAGCAGATTTAAAGCAGGACCTGGCCTCATCATGTCCTTCTTCAGAGCTTGGTAGAAGGACATTGTCTCTTTGGTAGAGTCAATTACTACACCTGAAATGCAGTTTGTACCCTTCAACGCTTTCTGAACCGGTTCCATTTCAGAAACTTCTTGGACTGTTTTATTGCCCTTATGCAACTTATTGTAGAGGTCTTTGTCAATGATCTTTGACTCCAGCAGTTCAGTTGCGGGGACAGGGGATCTCAGGCCATCAAATGTGATTTCATTCTTCTTCTCTTTGTCCTCTGCCACAGTGATAACGATTCTGATGATCTTCTCTATGGTGATTTTGCCGGTCTTGTACTGGCGAATAAGGTCCCTTCTCTGGTCCTCATTGAAGTACTCAGAATTAATGATCTCCCAGATGGTTATTGTCTTTCCTTTGAATCTTCCAAATGGCACAGAAACCGTTGTTTTGCTGAATACGTCCTTTGTCTCCTCCTCTGTGTAGGTTTGAGAGCTCTGGGCCGCCTTGTCAGTGATAGGTAAAAGCAGTTGGCCGGTGGCAGGGTCTGTTGTGCATTTCTCAATCAACTGAAGGTAAGTCAGGGGTTCCTTAGTACTGGGGTCAAAGTATCCTTGTGTGTCTTCTGAGGGCTTTTCCAATACCTTGTTCATCTCCGCATCAAACAGCCCCTGTTTGTAGGCTGTTTCAAGGGGGACGCGATGGCTGTTGATTGGGTCAACGATTCCACCGGTTGCAATCTGGGCATCAAGAAGTCTGATGGCATGCTCACGATCAATCAATCCCTTCTTCATGGCCTCAAACAGGGAGATTGAGCCGCCCGTGTATGGGT
This sequence comes from Hypomesus nipponensis, assembly GCF_054491055.1. Taxonomy (NCBI): domain Eukaryota; kingdom Metazoa; phylum Chordata; class Actinopteri; order Osmeriformes; family Osmeridae; genus Hypomesus; species Hypomesus nipponensis. Next base: position 13,203,704 of record NC_140362.1, read on the forward strand.
CTTTGTAGCCAGTCACAGCCCTCTCAGCAGACAGCAGTTGGTTGTGCAGTTCAGGTCCAATCAAGCCTTCCTTAACAGCCTCGCTCACAGAGAGCTTCTGGTTCTTGATGGGGTCGATTATAAACCCAGTGGCTGCCTGTCCTTCCAGGAGGATCAGGCCTGTTCCAGGGGCTAGCTTCTTCTCTATCATTGCTTGGTAGATTGACATCTTCTGCTGAGGTTGTACCAACAGACCACCAACACAGTTTTTTCCTTGGAGAACTGTTCTTAGTTTTTCGGTCTGACTGAGATCTTGCACATTGGCTTTCCCTTTCTTCAGCTTGTCCATTTCCTTTTTGGTCAGCAGGCCAATTTCTTGGAGTCTGCTCGCAGGGACCTTCTCTCGAATGCCATCAAAGGAGAAGGGAGAGTCTTTCTTCTGGTTTTCACCATCCACATCATCAAGAACGCTCTGTCCGTTGGGAAATGTCTCCACCATGGTCATTTGGACCAATTTCTCACGCAGATTCTTGTTCTCCTCTGCGAGCAGTTTTTCCTGCTCAAGTCTTTTCTTCTCCAACTCCTGCATTTCCCTCTGCTTGTTAAGCATCTCCTTCTCCGCCTCTTTCTGCTTGTTGAGGGCGGCGTCCATGGTGGCTTGCAGCTTCTTCCTCTCCTCCTCCATCTGCTTTCTCTGACGCGCCTGCTCGTCCTTCAGAGCCTGGGCCTTCTTGACCTCCTCCTCAAACTGGCTCTCCAGTTTTTTCTTCTCGTCTTCAATGAGCTTCTCCTTCTTCAGCAGCATCTCCTTCTCATTGATGAAGGACTGCTGGAGCATTGTCTTCTCTTGTTGGATTTGTTTCTGCTGAGCAACGGCAGTCTACATGAAATGGAGGGAGACAAACAACACAATTAGAATGTTCTAAGTGGCATTTTACATGTATAATACCAAAATGTAATTCATGTGTACTGGTGTAAGGTTGCTACAATGCACTCTGCTTATAAGAGACGCAGATATAAAATATAGTGCAAAATAAGCACAAGAAGGCAAATGGTAAGGGGATGACAAAAATATGTCTATACTATCATATTCCCCATTGATTAATGTTCATTTGTTGCAGCAGAGGTTTGGAGAAAAACCCTATAGGAATGATGGGGCAGTTGATGAAGCATCCTGTTGACAGTTTGAGCCGAAACGGAAGGACGCCAAACAGACAAGGTCCAAATCAAGTCCTTAAAATGACACTTCAAAGATAAAAAAACGACCTTTAAGATACATAAGCTCTTCATAAGCAAAGTGCACTGCATCAACACAACAACATGTGACGGGGTAAATGGTTAGTTGAGGAAGAAATTAGGAATATCAAAGGAAATCAAAGATTTTCAGATGATTAGTTCAAGGGAGAGGGTTAACAATGACACCAGCTGCTCTGTTTGCCACATTTGACACAATACCTCTTTAGATTTAAGCTGAAGGTCTTCAGCATCCTTTTTCAGTCTAGCCTTCTCCTTTTCTAGATCAGCAATGGCTTTGCGCAAGTCATCAGCCTCTTTGTTGCTGCTCAGCCTCTGCACTTCAAGTTTCTCGACAGTTGTCATTTTCTCTTCGGTGGCTAGTTCTGTCTCGTGGAGACGGGCACCTATCTCATCCGCTAGCTTCTTGAATTTCTTGGCCTCGTTTTCAGCCCTGTTTTGGGCATCACTGAGCTGGGACACCTTGAGTTTGAGTGTCTCTGCTTCGGCTGTGATCTCGAGCTGTCTCTTGCGTTCTGCTTCAAGAGATTTCTGGAAGCCCTCCGTCTCTTCCTCTAGACGTTGCTGCATGAGTTGTTTATCCTCAAGCAGTTTCTGGGCCTGCTCCTGAGCCAAATCTTTCTGTCTTTGGAGCATCTCAGCCTCGGCTCTCAGTTTAGATGCCTCCTGGATGGCCTGCATTTTCTCCTTGAGCATTTTCTCTGCCAGGGCTCTCTGCTGGGAGAGGTCCGACTCGGCGATCTGCCTCATGCGCGCCGCTTCTTGGGCCTCCACGCTCAGCCTAGCAGCTTCCTCCGCCAGCTTCTTCATGTTCTCAGCCTCCTCGGCCAGTAATTTCTGAGAATTATCTTTGTCTCTTTTGATGAGACGCTGGTTCTCGCCCTCGATGCGGAGCTTCAGTTTCATCAGCTCCTCCATCTGAATCTTGACTTTGAACAGCTCCTCCTCCACCTGAGCCTTCTGCTTGACGGCGTCGCCCACCTCGTCCTTCAGGCGCTGCAGCTCTTCGTCCAGAAGAGATTTCTGCTTGTCAGTTTGGTCCAACTGAAGTCGGACCGTTGTAAGCTCCTTTTCCACCTGAGACTTCTGTTTTAAGGTTTGCTCGGCCAGCTTTTTGTGTTTTGCCATCTCAGAATCAGCCTGCTCTTTCTGTTTCAGGGCAGCTTGCTCCGCCTGTGCTCTCTTGGCAGCCTCGAACTCCGCCTCCTTTCTTAACCTCTCGGCGTCCTCCTGGGCTTTGGCCTGATTGGCTGCCTCCTTTACCGCGGCCTGTTTCTGGCGCTCTGCTTCCTCAGCTTGCTGGCGTAGAAGGGCTGCTTCCCGCTCTGCCTTCTCCTTGGCGAGCTCGGCTTCTTTGGCGAGCTTCTTTGCCTTTTCATACTCGGCCTTCAGCTTCTGCTGCGTGAGACTGTCCTCCTTCTGTTGGACGAGAACGCTCTGAGCTTGCTGCTCGGCTGCACTGCATTTTTGGGCCGCCTGATTGGCTGCGACAATATGTCTTTCCGCTTCTCGGTCAGCCTCCTCTTTTTGCTTTTTGGCTTCCTCTGCTTTCTTTATGAGGCGCTCCACTTCGTCCTGTGCTGTTTTGCGCTGTCGGGCAGCCTCTTGCTCCGCGGCGGTCATCTTCTTCAGTTTGTCCTCCGCTTCTCTTCTGCGTTTCTCCTCTTCAAGAGCAAGTTTCCTCATCTTCTCAGCCTCGTCTTCGGCACGGAGCTTACTCTGTTGCGTTTCGTCCGCGATGTTCTTCAGCTTATTCAATTCCAGCTCCAAGTCGAGCTTTCCGGACGATGCCTTCTCGAAGTTAAGCTTCAGAATGCGGATTTCTTCCTCGACGACACGCCTCTGCTTGAGGGTTTCGTCGACGATGGCCTTCTGCCTCTCCATCTCGGTCTCGGATGACTGCTTGAGCTTCATGATCTTCTCGTCGATATCTTGTTTGTGCTGGCTGGCTTGGTCTTCGAGGGACTTCCGCTGGTAGGCCTCGTCCTCGGCTTTGCGTCGGAGTCGTTCGTTCTCCGCCTCCTTTTCCTTGAGGGCGATTTCCGCCTCCGTTTTCAGACGCGTGGCCTCATTGATGGCGGCAAGTTTCTCTTTGAGGATCCTCTCGGCTTCAGCCCTCTGATGTGTCGCCTCTTCCTCAGCCACCTGCCTCTGTCTCTTAGCATCCTCGGCGATGGATCTGAGCTTGCTTGCCTCTTCAGCCAGGTTCCTCATTTTAGCAGCCTCGGCCTCAAGGAGCTGTTTGCTCTTCTCGGTGGTGGACATGCTGTCTTTTTCCGCCTTGGACTTGAGCTCGAGGAGGATGTTCATCTCACTCCTCACCGTGACCAGTTCGTCTTCCAGCTGCTTCCGTTGCTGTTCCGCAGCAGTCACTTCGTTTTTAAGGCGGTAAAGCTCGTTGTCGAGGAGGGTTCTCTGTTGCTCGGCGTGGTCAAAGTCGGCCCTGAGACGTATGAGCTCTTGTTCGGCAGAGAGCTTCTGCTGGGCTGTGCCCTCCGCGAGCTTCCTCTGCCTCTCCAGCTCCTGCTCAGCCATCTCTTTCTGCTTCAGGGCCGACTGCTCGGCCTTGCCTCTCTTCTTGGCCTCACGCTCGGCCTCCTCCTTCTGCTTCTCCGCCTCCTCCTGGGCGACGGTCTTCTTGTGGGCCTCCTCCTCCGCCTGGAGCCTCAGGCGGAGGGCCTCGTTGGCCTTCTGCCGCCATTTCTCCAGCTCTCTCTCGGCCTCCGTCCTGGCGCTATCGGCCTCCTCCTGCTGCTTCTTCAGGCGGGCAGCTTCCTCCTGGAGCTGGAGGACGGTGCCGTGCTCCTGCTTGAGGGACTCCTCCAGTTTGGATGTCTTCTCCACGTAGGACATGCGTTTGCTCTGGAGCTCAGCAGCGGCAGTCTTCTGAGCTATTTCCTGGACCACTTTGATCTGCCTATGTTTCTCGACCTCGGCCTGTTTCATGTGCCTCTCGGCCTCCTCGGCCTGCTGTTTGAGGTTCTCGAGGTCCTCCAAGGCCTTCTGTTTCTGCTTGGCTGCTTCCCTCTCAGCTTCGGCCTTGATTTTGAGTTCGTCCTCCGCTTTGCGCTTCTTCTGAGTCTCCTCGTTCACCTGTTTGCGGAGTTTCTCTGCCTCTTCTTGGGCAGCTTTTCTCAGCCTCTCGGCCTCGGCCGCTTTGTCACGGAGCTGCGTGACCTCCATCTCCGCAGTAGACTTCTGTCTGACGGTGGTCTCCAGCTGGATGCGGATGACGCGGATCTCCTCCTCGATCTTGGAGCGGCTATGGAGGGCATCCTCTACCTGCTGGCTCTTGTTTTTGATCTGCTGCTCCGAGAGGTTCTTGAGTTCGTGCAGTTCCAGCTGGATGTTGTGCTTTTGCTTCTCTGCGTCGACAGAGACACATTCCCTCCTTCTGACCTCCTCCTGCATCATGAGTTTCAGCTCCTGAGCCTCCTGCTCCGCCTTGGCTATGGCCTTAGCGTGAGCCGCAGCTAACTGCTTCTGTTTGTCTAGCTCGGCCTGCATCTCGGCCATTTTTTTCCTCTCTTCCGCTTTCTGCTTCTCTGCAGCTTTCTGCATTAGTGGAATCAAATGGTAAAGAAAGGATTATAATCAAGCATGACAGGTTAAAATGTTAGGTAGCACTGTACATCAATGTGCCTCTGTACTTGTGTAAAACACTGACATTGTTAAAGCAATTGCAGTGTATTTACGCAAGTATGAGTGCAATTTCATGTACTGTGTTGCCAAATGTTAATTATTAGCTTAAAGATATGTTTAGATGTAAATTCATGACAATGTTAAAAAAAATCACGATGCATGTTAAGGTAAGTCATACAAAAAGAAGGATTTCAAGACGGTTTTTTTATGGATCATGAGTTGGTCAATTAATGTATGGATATGAGACATCACTTCACAACACAATAAGGAACTCACGTGGCATGCAACTGTAGCTTTTTCAAAACATCTCTTGTTATGCTAATTGGCTACACAAAGTCTGATTGATCGATCAAAAAAGACACAGTACCTAAGCAAAAAGTTTCAAGCCAGCTGTGGTTTGATGAAGTCGGATACGAGGGATTCTTTGGATCACTATCTAAACTATCTCTAACCAATACTTGAGGAAGGAGAAAATGGCTTCAGAACATGCTAATAGGTAACTGACAAGGTATAAGTATATATCTATTATGTCTAAATAGTGTGATAGTTTGAAATGAAGTAATTAGTAGATGCAGTGGAAAAAACTAACAAAACACTGGACTGCAAATTAAGATATGGAATTGAGAAGTCAGATAGAAAAGCGTAATAGTCTGAAAGATTTAATATATTTAAAGGTGAAGGAAGTATGACACAGTAAAGGAGATATATCTGGGATTATTTACCTCTTTAACGCCCAAACAAGATAAGCATTCATCATGACAAAGCACTGGCAAGCAGTTAGGAGAAGCAAACAAACAAAACATTAGGGTTAGAAAAGAACGGGAAAAAAAGACATAAATGTATGTTAATCTAGAAGGAAGGCTGAAAGACATGTCGACCAGCCTGAAGCATACAGAGAGCTTTGATAGAAGTTTAAGGGAGAGTGAAGCCAATGACAGAAAGGAAAGACTCGGAAGGAAAGAACCCCTTATGTCATATCTCAAATGGCACACCACAATAGATGAATGGAGATGGAAAGGACCAAAGTACAATTCAATTTGAGGGGTTTTCTGCTTTTAATACATGAGGATGCTCTCTAACTTTTGCTTCAGACTGAATATTAAACTGTTATTGAATGCCACACTCAGTTAACTATCTTCCAACAACAACACCGTGCATCACCTTTATCTTATTGAATGCTGAGAATTATGATTTTGGTCCCATTTTGAACTAGATTGTCATTTTTTACCTGGTATTATTAGATGGTGCCAAATGACCAGTTACGGACAGTGAAACATGGCACACATTTATACTTTCCTCAGCTTGCCTTATTGTCTGATCAGTCCACACAAATACTGAAGCTACAGTCATCATGCCAACGTTCCAAGCTTCAAATCAATACGAAGAAATGTCCATTAACCAATGCATTAACTGTGTGTGTGTGTGTGTGTGTGTGTGTGTGTGTGTTTGTGTAATTGTGTGTGTAATTGTGTGTGTGTGTGATGTGTGTGAGTGGTTGATTGTTTGTTATGGGTTAGAATTAGTGGATCTTAGTATGGTTGTTCTCCCCAGTGAGTTGTCACGCACCTCCTCGTCCTCCAGGCGGCGCTGTGTCTCGGTGATGAACTTGATGTACTGGCTGGTGAGAGTCATCAGCTCGCTGTAACGAGTCCTCAGGGTAACATACTGATGGAGAGAACAACAACATACACAAAAACAACCTCAGTTTTGCATCATCTCTGATTAGGAATCTAAATCTTCCCCTGAGAGATGCTCGCTTGGTCGTTTTCAACCCAATGACAATATTCTCTTGACTTGGTGTTCAGTTCGACTGGTGCGGGTGGCACAGACCTCTTGGATGATGTTATCAGAGGCGGAATCCATCTTGCTTTTCTTCAGAGGGGAGGCGAGAGGCTCCATCTGAGCTTTGTAGGCCACCAACTGAAGCTCATAGTCCTGCCACAGAGACATGTCATGTTTATCCAGTACTACCATGACAAGCAGTTCAAACTATCCGGATTCACATTGAATTCACAAATTAGTGTCCTGAATGCTTACCTTGATGGTGTCAATGTATGCCTTGGCATACTTCTGACACTCGTCAACCTTGTCTTTGTTCTTCTCAATCTCTTCCAGAAGTTTCTGTGAACAAGAGCTCCATGAACTGTCTGAACGGTCATAACTGTATTTAGTATTTAGATACAGTTAAATACTATTAAGAGATGAATTTCCAGTCACCAAAAAGACAAAAATTGTCGACGTCAGAAACACATCACCACATTCAAAAACACATGCTATATTATCCGAATTATGACAGCAACTCAACACCCCAAGATGAAACCTAAATGAGCAGTATACCTTCTCCTGGGCGAGCTGCTCCTTCAGGGTCTTGCTGTCGCTGATGGTCACAGCCTGGATGTTCTCCTGGCGCTGCTTGGCGTCCGCTATCCAGCGGATCAGCCAATCGTAGCTCTCGCGGTAGTAGCCCAGTTGGCGGCCAAGCTGTTCCAGCTCCCGCTGGCGCAGGTCCATCTGGGCGAACACGGCTTTCCAGCGGTCCTGGAGACCCGAGAGGAGATGGCGGTAGTGGTCCAGCTCTGCGTCACGCTCGCTGTGGACGCGGGACATCTTGTCGCTCACTGCAGACGCCTTCTTAAGCTCCTCCTCCAGGGTGTCAAACGCAGGCTGCTCGCTTTCTGCTTCAGAACGCATTTTCTAAACATGGAAGCATCGAAGTTAGCTGGTTAGCAGATCATGGAGTGTTTGGCTCATTAATCAGTGGTACACTGTGTTAGCTGACTGAATGACATATCATTCAATTATACAACCAACAAAAAGGTTAAAAAAACATGGGCCTTGGCAGGTCTTTGGCTCCTAATGAGTTCCACAATGTTCAAAACGGGCCCAGCCTAATGCAGCAAGCCTTCAAACAAACTGCTAAACATTGTGTGCGACGCTTCTGATCGCTGCCAACAGAGAGAAGACAAGGCACACTGTGCCTCATAACAGAAGGTGAGTGTTCAGGACAGAGGCCTACTTGTTCAGCTAAAAAGGGTAGAAAAGGGTAAGGGGAACGATCTGGAAAGTGAGAGGGATTGAGGGAGGGGCCGTTCACCTTGAGCTGGGTGCGATAAGCCTCCACTTCCTTGACGTCATTGGGCACCTGGTGGACGTCCCTCAGCTGCTGCTCGTACTTCTTCAGGACACCCTCCGCTCCCTGCGTGTTACGGATGACCACCTCCACCGTCTTCAGCCTGTAGCCAGGGAGAGGAGTGGACGGAGGTGGTGGGGTGGGGGTGGCAGGGGAGGGGAGGGGAGGGGGCAAACGTCCGTGAGATCCTACACTTAACCAAGATGCTATATTTTTGCTGTGCCCTTCAGGCCACTAAAAAACGCTAGCTAGGTAACGCCGAGAGACAGAGAGACAAGTGGCGTTGACTCACTTCTCCAGATAGACGGAGGACAGGATGTAGACTTGGTCCATCTTCTGCAGGGTGATGTCCAGCTCGGAGCGCAGGACAGGAGCAGAGGTTGACTGGGGGGAGGAGGAGGCCAGGACCTGCTCGGCCTTTTCAGCCACCTGGCCCAGGTCCTTCTGGATGCCCACCAGCTCGGCTTGATCTTTCTGGAAGCAGCAAAGACAAAGACAGCAGGTTAGAAGACACTGGAAATACAGTGTAATCCAAGGAACAGCTCGCTGACTAATAATGTCGCCCTCCTTTCGCTGCAGAGATAGATTCTGGGTTCTAGATTGAGGCAACCTTCGTGCGGCCTTTCTGTATCTCCGGCTGCCTCGTCCCCAGGAGGCGGCGGTGGAGGAGAGAGAGGAGCCCCAAGAACGCGAGGACCAACAGGGAGCAGAGCAGCCGAAGGAGCAGACTGGCACCCAGAACTGCCTCACTGCCTTCCTCACCCTCCATGGAGCAAGGCACACGAAGAGGACACCTCCAGACTTCCCTGCACCTCCTCTACTTTGCCCCCCTCCCTCTCTCTTCTCACGTCGGCGCACCAACAGACCAGCCTGGGAGAAGGGTAACGTGGCGCCGCGTCCTCCCTAGCGTGAGATCCTCCCTTCCTCTATCTCTGCCTCTTTCCCATCCCTCCTCCCTTCCACTGAGTCATTCCTCCACTTCTATTCGGCTGCCCTTTGGCTCCAACCTGTTTCTCCAGTTTCGCAATCCTTCGCCTTCTTTTTATCTCTCACCCCCCCCCTTCTCTCTCTCTCTCTCTCTCTCTCTCTCTCTCTCTCTCTCTCTCTCTCTCTCTCTCTCTCTCTCTCTCTCTCCCCCGTCTCTCTATCTCATCTCTGTGTAGGGCTTTGTCTACTTTCTGGAGCCAGTGAGGTCAGTATCACATTCTCGGCAGTCTCTCCCTTCCCTAAATAGTTGTGCTGCTTATCACTGGATAGCATAATGCCATTTAATTCCCTGACTCTGTCCATGGAGTCTCCACACACCAATTAAGCAACTTTCCATCTCCAATTGTTTTGGGCCATCATCATAGGTTACATGATCCAAAGGGAATACTTTTAACAATGCAGTCATTCTGCATTTTGACAACGATGAGTATCTACAGATTCACTGAATATAAGGTCTGGCAGATTTATTTCAGAGGGCTTCTACTGTGGCCAAGTACCTTCTGATCTTTGGTTTTCTGGTCGCAGTCTTTAAGTGGGTCCTTGTCGATGGGCTGGCGTATCCTGGCAACGGTGCGGCTCTCACAGTCTTCCAGACGCAGACGGAGGTCTTTGATGTGGGAGATGTAGGTCTTACACACAGACTCGTCCTGCTCACCTGTGGACGTAGGCACAGAGGCGGGGTCAGAACCAGAACCATCTGGACCTCATCCTCACTGAGCAGAGGGCCAGAGGGGACAAGGTCTTGAGGTGTGAGGTGTTGGTCTTCCTTATCTGTTCCGGCATGAACAGATATTGATCAATAGGTTTGATCGGGGTGTCAATTACGTTGTCAGACATGCATGTGTTTTACTTGTGGAGTAACATCCTGAAAAAATGCTCAAACATTGCAGGTAGTAGTACAGGAGAACCAACACTTGGGCAAGTACACTTTACTGAAATGTTCTACTTAGAATGACAGAATGCAGAAACAGCTCAACATCTGTTCTATGAGCGGAAAAAAACCCAAATGCATCAAACTCATGCGGTCACTCAAAACCCTGACGCTAGCAGAAAGCATCACAGTGGAGGTGAACTGCACGTATCTAGGATGAAGTGATGAAATACTTGTGTTTGATTTTCAACATCCCACATGTGGTTAAAAGCATGGCCATACGCTGGTTGTGTGAACTGGAGCTTTTAGCGTAAAGCTAACAGCTTAGTAGCACATAGCCTAGCATGTCACTCACCTTTGGGTTTAGCCACAGGGCCTAGAAGGTGAATTGACAGTTACCCATTGTTGCTGAACTTTGACCTCAACACAAATGCACAAAACGGCATTCAGAGGAATTTTGGGCACCAGATGGAAGTAGACTTAAGTCGTACAAATAAAACCCACTAAAAGTTTGAGGTGCACTTGATTGACTTAATTTCACTCACACACTTTTGGGACTGTTCCACAGTTTTTATTGCACCAAGTAAACTCAAACAAGCTTCCTTGAAGTACCTCACATAGGACAAAAGAGAGATTTTGAGAAAGCTCACCTTTCTCCAGGGAGCGGAGCAGGTTGTCAAAGTGCTGGGTGGTCTTGTTGAAGTCCCCTTCCACCTGCATGCGGTCTGCAGGGGCAAACTGCTGTGAGTCCTGGCTGTCCCTCAGGAAGTCCTGGTAGTGCAGCTCCAGGTTCCTCATCACCAGCCGGTACTCCTCCACTTTCATGGTCCTGAACTGGAGGGGGACAGGGAGGGAGGGAGATGGAGAAGTGAGGAAGACAGATTGACATGATTAGGTACATTAAGAATTGGGCCATACATGCAGGGAACGTTTATTTGACAGAAGTCCTACAGGATTTTTGTTTACAATGCAGGCTTTGCAAGAAACGGCCCCTCACCGTGACCACGTTCCTGTTCTAATTCAATTCCAGAGCCTCAGAAGCACCTCTAATTCGATAGATGTCCGTGTTTCCATGACTTGTTCTAAATATACCTCTCACCACGACACCACAGAGTTTAAGACATTGTCCACTCAGCTGAGTGGATTTAACTAACCCTGTCCGCTTGACTACAGGTCAAACCAGGCAAAACAACTAACAATGAGAACGAGTCAGGTGATAAACGCCATCGACACAGCACAGATATACGCTATATCTAACAGGTCTCTATGAGCTGTCGTTCATGTGCTTTGAGCCTCACCATGGTGATGTTCCAAGAGCGTATCTGCTGGATGTCCCTCATCAGGTACTGCCAGGAGAGCAGGCTCTTCATGTCCACATGTAGCGTCTGCCAGAACACCAACATCTGCTGGTAGCTTCCGTCCAGACTGGAGGCAGAGGGAACACAATTAGCAATCAGCTATTAGTAGCTCTAAGTCACAAGTGGATTCCAACAGTAGTGCGGTTACAAAGTAGATCTATTGATTCATTAAAGCGTGGGCTGTAGTTCATGGCACGAGAACAGTTATAGTCTATACGTTCCACTGACGATGTTGCTCTCGCCGAGCCTAAGACAGATTGCAGTCCAACTGCCTGGACCAGTGTGTGTGTGTACTGAAGCCTCACTTGGACACGCTGTCTACTGCCTCCTTGTTGACAGGAGGAACCAGGAAGCAGACTGAGGGGACCAGGGCCTCGTTACCGGAGCGGTTCAGAACCTTCCACTTGAAGGGCTGGGAGTTGTTGAGCAGAGCGCACTCCTCACTCTTGTGGACTGTGATCTACAGGGAGGGAGGGATGACCCAGGCATGAGAGAGAGAAAAAGAGTGAAGCGAGCGACAAACGCACAAAGAGAGAGCGAGAGACAGAGAGAAAGAGACTCAGATAGAAGAGAGAGAGAGGGGGGGGGGGGGAAGAGAGAACCAGAACTGACAGATCCAGAGAGAGTAGTTGCCATGCCTACCTCCATCTGTTTGAAGTCGCACACTGCCTGGATGGGCAGCTTACCCCTGATGGGCGTGGTGGGGTTACGAGGCTTCAGCTGGATGATGGACTTGGCTCTCTTGTTCAGGCCCGCAACCTGGGTCTTCAGCTCGTTCAGCTGCTCCTTCTCCTCCTGGGAATTCGAGTAGGACATAATATGTCTTGATTGTCCATCCAGGGAGAAGCGTTACAGAAAATGGAGCCTTTTGTAGGGGTCAGCATAGAAGATCCAAAATGGCTTCTTCTTTATCTCATCGGTCAGCTACGCAGAGGGCTAACAGTGATTTCGCATGGACATGTAGTGCCAAGGAGATGAACCCTCACCTGTGCATCCTGCAGCAGGTCCTCCAGGCGGGTGGTGGTGGTCGAGCGGTCGCAGCTGTACTTCTTCTTCATGGTCTCCTGCATCTTCCTCATCCTCTCCTGAGTCTCTTTAGCGTCCGCGAAGAACTACAACACACAAGCAAAGGACTACAGGTCAATGGCGGACATTGGAAAGAGGACGAGGCGGCGTGGGACTCGGCGAGGGTCAATTCCACGGACGGCTCTGAACCCTCGCGTGGCGACGATTAAGGGGCTTAAAGGGTTGAAAGGCGGCGTACCTGATAGTAGGCTGTGTTTTCTTTGAGGTGAGCCTCGATGCAGCAACACAGCTGCAGGATCCAGCTCCACTGGGTCTGCAGGGCTGCAGTGAAGGCCTGGGGTTTGGGGGGAGGGGAGGATTTGCATGGTTAATGATTCCCACATCCGGCATGACATGAACGATGTAAGATTCTCTACAGCGGCCGTGAGTGGTGTCGTGGCACACGTTGCCCAGACGGGGGCGCTATGTTCTCACCTCCACCGTCTTACTGCCGGGGTGTCCCTCCTTCAGGAGCCTCTCTCCGGAGGCCTGGATGTCGTTCACCTTCCTCTCCCTCATCTCCAGCTCTCGCATCAGTCCCTGTGGAGTTGTGAGGGAATGTCAGCTCAACTTTCTGCAGACTCCATCTGTCTCTAACTATACTGTCTATGCTAGGCTATGTCATCTCTGCTATGCTATCGTGTTGCTATATTCCTATCTATCTATCTATCTATCATATTTCTAGTGTTTGGGGCGTTTCTCCTCCGACTCACCGAGTAGCTTTCTTTCTTGGCGGTCATGTTGGTGTTGAGGTCGCTCCAGTCGTAGTTGACCTCCTCCTCCTCCTTGTCATTCAGCCACATCAGCTCCTTGGTTGCCGCCGTGACGAAGACGTGGAGGGAGTCCAGGTTCCGCAGACGGTACTTGGAGGAGTTCTGCAAATGGTGAGGAGAAGGCCGTTTTAAAGAACATTGTGGTCAGGGATATGTCTATGAAGGTTATCTTAGACTATTAAATGTAAATGGCTATTAGCCATTCTAATAGCTTTTATACTTATTGTTTGAGCAGAAGGGTCTCTCACCAGTAGCTTGGCATACTGCAGGTCCAGTTTGCCCAGGTATTCCCTGTACTTGCCCTTACTGACCGGAGACAGCTGGTTCTGTGAAGACACATAATACACAGCATGCATCAGCTATGGAACAGCTCGAGTGGAGACGAATGAAGTTCTTTGTTTCCACAACCAGCCTGGTGGACCTCTGACTCCATCGGCGTTACCTCATCAGCCTTGGCCCGTTCGATCTTGGCACGGAAGTCCTCCACACTCTGGTGCAGGCCACGATGGCTGCCCAGCTGGGACTCGACGGCGGGCAGGTCGGTGCCCCACTCGGCCTCCTCAATGCGTCGCTGGTTCTCCTCCACCCAGGCCAGCAGGTCCTGGGCGTAGCGCAGGGTGACATCGTCCAGCTCGGGGCGCATCTGAGGGGCAGGGTTAGGGTTAGGGTTCGGTCTGTACCCCCCGAGGCTACGGCAGAGACCGCGTCATCACCGGCTTCCACATAGGTCCAGTGAAGGTGCGGAGGGGGGCAGCCGGTGGAGAGGTTTGGAGTATTTTGATGTTCGCTCGAGGGCAAACCAATTTATTTTCTTGAGTATTGTGGTGCGCTGACAGAGGACTTGAACCCCAGCCTGAGCGAGGCCACATACCTTCATAGGGGACTGTGTTTGCTGGGTTTGCTGGACCTGGGACGCAGCGGCCTTGAGACGCAGGTTGTAGTCGCTACGCAGGTTCACCAGGCGCTCGTGGAGACGGTACACCCTGGAGGGACAGAGAAAGGATTTGAAACGTGAAACGGAACGGTCGTTACGGTAAAAAAAAAAAAATGTGTCGGATAATGCTATGGTGACAGGGGACGTAGACACAAAACGGCTGATCCGAAAAGCCTGGCTAACGAGTGGTTGGCGTGATAAAACCCGATGCGGTTCGACAGGCCTGTTTTTGTCTTGACAGTTTAGACATGCCGAGGACTGGGTGTCTCCTTCACCTGCGGTACATCTGCTCGGCCTGCTGGTGGCGCCCATCCTTCAGCAGCTGCACGTCGTTGAAGAGCAGGCGGATCATGCCGTCGGCATTGTCCAGTTCCCGCTCCACCTCGGCCGTGTGCTTGGCCGGCTTACCCGAGTTCAGAAGACGGATATCCTGGAGGCAGGGGAAGGGAGGGGGGGAGGAGGAGAGAGGCAAGAGGTGTCAATACTCCTTAGGACGTCAAGATTTAAGTAGATTTGAGTCATGCTGTTTGGAGCAGTGAGGTATTGAGAGGTTTGAATGAGGCCTATAGACAGACGGGGAGAATGCATGGCGTCCTGTGAAGCTCAGGCATATGACTGGCCGTGACATGACTACCCGTCCTGTTGCACTGATTGGGTGATTGGGGACAATTATGTCTGTTTTTTAAGAGGATTGTGTTTCCCAGCTCCTCCAGCTCCAGCTCTGGGCCACATCATCTGATTAGCCTCCTATCCCCAGCCCCAATCCTAGCCCCAGTCTCCCAACCTTAGCCCCGACCCTAGCCCCAATCCTAGCCCCAGCCCCCATCACTAGTCACATTGTCCAGCCCCCCAAGGCCTAAGCCCCAAGGCCTAAGCCCCCAGTCCCTAGCCCGAGTCCCCAGCCCCTAGTCCCTAGCCCCCAGCCCCTAGCCCCCAGTCCCTAGCCCCTAGCCCCCAGTCCCTAGCCCCCAGTCCCTAGCCCTCAGTCCCTAGCCCTCAGTCCCTAGCCCCCAGTCCCTAGCCCCCGGTCCCTAGCCCTCAGTCCCTAGCCCCCGGTCCCTAGCCCTCAGTCCCTAGCCCTCAGTCCCTAGCCCTCAGTCCCTAGCCCCCGGTCCCTAGCCCTCAGTCCCTAGCCCTCAGTTCCTAGCCCCCAGTCCCTAGCCCTCAGTCCCTAGCCCCCAGTCCCTAGCCCTCAGTCCCTAGCCCTCAGTCCCTAGCCCTCAGTCCCTAGCCCCCGGTCCCTAGCCCTCAGTCCCTAGCCCTCAGTCCCTGGCCCTCAGTCCCTAGCCCTCAGTCCCTGGCCCTCAGTCCCTAGCCCTCAGTCCCTAGCCCCCGGTCCCTAGCCCTCAGTCCCTAGCCCTCAGTCCCTGGCCCTCAGTCCCTAGCCCTCAGTCCCTGGCCCTCAGTCCCTAGCCCTCAGTCCCTAGCCCTCAGTCCCTAGCCCTCAGTCCCTAGCCCTCAGTCCCTGGCCCTCAGTCCCTAGCCCTCAGTCCCTAGCCCCCAGTCCCTAGCCCCCAGTCCCTAGCCCTCAGTCCCTAGCCCTCAGTCCCTGGCCCGCAGGTGGAGGACTCACCGTCTGCAGCAGGGTCTCCAGCCGGTTGAGCTGCTCCTCACAGTTGCCAGACTCCATCTGGACTTTGGTGACGATCTTCTGGAGACGTTCCAACCTGCAGAGGGACAGCAGAGCTTCAGTGTCCGTCATGTGACCAGCCGGCACTCGCCCAACTTGGTTCTGTGTCAACAGATTGCCATGGACGTAACTCTTGGGCCTAAAATAATTTGCCTGATGTATTATAAACCAGGTGACATCAAGATAGTATAATTATCTTAACAAATGAGCCACAAACACAACACACACCCACACAAACACACACATTCAGTACACACGTACACACACACACAGAGATGAAGACCATAGAAGACAGACTTACGATCTCCTGGTGTGTATCAGATACTCTAATCTACAGGGGTCAGTCAAAAAAGCCATAATCCATAATCTCCCTGTCCTCTCTAGGGTATAATCCCAGGTACAAGAGGGGCGGTGCCTCCGCCTACAGCCATCTGAGGTGTGTCCTCGTTTAGACGGCGTCCCTCTGAATGAGGACAATGTCTCTGGTCACCAGGGCTAACGTCCACCCTGCTAGTTCAGCCATTCCTCTTTGCTTGCTCACACTCAGAACAGCTACCAGACAAAGACGTCTTATGACCAACCCTTGGACCAGCCCAGCTCCTCTCACACACACACACACACACACTCCCAAGTCCATATTTTATACTGTACAGGATGTTGCTAATAGCATTTAAATGGATGGACCAGTTTATCTTCATGATATCGCATCAGGACAACTGTTAATCTGTCCTCAGATGGCTGTCCATTCGAGAGGAAATATGATCAGGCCCTACTGCTTGAGAACAGAGGCAGCAGACTGATCTTCAAGAGGAAGTAAGTAATAGAAACACTGAGCAACGCTTCTCCTTCTCCAAACTATTCTTCTCTGTCCTGCTAACAAGTCTTAGCCCTAGATGGTTGAAAAGGGTTGTGTTTGATCAAGTCTTACATCATGGGAATATATTTGTTTCTCTCTTTACCTTCAGTTTCAAATAATTCCTTTGAAATCCATGATAATGGTCTGTAATTGATTTTGTTTATCACAAGACACCCAGTGCGGTACCAGATGGTGCTGAGTCATATCAGAGTCTAGACAACCGGGTTCACGTTAGGACACCACAAAGGCACTTTAACTCCCGATGACAACCGCAGGCTTGTACCAGCTTCCATGCCAACCACCAACAGCAAACCCCAACAAACCAATGCCCAACCACAGACCATGAGAACCTTTTCAACAATGACCCGTTTTCCTCCTATCCCCAACCAGTGTTCCTCATGACAGTGTGTCGGAAAGATAACCAACTGTGGATGTTGCTACAGCAGATCAGGGAGCAGATGAGCGTGATCCTCCACTCACCTCTCAAACTCAATCCTGAGCAGGCGCTCTCTCTCCAGGATGGCTACGTGCAGACGGCCCCATTCCTTCTCCACGTCGATGGGGTCGTAGCCCGGAGGGACCTTCACCTGGCCACTGTGCACTGCACTCTGAGGAGAGAACCATGGAGAGGTGAGGAGAGGGGAGGGGAGGAGAGGGGAGGGGAGTAAAGGGGAGGAGAGGTGAGGTGAAGGAGGGAGAGGGGAGGGGAGAGGAGAGGTAAGGTGAAGGGAGAGAGGAGAGGAGAGGTGAGGTGAAGGGAGAGAGGAGAGGAGAGAGAGGAGAGGGGAGGACGAGAGGGGAGGAGAGTAGAGGGGAGGGGAGGAGAAGTGAGGGGGAGGAGGGGGACAGGAGAGGGGAGGGGAGGGGAGGGGAGGGAAGGGGAGGAGAGGAGAGGAGAGGAGAGGGGAGGGGAGGGGAGGGGAGGGGAGGGGAGGGGAGGGGAGGGGAGGGGAGGGGAGGGGAGGGGAGGGGAGGGGAGGGGAGGGGAGGGGAGGGGAGGGGAGGGGAGGGGAGGGGAGGGGAGGGGAGGGGAGGGGAGGGGAGGGGAGGGGAGGAGAGGAGAGGTAAGGTGAATGAGGGGGAGAGGAGAGGAGAGGGGAGGAGAGCTGAAATGTGGTGAAGGAGGGGGAGAGGAGTGGAGAGGGGAGGGGAGTGGATGGGAGGAGAGGGGAGGGGAGGAGGAGAGGAGAGGAGAGGGGGGGGGAGGAGGATTCCATGACTTACCTCAAAGGACCGGTAGATGAGCTTGGAGCGGTGTTTGTCGGTCTCCTTGGCAGGGAGCTCTGTCTCTTTGAACTTCAAAAACTGACGCCACAGGATCTGAGGGGAAATTCAATTTCGAAAACGTAAATTTTCCCACGCTTTTGTACATCAGACAAACCCCAAAGCAGATGCTCTAGTTAATCTATGATCTTGAGATTCAAATGATCCTAGTGAGGTTTCATCACTAAAACATTTCAAAAGGTTTCATCGTCTAAAACATCTGTCCTGGTAACAACTGTTAACTGTCACGTTCGCTAATTTGTATCTTCATAATGCTAGAGTTGGCTTTAACCTGATGACATTACTGCAGCATTACCATGGCCAGGATTCACAGACACTCACACAACCAAACACACACAGACACACACACACAAACACACACACACAAGCACACACGCTTAGTTAAATGTCCTGAGCTTGATCTTTTTAACGCGCCAAAACCCAAACTAGATTATCTGTCAAATCAAAGCCAATCCAGTTGGTTAGATCGAAACAAGATGCATGAGGGTGTGAAAAAAAAGACCACGGTAAACACTGCTGTCACAGCATAGCATCTATCCTACTTTAGAGGTCATGAAAGCAAATGAAAAAATCTATATTTATTGGGAACAACTGGGACTCGACATGGGCTAACCAATATCAGGAAACGACAAAAAACTCAGTTTGGAATGTCTGGTCTGATCAACCCCGTTCTGCTATCGACCAAAACTTCGAGCCACACCACGGTTCAGCTGCAAAGCTACGCCCTGACAGGGGCGTGGCACAGGGAAGGTTCCAGAGAGGATTAGATAAGTCAGATCATATCTTTGCCTTCAGGATCTGTTTTTCTGATCTCCAGAGCCACTCCACCCAGGGCTGCCCAGGCTCACACAATGAGAGCCGAAACAATAGGATTCCGCAGCGAAAACACACAAACACCGTCATAACTTAATTTGGCATTCAGTCAGACCTCCCTGCTCTTCTAATCCCTTAAGTCTTTCAGCTGTGTACAGTACATTCACTGGCTGGGTTGACGAAACAAGTTGAATGTAAAATATATGAATGGGTTATGGTTGGTCTGTCTGGGTACAGGCCAGTATTTTAAAAGGCCAACTTGTATTTAGTTAGATCCTTTATCTACCTAAAATATGACCAAAAATCACAATGCTGAGTTTCCTTACTGGAACAAATGAACACTTTTGAAAAAAAGTGTTTGACAGTAATCTCGCCACTCTTGTCATGGTCTGTTTGTAATGTCTACGTCTAAATCTAGAAAGTCTCAAAGTTTAACGCGAACAAGTCGATTTACGGTGAGTATTAGGATCATCGCCACATCCTCGACATCGTCGTGGTGATGATTCTTCATCATCATCACCGCTGCCATCATAATCCCCCATCATCACCACGGCGAGCGCTCCTCTCACCCACCTCTATCTCCTCGTAGCTGCCGGGGAACCTCCTCTCCTCGAAGATGATGACATGGTGTCTGATCCACTGGAGCAGCAGGGTCACCAGCTCATAGTACTCCTGCCAGCACAGCTCCAGCTCCTGGGGAACCACAACACACACACACCTGGTCAGGTAGCGAACACACACACACCACGGCAGACCTGGTCGGTAAGCGAAAGAGACTCAAGGGTGTCTCTCTCCTGTCTGCCAGCCTGCCCTCCATTCTAACTCCCTAACTCACACACCACACTCTGTCAATTAGGGGTCAACAGCGCTGGCCTTGTCTAAACTGACAAGGGATAGAGGGAGAGAGGGAGAGGGAGAGAGAGAGAGAGAGAGAGAGAGAGAGAGAGAGAGAGAGAGAGAGAGAGAGAGAGAGACCAAGGGGCAATACACACGTCCGTAGTGTGTAGGTGTGGTTGTGCTGTGTGTGGTTGTGTTGTGCTGTAACTCTAGGCTTGGATCCTGTTCAGCTGAGGTAAACACCACAGGTTGTTCATTTCCTGTGGCCAAATCTAACACCACAGGAGCCCTGTTGATGTTCCAAGTACAGGCCACACTGGGAACAATTCATAGGGCTGGCCAGGTTACAGGCTCTGTCAACTAATATCCAAGACTAGCAGCAAGGACGCATTAATAAGACAACTCTATCGATTCTAGTCTAGCAAAAATCTTATACTTTGTGTCGTTTCTGCTGCCTTTTCTGGTCTGTACTATTCTGTATTGTATGGTCCACTCATTCTAGTTTACAGGACACAGCATTGACGGAGATTTTAATCAGTACTAGATATATTTTTTATGTATGTATTAGTAAGTAAGTAAGTAAGTAAGACTTTATTTATATAGCACATTTCATACAAGAATTGTAGCTCAAGGTGCTTTACATAAAATCAATAAAAACAATGAAACCAATAATACAAGTGATAAAAGTAATAAATAAAATAGCAACAATAGTATAACTTGAAGTAGTAAAACCCTTCTGGGATAAAAATACTTAAATGCTTTGGTAAAAAGGTAGGTTTTAAGCTGTCTTTTAAAAGTGATCAAGATGTGTTGATTTCGTACTCACATTGGCCACCACTCCACCTTGGACGTCGGGCACGCGTGGCATGGCGTCATACAGCGATGACACGTAGGTGATGATGGACTTCTCATCGGGGTGAGCAACATCCACATCTGGGGAAGGGAACCAGAGAAGAAGATGAGATCCCTCCACCTATGGATGGGATGGAGCCGCCCCCACACCAGCCTCAGACCTGGGCCTCTCTGGACTCAAGATCGCAAACATGGGACATGTCCCTCTTCCCTTCAGGAGACATCCACTCCCAGGGGGGCCTGGACAGGTAGAGGGTATCCTGGCTCCAAGCTAGGCCAGGGGGAGGAGCCCTCCACAGCCTCAGAAGAGCCTTACCTTCTGGGTCGAGGAGCCGGGTCACCCCCAGGTCCTTCTCGGCCACGTTGAAGGCCTGCTCCAGGTTCTCCACGTTGGTTTGACGGTACACCTTGCTCATGTCGACCAGTCTGGGCCTGGACACACACACACGCACAAGCAGCATGAACGACATCTTTCGTACCCAAGAACTACGACTGACAGGTTGACATAGACTGGAAGACACAATGCTCCGGGGGACAAGAAATTCATTTATTCGGACATTCGATCACTTCCCCCTTCTTTTTGTATATAGAGTAGATAGACATGGACAGATTCCGAGGCTGAAGCACTGTTCAGCGTGTCTTTAGAGGGTGTGTCAGAAGCCTGGGAGCTTGATCATTAGCATAGGGAGTTCATGACTGGAGGAGAACTGCCACCTGTCTGTCTTTCTGTCATAAATCTGAGGGGAACATCTGCCCGCTGCCTGTCCTCTGGGGGGGGGGGCTGCCCAGGGATGGAATGTGATGCACTGCAGGGCTCCAAAGACACACGCCTCCTTCGCTAGAACCTGCTCCGGGAAACAGGGCCTTGAGACTCCGACGCGATGCACACGATTGCGAAATGCTCGAGTCCAATTGATTGAGTCGTGGCGTTTCTGCAGAACCACCAGATATGTTTGGCCATGATCACAGGAGAAGAGACTGACTGTGGTTGTATCTAAGACACGGCAACAAGACTGCCACCACTATCTTGTAAACACTGGAACCGACCGTATGATAATCCTCAATTCTCAAAACAGTGGAGTTCCAATGACAAGCTTAGAGAAGGGTCTATAGAGAAGAGAAGCTACGACAGCAAACCAATAGAGTAGAGAGAGAGAGAAACAGTAATAGCGTGTTCAAAAAAGTAAAACAAATATAAAAATAGGACGGCTAACTGACACAACGTAAACAGAGTGTATGAAAGCGAACCAACACAGGACCGACACACTATGAGAGCAGATTCCTACAGCTGTTTGACGTGGAGGGTGGAACGGACAGCGTAGTGGTCTCCAGGGCTGGCGGGGGACACAGCCTCCTGGTAGCGCCCCTCCCGGAGGGACAGCTGCCTGGCTGGCCTGCTGGGGCTCGGAGCCTGGCGTCCCCCTCCCTGGAAGCTGTGAGAGCTCCAGCCCTGGCCCAGCTCCTGGTCCCCTGAGTGGGACTCGCTGCTGGAAAGGGTCCCCGGACTCTGGGAGCCCCTGCCTGAATCCCAGGAGGAGCCCTCCGAGGGAATGTCCTCGCACAGCATGACCACGCGGTCCTCGACGTCACTGATCGACCCGGTCACGCTGCCTACTAAGCTGCCGCTGCGCTTCCTGTGTTTGAAACGCTTCTTCAGGTTCTGGATCATGATGCCTTGTGGGAGTTGGAGTTCCTCGAGCACAAATGTGGAAATGAATTGGGTCCTCCAACAGTAGGTGGGAATGATACTCGTTCACCTGACTAATCCACCTCAGGTTCTCTTGCACCAGTCATTACAGCAAACTCTATTGGCGATGGTTTGTAGTTGCAGTTTGTTTCCAGGCTCTTGAAAACATCCCCCGAAAGTCCCTTACGTGTTCAGTCCAACCTTCTCCTCAGATCGTCATGTTTGAAATGCAGTCTCAGAGTCAGTTGGCTGCTCTCCCTCACCCTCCTTGAGAACGGAAGCCTCCTAGTGGCGGACCAAGGCCACTGCAGTCTTCTCCTGTCAGCTCACGTCAAAAGCCACAGAAACTCAAAACCTGTCATGACACCAGCTCGGCCCAGGCACACCTATAACCTCCACGGGCTCCTCAGAAAGTTTCAGAGCGACGGGCAGAGCGACAGCTTACAGACGCGTGGAGATCACAGAGGAGAAGCGAGAAGCCTCAGCGAGGCATGGACGAAGGTGTGTTAGCAGTGACTGGGTAGAACTGGAGATAAGGTAGAAATGTCCAAAACCACACCCCTCGCACCTTTATTTAAAACAGCCATGAAATACCCTGCCCAAGGTCCCCCTGGCACACCTGTCACTCTCTCTCTCTCTCTCTCTCTCTCTCTCTCTCTCTCTCTCTCTCTCTCTCTCTCTCTCTCAGGGCGTTGCACGTACATGCTCAGGTTGAATATAACCAGTCCCTGCAGGCATCTCTTTCTTCCTCTTTATAATAACAGTAACAGGGACCACACCTCCATGGCAAAGTATGTATCTCTCCTGCGATCGTCTACTTTTCTTCTCTCTCTCTCTTTTCGTTTCTATCACTCCTACTTTTGAATGCTTTTTACAACCTGGTCCTCGAGATTGAGCGCAGCCAAAGTGTCCCAGAAACAGCCACATTCCCTACGCCGTGCAGAAAACCCACTGCACATTCATTTCCGTCCTGTTCGTGCGGACGAAAACAGGGCCGACTCAGCGAGTCCCGACGAGCTCAGCTCAACGAGCCCATTTGTCATTTGGAAGTTTGCCCTGATCTGCTGAGCAACACGCAGACCCGGAGGACAGCGATGTGTGGGAACAAGCCCAGGCATAGCTGTGTCTCCCTCTGAGACGGATGACAGACATGAGCACTCATCAAGTGCACCCACAACTAGCCATTACACATGTAGCATCAATATTAAACTGATGCCACTGTAACTGTACCTAAGTCCGGATTTCAAGACAGGACACGTCGAACGGATGATCATGCCGTATGTTTTGTATAACTATTAACTTTATGCTGGCACGGTTTTATCAGATACAATGCAGAATGTACACCGTGTGTGGTGCGAGTGCATACAGTATCTGCTTCATAGCCTGTAAAATATAAAACTGTGCTCACAGTGTAAATCGTCACGTTGGACGTGTCACTCGGTGCTACTTACCGGTGTTTGTGTATGACGGCGTTGAACAGTTTGCCGTCCCTCCAGGAAGTGGTGAAGTTGTCGCAGCGTATCCCCTGGTAACCCTCGGTCATCCTCTGCGACCACAACAGTAGCTTCTCCTTGGCCGTCATGTCTTCCGACTGGCCGTTGACCTGGATGTCTGAGATCTGGGGTGGGGTCAGAGGTCAAGGGTTAGACCAGGGAAGACGCCCTCACAGGGGAGAATGATGGGGGTTGATGACAGGATGAGGATGTAGAGTGAATGGCTTTAGACTATGAGGAGACATGTGGGGGTAAATGACACAAATGAGTGCAGAGAGTAGGGGAGACCGGGTATAGTAGTAACATAACACTTATGTCAAACTTTTAGTCAATTTCTCAGAGATGATATAGTTACACTGTATTCAAATTGTAAGACAAAAAAAACTCCTTTACAGCTTGGTGGGGTTGTTATAAGTTAATCAAACAACAATTGCATAGTGTTGTATGTTAAAATCATACTCAGTTTCCCCTACACTGTCAGAATGTGACTTAGGTAAAATATCTTCTGGTGAAAGGACGAGACTATAATTAGGGCAAATCAGTGAGATTTACAGGAATCAATATAGACAGTGCGTGTGTGTGTGTGTGTGTGTGTGTGTGTGTGTGTGTGTGAGAGAGAGAGAGTGCCGCACCCTGCACTGTGAGAACATAAAGGCTAAATGACTCATCGGCCACCACCCTCCTTTTTATCTTATTTTGTGAAATAAGAGATGCACTCCTTCCCCACCCACCCTCTCTCTCTCTCTCTCTCTCTCTCTCTCTCTCTCTCTCTCTCTCTCTCTCTCTTCTCTCTCTCTTTCTTTCTCTCTTTCTCTCTCTCTCTCTCTCTCTCTCCTCTCTCTCTCTCTCTCTCTCTCTCTCTCTCTCTCTCTCTCTCTCTCTCTCTCTCTCTCTCTCTCTCTCTCTCTCTCTCTCTCTCTCTCTCTCTCTCTCTCTCTCTCTCTCTCTCTCTCTCTCTCTCTCTCTCTCTCTCTCTCTCTCTCTCTCTCTCTCTCTCTCTCTCTCTCTCTCTCTCTCTCTCTCTCTCTCTCTCTCTCTATCTATCTTAATCTTCACAGAAACATAATGGCCATTTATAGGAGCGGCAGCCTCAAGTGGCTGAGAGGTCTGGGTGTTGTGAGTCGCCATAAAAAGCTCCTTTATGAGACGACCCCTAAGTGGAGCCGAGACCACAGCCCTGAACATATCCCACATTGTCCACCTTTTGGGGACATTGGTCTCACTAAAGCACAAAGCTAAACACAGCACACCCAGTGTAATAGCCAGTAGTAAGGGGTCATGTACCTGGCAGCTTGGCTGGGCTGAGCTACTTTGGGATGAGTGAGATGAGGGATATAGCCTAAGTGCACATTTAGCCTTGTAACTGTATATTGGACTACCAGATGTGCACTAAGAAATACAACTAATAGCTCACTATCTTTTACTGCCCAAAGGTCAATTGTGGTAGTCAGACTGGAATGGATTTCAAAGCTGAGGAAAATCTCATATCATGGGTTTGAAGGTTATTGATCATAGCGGATTGAGATCATTGAGATCGGTTGAGATCCCAGTTGATGGGAGTTGATTGGCTGCGATCCGGGAAAAGGTGGCGGCATAGTAAAATGGAATGCAACACTGACAGAACCGGACACCTGGAAGTGAAGAATGATGGTCCATATCAGCCCCAGGGTCAGCTTGGGGTTGCCATCAGCGATGTCATCGTTTCGGATGTTCACCAGCTTGACCTTTGATTGGACGAGACAAAGAAAACAGTTCCTCAGTTTGAGTTCTCCTCTGAGATCCATTAAGATCTTATTAGCTGTCTCATTTCAGCATAAGTTTTAACACAAGATTAAATGTCCAGCATTTTAACAATGAAATAACGATTCAACGGACGATCAATACACCTGCTAAATAGTGTCTTAATGTAGCATGATTAAGAACACCATTTGAAACAGCATCTCGTCCGACAGAGAACATCTTGTGTGTGCCCCCTACCTGCCGGTGCCTGAGGAAGTCCAGGGCTATCTGTACGTTCTGCAGCTTGTGAAAGCGCATCCGTCCTTTCTCTCTGGGCTGGAGGGACGGAGGGAGGGGTTAGAAAGAAAACAAAGAACGCAGAGAGAACATCTCATATCGTTCCTCCTGGCGGTCCAGGCCTGGAGATGAATGAAGGGGTTCCGTGGGATAGTCTGACCCCCCATAGCAAGCACAGCTGACTGTGCTCTACCTTTAACACTATCCAACGCAACAGTAAGGGAGATATCATGAGAAATCCTGAGAAAATCAAAGGACCATTACGCCATCAATATTATCCATAGAATGAGACATGGGGGATCATGACTGATGATTTGGGACGATCAAAACCAAGCCATAAAATTGAGTTTAATGCCTGGATAATCTCTATATAAGCTACATGCAAAGCTTCTATAGTCATGAGAGCAAACAAATATGGGCTGTTAAGAAACAAACCCTTCAACCTGCATCAGCAGCTAGCTACTAGGTAGCTAGTAGGAGCTACAGAGTGGATTTCACTTGATGGGTTCTGGTTTGAAGCAGATTGATGCAGGACCGCAGATGCATTTGGTGGGCCAGTGACATGATTGGTTATTAGGTAGCCACAGTTAGGCAAGCACTAATTGCCTTGGCTTACGTAATGGGAAGATATCCTTTAACACAAAAAAATGAGAATAACTTGAAACTAAGAGCTCAGACAACAAAGATAGCCAGGACATGGTCATAAAATAAACATTTGCAGATTATGCAACTCATAGTTAGTTACTTCCAAAGGTTAAGCTACTTGGTTATGTCACATAAACAGAACAGCTAGAAGCCTGAACAGAGAGCCACATCTTTCACAAAGAAGCCAGCAG
>NC_140362.1:13235000-13287500 GCF_054491055.1 Hypomesus nipponensis
GTACTTCTTGGGAAAGTGTGTGTGTGTGTGTACAGTTTTCATGTTTACAAGTACAAAGTGAACAGGGACACACTGAGAGAGAGACCTTACCTTTATCAAGTGTTTGTTCACCCATTTGGTGAAGGTTTTCTTCTGGACTCTATCCCGTTCATCTGCAAGACACAACCCAGAGAGGAGCACGTCAGACAGGGCGAGGAGATGAGTGGGGAGGGCAGGATGGAAGAGGAGAGGAGGATAATGGGATGAGGAGGCCAGAGAGGATAGATAAATAGCCAGTCTAAATTTAAACCAGCGCCTCTTGTTTGACCACGTAACGGACACAATAAAGCAATCAAAGATGGTCTTTGTTTTGGTTGTCTGTAACTAAGACAATGTATCACCTGGTGTGATCACACCTCTTATGGCCAGTGTGTTAGTAATTTGTGTGTGTGTGCGTGCGCGAGTGTGTGGGTGTATGTTCTGTCTGGTGAAGGAGTGAGTCAGGCGACAGTCATGCATACAGTAATACAGTCAGTCAGTAGCCTCCTAGTTTCTGGAAGGACACACTGCACCGTCATCACAGTCTTCTTATGCCGCCGTTACGCAGCCGTGAGACACACTATGAAAGCATGTCATTAAGTCAATTATCTAAACGACCGCAGTCATTAACAAAACATTAGCCAGACCGCACCTGAAACATGATCAAGCTAGTTACGACAATACATAAATAAAGAAAATGGGAATGAGATATGGTTCCCTTGGTGAAGGATGCAGAACATCTCAGCCTTGTGTTGTTGTGAGACCGGCCCTCACGCCTAACACACCTGGAGACAACTGTAGGCGTTCTGGAGCACACAGTCAAAAGGCCCAGCCCCCAGACAGTACCTCATACTGGTGTCTAGTCTCTGCAGGCCCCGCGTCTGACACAGCTGCTGCTTTATCAGAGGTCGCCTCAATGCCAGTGAGTGAAGTGAACTCTGGTTACATGGTTGTAACAGCAACACTCAACATCACCATTGTGAACACACAACTATTACTCACTGAGGATGATAACCATATCAAGTCTCACTCTACAACAAAGAGAAGAGTATGAGATCCTTCACAATCCCATTCAAATGCCATCCCGAGGAGACTTTCCAGATAGTGACTCATTCACTAGCGTGCTAAGGATGAGCCATTCTGATCTCTATAACGCTTCTTATCACAGTAATAAGCTCATTTACAGGTGATCCGGTCTCCATGGGGCACGCCCAGCCATTAGAGTTGAAGTACAGAGCTGCTGAATCACATGTCCTCCGGCTATGCTAACGCTAACGTTACCAAACCCTCACGCTGGGCTAACAACGCTGACACTTAACAAATACATGCCCTGAGGCTACGCTTTGTTTTCCCAGGTGGGTGTTGTCAACGGCGGCCCGGACTGCGTCAGAGAAGGCTGCGTTGCCGCGGAAACGGGAAGGTTTGTTTTGGGGACTGTTCAAACTTTGACCCGCCTGGTTGGGCTGTGAACTGAAGCCGACCTGCGACGCTGACTGCCGTCCTCCCCTCTCCACTTCACTTCCTCTCCTGAGAGTGAAGGGTCACACCCAGGGCAGAGCTGCTGATTAACTGACCATTAAACACAAATTGCCTTATTTCCCGAACGGCAGCCCCAAGTCTCCACCGATGTAACCCTCTTAAAAGTTGGCCCCCGGTCATTCAACACGAGAGACCTGATAACACCTGAGACTCAAACTCAAACTGCTGCAATTAGAGAGCTTTCGGACAAAGAATATGGGGTGTGAACACAGGGAATCATGAAACGCTGTGTAATTAGGCTACAGCGGAGACCACAGTATCAGGTTTCGCAAGTTCGCAACGCAAACTGGTTTGGATGGGGCGATCCACCTTACTGGTGTGCGGCTCGAACCAGCATGCACTGCAGGAGTTCTGCTGCATACATCAACAAAGATGTCATACTGAGTTGTACCTGAACACTACAAAAACAAACACAGGATTACAATGGGCGGAGAAAGTTCAGACTTCTCCACCCCGCAGGTAGTTCGGTCCTTGATATGCCGTAGAGCCTGTCAACGCAGGACAAAGAACATTTTGCTGGACATCTAAAGGTTGGACGCTGAGTCACCCCTCTGTAAATACCTCCTTTGCTTTTCATCTCTCTTCCTCTTTTCTATGAATGAATGGACGAAACCTGGGTGTGAAGAATGATTCAACACACAGCAGATATTAAATAGCGTGCCTGACGTAACCCTAAAACACGTAGTTCCCTGAAGTGTTGATAGATAAACATAAAGGCATAAGACCCCTAGGTTAGTGAATCAGGTCTTCCGAACCAATCGGATCAGAGAGCGCCGCCTGGGAGAGGCGGGACATTCTCTTGTGGGCACCAAGAGCTCTTCCTGGATCACTTTCACCTCTTCGCGTTCAACCTTGGACAAATAGAGGTTCAATGGCCAATGCTAAGATCTCTTGAAACGGCCACACGGAGAACAACACAACACTTGGCGGCAGAGACACGTTTCCTCGGCCAGACACACCCCAGATGAAGACACACGTACGCTGCCTGTCAGTCTTTTTCCAGAGTTACACAGCTCCAGGGACATGAAAGGCCTCTTAAAGCCCAGCCCACTACCAGGCCACAGCCATGAACCTCAGAAGGGGCTGAGAACAGCCCCGGCAAAGAACCTGAAAGTCATCCAAACCTGAAATGACAGCACTTCCCAAAAACCTCTCTCTCTCTCAGGGAGAACTCCCTAAACTCCCTCTCACACAAACAGCAAACAGACAACACAAGCTCACAAACTCGACTATCAACAGACTTAAATATGAAGCATCGCTTGTAAAACCCTGAATGCGGAGGTGCCCTTTGTGGGAGGTGGAAAGCCTCAGTCCAGCTCCTTTGGAATGTGGTGGGCTGTCATACAGGTACCTTTCCTGCCATCCGTGGCCTTGAGCATGCCCTGGTAGTAGGCTTCATCTGAGGAGACCCTGTCTCTGCCCGCACTGCCTGACGAACCGTTCCTGTACCCCTCCATGCTGCCTGGCTGAGTGGCCTTTCAATGAAGGATAGTCTTCTATGGTAGTTTAAATCCAAGGTGTGCTCCAAGTCTCCAGACGGTCTCCAGTAGCAGTAGTACTGTAATCTCTCTCTGTCTCTCTGTTGTCTGGGTCTTCCTAGGTCTCTTCTTTAGACAGTCCTCTAGTCCTCCAGTTTTCTCCAGTCAGAGCATGCAGTCCTGTGGCTAGGATCCAGTCAGCACTTTAGACCTATGATGTCTCTCTCTCTCTCTCTCTCTCTCTCTCTCTCTCTCTGTCTCTCCTTCTCCGTGTTTTGCTGTGCCCTTCTTTTCTTCCCTCTTTCCCTTCCCTCCTCCTTTCTGGGCCTGTCCTGGTGTGTGTGTGTGTGTGTGTGTGTCCGTATGTGTGTTGGTTGTCTGTGTGTTAGGAGGACATTGTGGAACTGGCTAAGCCACGCCCCTTCCTCTGCCCTGTCATATCAGTGTGGCAGGCAGCACAGGAAGGGGGTGGAGACAGGAGGAGTCATCAGGGGGAAGGTGTGGTGACCACTGTCACCGCCATGACGCTCAGACCACACCTGCACACACCCTCGCTTTCTCCTTCCCTCACACACACTCACCCACACACACACACACACACACACACACACATACACAACCCATGGTTCATTTTTACTTACTCATGACAATCCCCAGGCAAAGGTGTCAGGAGAAGAAGGAGTACGAGACAAGACAGGCTGTCCTTTCAGCCCAGGTGCTGAGGTGAGTAACCTTGAAAATGTACTTTGTCTAACCTCTTGCCACCAACAGCAGTCCAATACTACAAACAGACACACAGTCCAACATTCTCTCCAGAGTTCTCTCATCTAAGGTCCAGAAACAACATGATATCTAATGATTCCATCACTTCATCCCTCCAAAACACAGATACCTCCTTAATCAGGGATTAGCAGTCAGAGACAGGGAGATGTTATCTAGAAAGCCTCACATGGTAAATGGCACAGTAGGTAAATTGCACCATATCCCCCAGCCCTGTGGTTCCGGTAATATCTGAACTAGAACACTCTCTCCTCCTTGCCCATTCCCTGGCATACAGAACTTTAGCGCTTTAGGCTGTTGCAGTGAACACCAGGTTTACACACTACCTGTAGGAACATGAAACACTTGTGTGTGTGTGTCAGCCAGGTTTGCTAATGTGCAGACACGCCTTAAATAATAGCTTTGTAGTTCTATACAATGTCGAGGCAGGCAGAGGTATGAAGGAGGGGCAGGGGTAGACCAGGCTGTCTTCAGCCAGGTACTACACAACCTTATCCAACCTGGGTTCAAAACACATCCGTATCTCAACTCCTCACTGGTCCCGTCCAGCATTGAGAAGGATCTGATTTAGGTAGTGTATGATGTGAAGGGACTGTAATAGCAAATACGTTTAGCACAGCATCAGTTACTACGCAAGACCAAACCATTGAACATAGTTGAATTGAAATGAAAGGCATTGAGTGCAATAGAAATGCTGTACAGAAGGGGAAAGAGAGAGAGAGAGAGAGAGAGAGAGAGAGAGAGAGAGAGAGAGAGAGAGAGAGAGAGAGAGAGAGAGAGAGAGAGAGAGAGAGAGAGAGAGAGAGAGAGAGAGAGAGAGAGAGAGAGAGAGAGAGAGAGAGAGAGAGAGAGAGAGAGAGAGAGAGAGGGAAAGGGAGTGTGAGAGAGGGCTATCATTAAGGTCAGAACATGCTCATTACTCCACTCCCTCCTGTAGGGTTTCTGGGCATGGTTTCTGAAGGCCGAGCCCTAACTCGAGCTATAACTTTAGCCCTAACTCTATCCCTCACTGTCCCTCACGTTTTCATTAACGCTTTCACTAACTGTAGTCCAAACTCTAGTCCTCCCTCTAGTCCTCCCTCTAGCATTAGCCGTGCCCCTTCGTTTAGCCCTAAGCCTTTCAGCGCTGAATGAGAGACACGTTCCCACGAAGGCTCGGCTGTAGCTTTTCTGGTGGCTTGAAGGCGTGTTTGTGTCCGTTGACTGGCAGATCATTATGGAACTTGTGAAGGGGGGGGGGGGGGGTCTGCCTCAGGGCCGGGAGAGAGACACGAGTTCAAAAATGGTATCCTTTCAAGGAGCTGGCGTTTTAGAAAGCGCGTATCAATATCTCTGCCGAGCTCCGTATAGGTCAAACAATGACGTTTGTTACGAACACCGGTCCATTGCCTCCACTGCAGTTCCTGGACCTGGTAGAGGGGTTAATGAACAGGCATGTCCACAATCTATAATCAAGAATAACTAACCTCATATCCTGCACACCTTATCTGTGAACATTCCTATAACTGTAAACATTCAAGCTAAGTCTTTGCAGACTGAAGGACAGGGTTACTTGGATGACACGTACACTACATAGCCACACCCCCACTATGTCCTTGTGGTGCTGCTGAGGGTCAAAGGTCAGAAGCAGGCTATTTCACATTTCCTGGACACTCGACAAACGTAAACAGAGAGATGAAAGGAGAGGAGCATCTGTCAGCCTTGGGTTTCATGGTATGGTCCGTTGAGAGAGAAAGGTCTAGAAGAAGAGGGCACACGCCCTTCATACCAGAGCAGGGCGTAAACACACCCACCCACCCGCACACACACACACACACTCTAGGATTCAGGATTTGACTCCCTCAAGTTACCTGAGAACGCCCCCTACCACGTGCGAGTGGGAGCGTGTTTGGGTGCCCCACCCTGCAGGGATAGGAATGTTAATACAACTTGCAGCAAGCAGGACCCACCCTGAACACACGCTAACTGGGAGAAGAGGAGGAGGTGGAGCAGAACAGGGAGGAGGAGAAGGAGATGAGGGTGGAGGAAGAGGGGGGGGGAGGTACACCGGGTAGATCTGGGGGGAGGTGAAACAGGAGGCGTAGCAGGAAAAGAAGGAGGGAAGAGAGAAAGACAGAGAGAGGGAGAGAGAGGGTCTGCTGCATCAACCGTCTTCCTATCTGTTTAACGACTAAAGAAGGAGATGCTTGCCATAGCCGTGCTCCGACACACTGTCCTACAGCTCATCAACCTCCTCGATCTTCTGGATCTTTTGCTGGGTTCATATGCCACCATGTGTATTAGCCCAGAGATAAAGCTTTAAGCCAGATACAAGTCCTTCTCTATAGGACAGCCCAGCTTAACTCGGACAGCTGACTGCTAAAATAACTAACTGGTCTGCGGTCCCAGGAAACCCCCATCTAGTCCTCTCCCTCTGTCTCTCGCTTTCTCTCTAAGGATGTACATATTTTCTATTATATATATATATATATATATATATATATATATATATATATATATATATATATATATTTATCTAGCTGTCTTTATTAGTGCTGTCAAACGATTAAAATATTTAATCGAGATTAATCGCATTAATGTCATAGTTAACTCGCGACTAATCACAATTAATCGCACATTTTTATCTATTCTAAATGTCCCTGATTTCTTTTTGTCCCAATCTTTTTTCAAATTTTAATGCTCTTATCAACATAGAAAAGTGGTTCGGATTTGCTTTGTGCAAATATTTTTTTTATTGAAAACAACATTGCAATCGCCTGGCTTTGACGAGGGGGCAGAGAATTCGCATCAGCTGTGTGCTTGGCAATCAAGTGGTATTTCAGACTGGACGTGCTGCGATGATAGCTCAGTTTACAACGACAAAACACACAGATCACTGGTCTTGTCAATAGAACCATTTGGCAACTTTTTAAAAGCAAACTTTCCATTCAGAATCTTATTGGCATCCATTTCGGCATCTCGCGCTCGTCATCCACTCAAAACGTAACGATAGCCTACTACCAGAGAATGTCTAATATCCGTAAACGGGCTCTGCTACTACTCTTTAGCCAGCTCCCAAGCCAAACGAGTGTTTGGCGTGCCTGTTGTTTTGTTTCCGGTCTAACTAGATCCGGTGTGGTGTTGTAGTTTTTCTAACGTCGGTAGTTGTTGCAACAGCATGTGAAAAAAACTACAAAGTTTGCTAGGCCAAAAAGAGCGTTAATCGCGCGATAAAATAATTGACGCCGTTAATTTGGGTTTGCGTTAACGCCGTTAATAACGCGTTAAACTGACAGCACTAGTCTTTATCTATAGCTTCTAACTATCTTTCTTTTTTCTTTATATAGGGCATTGACCTATCCAGGTGATACAGGCCTTGTCTCCATCTGCTGGTAAGATACATCAACTACACACAAACGACAACCTTTCAACTCTGTAAATACCCCAGTGACTCAATATGCACAAGTAGCATTGCTTCTAAGAATCTCCACCTAAACCGTCACATTATATTATGGGATGTTTCCAGCTGTAACAAGGGGTCTGAGTGTGCAGTGATTCAGTTACAGACCAGAAGTTTGAACGTGGAAAATAAAGGGGAAGTTGAGCGCCGGTTGCCGTGGTGACGTTTCCAAACACACAGTAGTAGTTCCAATGGTGGGTAGCGTCTCTCTGACTCAGATCTGTATTAATAGAACGCGGAGTAGGGGGAGGTGGGGAGGTGGAACGTTCTCCACTCTGCAGAGAACAGCCCGGAAAAAGACCAGGGCGAGCGTTGAACACTAGGTGGCAACAAATCACAGTGCCAACAGGGGCGAGCTGGTGAATGTAATGATTATTCTAAAACAGTACCAAGCAGGCCTAATGTTAACACTGAACATTCTTAGCATTTAGGAGCATCTGTGCAACAGAGTTGTAGTCACTAACATAAACAGGACCAAAACTCCATAATGATGTGTTCACAGGGTGGTTTTAATCAATTCCCCCGTCTAAATAGAGGATAGCTGATCAATCACGTCCATACTCATTCACACCTGTAACAACAGGCCAGTGATCAGTAACTCCTTTGATCAGAACAGGCTGGATCTGACCACAGGATGCAACAACATGATCAAGACACATAATTGAGTTATTACAGCCAGAGCCCCTTCAATGTATATTTGAATGGCTTTCTAATCTGACAGGAAATTACTACACCTGGTGAGCAAACCTCAGAGCAGACAGCAACGCACACACATTTATGTGTATAAAGTACACACATCCATCCATCTGTCCATCCATCCATCCACCCACCAGCCCAGCCCACCCCCCCCCACCCCCCCCCCCCCCCCCCCCCCCCCACAAACACACACACACACACACACAGAAGCACTTCACACGCACGCATGCACACACATTACTCCAAGACAAGTAAACTATCCCTTTAACAGAACCTAATCATGTCTGATCTGGTTAATAAGTAAACTGAGCAATCCTTTTGTTAGTTTGAAACACAAGACCAAGCCCACTTTAAAGGCCTGCCAAGGTCCTAGCCGGCTGTCCATCTCGTGAGAGTGTAAGTGCTCGTTCAGTGTTCTACCAACATTAATTAGAGGCCATAAATTGGACAGACAACAGCTGGAAGGAATCACCAGGACATCCGCTGTGAACTGACGGGGAGCCTGCAAGACGTGCACACAGCGATTAATGCTCGAGAATACTTTCCATAAGAACATTTATCAATGATATGTGATGAAAACAAAATATAAAACCGGAAATAATTTCCTTATTATTCTAAACCAAATGATGTACTGCATTAAACTACATTTCAATAACTCAACGACTAGTACAAATATGTCGTATAGGAATGTCGCCACACGGCACCTACTGGATGACAACTTTGGGAACGCCCATGGCCAACCCTCCTCCCAGTCAAACTCACCTGCACAGCACATCCTACTGTACAGATATCTACTTCTTTCTCCGTAGCTTATCTCGTTCAAATAATCCCCTCGTTCGTAAATCATTCCGGAACTGCACGTTTGGTATGGCAGAAGGACTCCGGTAGGGGACTCGTGGCTTTCCTCCGCTCTCATGTTGTCAAAGAGCAGCAGACAAGCGCTACTCGTCCTGTCAAGATGCGCTCAAGCGCTAGTCTGTTGTCACCTTCCTACACGCTGTTTCGCTCTTTGCACCAGCTGCAGCGATAATACATAGACAGTAAAAGACGAGCCTCTTTTTCATGGAGGAACATTGTGCCGGTATTTAGGCCCAACCCCACTCATTCATTTTGACAACATCCACGAATATTTGTTTAGACTTTCCTTGATTCGTTTTCAATGGTGCAGCACTACACAAATGATTTGATGTCTATTATTAGATTAGGCTTAATAATAGTGATCTATGAGTTAGACAGTATGGGTACTGAATGTTTTCTAATTACATTCATCATTATGCCGACAAGGGGTGTGTGCGAAAGTGTCAGTTTGCATACAATTTACCAAAGCCCTTACAAACCTCCATGGGACCTGGGTCTAAGCCAGATGAGACATACGTTTTATACAAACACACACACACACACACACACACCATCATGATCATACTTTGCCCAATTTATTTGCATGAGGTGTGGCATCCCATTTGTATTTGCATCAGGCTTCGCACACAAGCAAACAGCCCATGATTTTATCCCCAGATCACAAATGGAGAGGAGACAGGGTTCCTTCCTACTTTCTGGAAGACTGTACTACTCTCTGCTGGGGCCTGCCTGCCCATACCCAGCGGACAGTGGAAACACTATTAAACAGTTACGGTGCAGGGAGGTCAAGTGGATTGGGGATGTTAGGAATGCACTGTTTAGAAACACAGAAGGTCTCTGATGATCTCGGCAGGAGGTCTCTCCAAGAACAGAACCCAGTGTTCCCACAGCCTACAAACCACACATGACCATCCATCAGAACATGTCTGGACGACTGGTTTCCATGGCTGTTTAGGAAGACGGGGCCTAGGGGAGTTATGGGATTGATGGCTAGCACCTCTAGCTAGCTGAGATGAAAGATGTCCAGGGGCAAGGGACTAGATGGCTAGTGTGCTCTGTGGATAGAGGCTGGGAGGATTCAGACCAGGGGGTGCTGAGAAGTCCCCTTAAGGAAGATCTGGGGGTTTAAACTGTCCACAGAGTACCGGAAGGCTGGTCATTGTTCCTGCTGGACTCATATAGCCTGAGTAACGCATATAACCCCTTTCCTCCCCTACCCTCTCTCTCTCTCTCTCTCTCTCTCTCTCTCTCTCTCTCTCTCTCTCTCTCTCTCTCTCTCTCTCTCACACACACATACACACTTTCTCTCTATCTTTCTCTCTGTCTTTCTCAATCTCTCTCCTGTCCACATCCCCTCCCCTCAGGGAGAACAGAGGGACATCTGAAGCCAACAGTGTGTGCCAAACAGCAGGCTTGACTTATACCCCACTCCACCGCTCTGTGGACCTCCAGCACATGCTCGCCGTTTATCTGGGAGCTGAGACCTCTGTACCAAGCCAACCCTGCTCTGCTTAGGGTTCTACAGCCATTGAGTTGCTGGATCCAACTGAATTCAAGCAAGAAAGACATTACTGTTTTTCACAATTGCTCAAACATGAAACCCCATTCTCTGAATCAAATGTTCAGTGAACTAAACCAGTTTGTCAAATCAGACACTCTTCTTGCAACACTCTAAACACATTCTCATTCACTAAACACATTTTGGACTGTGATGCACTGCAAAATGGTAAACACGGGCGGCACACAGTAAACACAACCACGACACAGTTGTCATCTGTAAAACACAATGACTCAAAATTGTTCACACTTGTTTCTAATGCTGGTTTGGGACAATGTCAGCTTTCACTGTGGTGTCCGTATACGAGAAAAGTTCAACATCAAGCAGCATTTTTTACTGTAAATGTTTGCCTTCGACCATACAGCCCTTTTCTCAACGCAATTGAATAATTTTTCTCTGTATGGCGGTGGAAGGTCTACAACCTCTGGTGTGATCCAGCACACCAGAGGGTTTTTACTCCGTTTGTCTTTGTTCTTTGTTGACAGTACTAAGTTGTGATGGTTACTGTAATATTTTCTAATCAAATTTACAGTATTTGTGTAGCCCTTTTTACAAGCAATGTCACAGAGGGCTTCTCATATGGACATATAACTGCCCCTCAGCCAACCTCAAGCTTCAAGGAAGACAAGGAAAATCTCCCAGAAAAACTCACAAGAGCAGAAAAAATGGAAGAAACCTAGGGATGAGCAATTCAGTGAGGGATCCCCTCCTCCAGAGACGGTTGGCAAAAGAGAGGTGCAGAACACAGGCTAAACATAGTCATACATCAGGAAAGTGTCAATGGGTGTTGAAACACCAAAATCCAGCGTTTCAAAAACCAAAATCCATTTTCTTTATTGCTACAGTAAATGAATTTACTGTGTAAACATGAAGAAATTCTCTACGTTTACGTAACTCAGGGGTTGCAGTGTTCTAATGTTCTTATTTGGTTATTGCATAGAGCCCATGAATTCCTTACGTATTACTTGTCTATCTGTTATAACAGGCCTCCAATGCCTGGAGCAAAGTTTGTGGTAAGCATGTGTCACCTAACTTTGCATTTTTCATGGATACTCCATCAAGTACAATCCATTTCCAAACATCAATCCTTCTCTCAAGCATCCCTTCCAGATCAGCCTGGTTCACATCATGTGGGCAAATGTTTGATTTTGCCAGAAAAGTCAGAGGTTTTTGGAAATTGAATTTGAATATTTTGTTTTGTGTTTACAGTTTTGAGACAATGGTTGACTGTTTCAAGAAATGTGTTTTAGCAATCGTGAAAAACTGTATTGTGACTTTGCAGGCGGCATTTAAAATCAAACTGGTTAAGTTAGCTCCAAACTAAGAAATACAGGTCTATCTACTCCCACTATGTTAAAAAGTCTGAAGGCTTTTACAAGTGGAATGGAAAACTCCCGCTTACAATTATTCACTTTCTTCAGACAAAAACTGTTGTGAGACATACTGACTACTGTAGATATAGGCCATACAGACCTGTCCAGTACTTCCTTCTTTGTGTGTCTGAGTACAAACTGAACATGCATACCACATGTGCAGTACTATAGGCCCTGCAGAAGACAACCTGCACCAGGTCTTCCAGTGTGGACACACATATTTGGAAGACCCCCCAGGAGCTTGTGCTAGGCATGGTGACCCTGGGCAACGGCGCACAAACACAGATGCAGAGGTCAAAGGTTGTGGGGGAACACATAGTGTTTATGGTTCTACGTGGCCACACACCCCCCTTCCCTCTGACCTTTCAGTCAACCTCACTGACCTGGTCAAAGTCCTGGGTGTTCAGAGGGGGACCCCTCGATCCAACAACCTCAGCCAGCACAGCTACAACAGAGACGCTTGCTGTGTGTGCTCCAGTGTGGGTGATAACAAGAGTGCTCTCTTATCACTCTGAGCTCTGGGCTGACGATGGGGAGCACAGCTGTCATCAGCACAGCTGATGTCGGGAGACGGAGTTAGCCCTGTTAAGCCATATACACCCCTACAAACCCTGGTATCCATGGTAACCCAGGTATCTTTGGTAACTCAGGAACAGTCCCTGAAGGAGAAACTCCTCTATCTGTTAGATTAACCTACTCCATAGTCCATAACAACTGTAACGTGATACTCATACCACATAGTACAATACTACATGTACTACATAGTACAAATACTATTGTCTGTGTGCGTACAGTTCCGAGATGTGCAGGTTAGTCTCTGATCTTCAGTTTCATGATGTGCACTGGCACCTGGAGACAGACATCAAAGAGCTGCTATAGATTCCTTTGCTTCTTTGTAATAGTAGTCTTCTGTGTGTGTGTGTGTGTGTGTGTGTGTGTGCGTGTGTGTGTGTGTGTCTGTCTGTATGTTTGTCTGTCTGTGTTTACAAGTATGAGCGCAGGTGTGTGTGTGAGTGAGTTTAATGTTTTCTTAGATGAAGGTTTAACCCACCAGTCAAGTTGGAGCTAGTCCCATTACTGGCCACACCCATGTAGACAATCACACACACACACACATTCTCTCTCTCACACACACACGCACACACACACACACGCACGCAACCACACACAGACTTCTACAAACAATAAAACAAAGGTAGACAGGTTTGGGAGAGACACTGTTTGTCAAACAGAACCTGACAGCCCCTCATCAGCACAACAATAAGCGTGTCTACAGTGTGCGTGTGAATGCGTGAGCGTGTGAGTGATCGCACGGCCGGTTGCAACATGAGCTGCAGCGTCGGCCTCCCACACAGGCCTGAGGTAATGAGGGTTAAGCCCCGAACGCGACAGGAAGGTCAGTCTCTTCCAGCGCCGCGAGTGAGAGCATGGCACGGCGCACGCAAAGTCCCAGGACACCTCTCACCGGTCACGCAGCAGCAGGGAGCTGAGAAGGAATGACACTGAGAAGGAATGACGCCGCTCGGTCGTTCACACGTTGGGACCTGCTTGCATGTAAAGGATGTCACGCCCCCCCCCCCCCCCCCACCCCCCACCCCCCCCGACAACACCAAGGTGACGAGGGGGTTGGGGGAAGGACGCGGGCGTGGCATCCTTTTGACATGCGAGCAAGTCGCAGCCGAGAGGCGTCATTCTTTCCTCAAGTCACAGGAGAGCCTCCCTCTGTCTATGACACAACCCTGCACTTTGAATACTGTCTTGGGGTTAGAAGTGCTCTATTGAACCCCTTCTTCCTCCTCGGCAGCAGAGCTCTGTCTTACCTTTCCTCCTGCTCTTCCTCCAGAACACCGCCAAGGTGGCTATGTGGATGAGGACCACCAGGGCCGGCACCACAGGCCCAGGGCCGCTCTCCAGGGGCATTTGGACCAGGACTATCTTCCCGGGAGCCCGTGGGACAGAAGGCTGTGGCTCCTCTGACTGACAGGTGGAGGAGTCCCCGAGGACAGAGGGGAGGGGCAAGGGGGGTGTGGCGGTGGGGCGGGGCGGCGCGGGGGGGGGGAGGGGAGGGCGTCCCGGGACCGTCCCGACTGTTGCGAGTTCAAAGTGAAATCCCCCGCTCGCTCTCTTCTTCTCGCTGAGGCGCAAGTTGGAACAGTGTGGCTTCTCCTTCTTCTCTCTCTGTTTCAGCTTTCCTTTCATCCCTCCCCCCCCCCCCCCCTTCTAGTGTTACCCTCTCTGTTTACAGTGCCGCTACCCTTTTTTTCCCCTCCTCTCCTGACGCAGGCCTGCTCTGCCTGGGTCTGTCGTAGATAGGCCAGACGTTTTCAACCATCGGACTAAATGTTTACGGTCAACCCCTAGTCCATAGTTTATCTACAGCACACACACTCTTCGGCCTATTGCCAAGTCCTGCCTATGGGACTGCAATGTTTACCAATGGGCCAGCAGCCCTCCCAACGCTCTAATCTCCCTAACTTTTCTATTTGAGTTACGTACATAAAGAACAAGGTCTGTGTCAATATTGGCAGTATAGGGTGTTTTACTTACATTTGTATTGTTAATGCTCTCACAACTGGATTGAATGTACTGTGAATCCATCCATCTGTTAGAAACTGACATTCGTGTCTCTTTCTCCCCCTACTCTTTCTAAAATGATCTTTCTGTTTGTGTTTCTCTCACACACTCCCTATCTATCCACTATCTCCACTATCTCTTTCTCTCTCTCCTTCTCTGTCTTTGGTGCTCTCTCTTGCACTCTCTCGCTCTCTCAGTGTAAGTAATGCTTCACTTCCTGTACTGTGACAGTCTTATACTACTATCCGAACGTGGCCTGATGGCTGGTCTGCTGTGTTGCTGCCTCTCGGCATTGCACCTTGACTGGTCTATCAGGACGGATTGGTTATTTAAATGTCAGGGACACATCAGGAAACAGCCAAGCCCAAACCAGAAAGAATGATCACTACTCCCCCGTTGTCGGCAGATAATCCTGAACGGGTGCTTTATCTGAGGTAAATGTTTGAGCCATGTGTTATTTCAACATCAATACACCCAGTTTCTGTGTGCTGTGACTGTGTGGCCTCCTTATTGGCAAGTTCCTGTGCCAATAAGGAGGTGTGATGTATCTTAGGACTGAACCTCGCATTCCCACCACTGGACTTAACTGCTTGGAATGAGTTACAGTACTGTATAAACTGTAGCATGCCCCATCCTCATAACAAGAGCTGCCACACACCATGACAGGGCAGAACACCTACAAGTAAACATCAGGTGACCAGAAGAACAAGAACAACGAAAAATCCTGTCAAAATGCTCCAAATTATATATTTTTGGGAGAATAGATGAGTTGTTTACTAGGTTTCTATGAACAACACACAGCAGATATCAGAGAGGGCATTGCTCTTGTGCAATAAGATAACAGGTGTATGTTATAGCTTAGACAGGCACATAAACATACACACACACTCACACACACACTCCACTTTGTCCTGACAACCTGTTGGTCTGAATCATTTCCTGACTCCCTCCAGAGTCCGGCCCTGGACTAGCACATAAGAGCACACACAGAAACCCTTTAAATACAGCCAGCTGACATTTTTCGTAATTCAAGTCGACCATAGTGTGAATGCGTTTAAATATGGAAGAGAATCTCCGCTCCGCCGGCTGAAGGTCGCGCTTTAGAGTCGGAAAGTGTGTGCGCGTATGTATTTGTTAGACGGTGTTTGTGTGTGCGAGTGCCGACGGTGACTCTATGAGTACGGTGTGTGTGTGCCCCCCCCTCTCTCCGTAACACAACAACATCTCACACGCGGCGTTTGCCAAACAAACAGACGCCCCGGCAGACAGACAGACGGACACACACACACACGGCCAGACGGACAGCCGGACAGCCCGCCGGCTTGACCTACCAGGTATGATCTTCATCTAAGAGTCGGGGACGGAAAAAAGGAGGTGGAGGTCGGAGAGCTGGTAAAAGGGGGAACGAGGGAAAGAGGAGTGCTGGTGTTTGCTGAGCTCTGGCCCGTTTGTCCCTCAGACTCTGTTTGACAGCTTCTGCCTGCTGCTAAGGCTTGTCAGGCTGCTCCCCAATGGCCTGGTGGGGGAGGGGGTGGGTAGGGGGCAGCAGGCAGGCAGGGGAACTGGGGCAGAGGGGGAAGGAGTGGCAGGGGGGGTGGGAGGGGGTCGAGTGGGGCTGGGGCAAGGGGGGTCTGGGAGGATATAAATAACCCAGATGATCGCACGGTCATAGTTAGAAGCTGATGGTACCGCTCTGGCGCCCCTCGCTAACGGTTGCCCTGGAGACCTGGCCAAGACCTGTCATCGCAGATGTTGAGGAGGATGATGATGGGTTTATTCTGACGCCGATGTCACTGGTTCCAGCTCAGCCAGGGGGTACACATCCTACTCGTCCGACCCGAAAAAGTCGCGTTCTGACCCAGCAAACTGGCAGGAAATCCAGTTGAGCTGGCTGAGAAACCCCTCTGACCCTCTCCTCTCACTGCTCATCCAGACAGCACATCCTCCTCCACTCCAACACCCCTCTGAGACCAGAGGAGGCGGACCCGAGTAGAACGATCCCGATCACAAACAGCCAGCCAAGGATGAGGTCCACTACACACGTGCCGTGTGGACGAAAACTAGCTTGGTGGTCTGAGAAACGGACGCACCAATGACACGCGAAGCTGTAAAAATGCCGGTGACCACACTCGGCGTGGTGAGAGATGGATGGCGTGTTCAGCGGGGTCTGAAGTCCTCGCCTCCCTAAACGCCGCCCCCCATCGTCCCCAGGATCCCCTCAAACTCACAACAGCCCCTAAATATAGCATGTTTGTGCTTGTCCATATGGCACGGGGAATTACCGTGTTGACAGTGGGAATCCCTCTCGAATTCATGTTAACACTCACCCTGCTCTTCGCCTTTCGAAGAACGACTCTGGGATGGACCACGCGTTGAACACACATTTCAACCTGATTTTCCTATCGCAAAAATCTTGTAAATGTCAGATTGTTTATTTTTTTTGTTGTGAACTGGTCAGTCAAATCAGACACGCTGTGAGAGGGTTTGGGTGGGGTGGGGTGGGGTGGGGAGGGAAGGTCTTTTGTAGGTGTCTCCTGTGATAGAAACCTGAGTTTCACACAGCTGAAGTGGAGACCAAGAACAACAGGAGTTTAGGAGAACTTGACAATGACACCTCTGACAGGAGCCCAGTTTCTCTCACATATAGAGAAATAACATGTATCCACCTATTCCAGTGAATAAAGAGGGATATTATTCATCGCCTATCCCACTAGTATGAGAATGATCATTCCTATTTCAGGCAATGTTTCACTTTTTGAAATGTTTGGATCACTCTTTTCCCGTTGAAAAAATGCAATTCAGGGGGTTTTCTTTGCTGTGATACGTGGCAGCGGGATATGTTTGAGCCTTAGCACAGCATAAGAGATAGATCCTATCCCAGCAGTGTAGAGAGTCAGTGTTAGATCTGCTAGGTCACACCCTGACGGATGGGGGAGCACTGCTGACACACAGCTAGTGTCATGGTTAAGGTCAACATGCCTATGAACGTTGGAATGAATACACACACACACCTTTAAAGAACATGGGTGTGTGTGTTGTATTGGGGGAGGGTCCAGCTCAGCGTGTTTGCGTGTGTGTTTGTGGGTGAAAAAACTTCATTTTCCCACAACTCAAGCCTTAGACCAGCAAGCCTCCAGGTTTCATCTCGATCATTTATCCCTGAGGTCTGAAACCAGTCTGAGGCAGTTGGTTTCCTACCAACCACAGGTTCT
The DNA here is from genome assembly GCF_054491055.1 of Hypomesus nipponensis. NCBI lineage: Eukaryota > Metazoa > Chordata > Actinopteri > Osmeriformes > Osmeridae > Hypomesus > Hypomesus nipponensis. The sequence goes on from NC_140362.1 coordinate 13,252,526, forward strand.
GATCACCATCCCACCATGTTGACCCAGACTGGGAGACGTATGTTAAACGATCTGTGTGTTTGCTCCAGAGTTGGCTCTGTAGGGAGTTAGCTGTTCCTGGCCTGCTGCCTCTGTCCTAGTCCCTGTGAAGCAAGCCAGCCAACACTCATTACTGGGTACCGGGGACTATAATTACAACTGCTGCTGTCTGAGTTTCTCCTACGAGTTAGCCAGCTCTGACTGGCAACCACGGGCTTACTGGAGAACAATTGACAAGCAGATACTGTGAGAGGAAGGAATCGTACAGTAATAAGCATCAAACACTCTCAACTTAAGCTTTTTATCCACTCCTGAAACCCAAAGTTGTGCGTTGGGTCCTATTGCCGAGGTGGGTCCGATGGCTGAGCGGTTAGGGAGTCGGGATATTAATCATAAGGTTGTTGGTTCAATTCCCGGCCACACAAAATGACGTTGTGTGCTTGGGCAAGGCACTTCACCTTACTTGCCCTTGTGCTTACTGTAAGTCGCAATGGATAAGAGTGTCTGCTAAATGTAAATGAGGTGGGGGTTATGAGTGGTTATGAGGGGTAAGGAGAAACGACACACGTGGTTGTCAGCGGTAACGGGGGAAGAGCAGCCCCCCCGCCCAACTTTGTTTTGAAAACAACAGGAGAGGACAGATTTCCCCCCCTCACCCCCCCCCCCCCCCCCCCCCAAATCCATCCCCCCTCCCCCCTCTGCCTCGCCCTTCGGCTTCCATATCTGCCGGCCACAACACAGACTATTGATAGCGGCATGGCAAACAGCCCGTCCTGTGCTTTTCACCTCAGAAAGGTCAGGCCTCATAATCTAGCCCTTTGAGGCTGAGTGAGTCACACACGCCATGCCGACCATGGCGGTGCCACAATGAAGCAGGACTGCTCTGTTGCGTGACTTCCACAAATATGTTGGCCGGTGGGCATGCCAACAAGACTGGAGGGTGGGGGGAACAAAGAAAGAGACATTGGTCTGGAGTCTGTTTTGCGAAGTCTGGGACTGGTGTTTTGTGTGAGTGCAGATTACACCCCCGTTGGCCTCCTCCATCGACGGAACAGTTCATCCATCACTGCTTCCACTGTTCTCAGTTTGAGCCAAAGAGCTGTGAGCGCCACGTGGTCATCCAATCACAAGTGGTCATCCAATCACACGTGGTCATCCAATCACACATGGTCATCCAAACACACGATGATCCCACCAATCGGAGTGGCTGTACCAGAGTTTTCCAGGACACGATGTGAGGCGAGGCTTCAAACGTTAGTCAGAGAAGCAAAGCAGAGGTACGAGTCAGAGCTGAGCTCCAGAGAGAGAGGACTCAGTCCTCTCAGGCCTGATGAAGCAGGATAAAAGCAGACGGGCCGTACTGGAGGGTGTGACAGACTGCTCTGGTGACAGTTATTTCATTAACTGACATTCCAGAGATGCTCCTCACAGCAGGAAGACACACCATCAACAGGAAATCTAAATGTGGACTCACGATAGGTGGGTCCAGGAATTAGGCCTAAATCTCTATAAAGCCACTGTGGTATTAATACTAGCAGGCTCACCACCGTTACTGCTCAGCATAGCTATAGTTGGATATTCTATTGGAGCTATGTAGAGTGAATACATGGAATTATTACTGAGTATTCAAGCAGGGGATGTACTGTCTTGTCACTGTTCCAAAACGGGTCTTCAAAGGTCAGTAGGGGGCGGCAGTGAGTTAGTAAACACTGGATTACCAAGTGTTTAGGATGGTTTAGCTGTTGAACCAATGAGCTTGACCAGTCCAGACATAAGTACTGCAGTAGTGTAGTATGCAACCGGCTAATAAAAAAACAACAACACTAGAATGATGTGACGGGCTGTCTGTAATAACAATTGATATTTTGACTTCATCTTAATAGGATTTGAGGATTATCTGAGTCATGTTCCTGGTGAGTAACACTGCCTGACCATCCCTGCCATGAGAACTGAACTGCTAATCAATCCCAGGCTGCGCAACCTCACGTGTGGAACTAGCAACACACACCCACAATACCATAAGGACACTATTCCAATTTCCTGACTCACTTTCTCTCTCTTGCTCTCTGTTTCTCTTACTCGCTCACACGGACCGCATACACAAACGCACACACCCAAATCAGACAACGCCCATGTGCTCTGCTCTCGGTGAATTGCACACCCATAATCATTTAAACAGTCATTTCTTCACTCCCGTTTACAAAAATGCTACTCTGAAAAGATTTGAAAAACATTCAGTCAGTGCCACAGTGGCTAACATCTTGATGTGATAAGAGAAGATAAGTATTTCACAGCACCAGAGGAGCACGGTGAGATTCGTACATCCAGTTCGCTCTGGCCAACAACAACATGAACAAACGTCGGCAGCATTTTCTAACACATTCCAGAAGTCTCCATGTGGGGGAGAAGACAAGAGAGGAAGGAGGGGGTGGGGTGGAGGTGGGGGTCAGAGATAATACACGGTGGGGCATGGTGGGGCATGGAATTGTTGTTCTGTGCTCAGCTCCCCCAGGAGAGAGCACAGGCCAGGACAGCCCTTCCCAGAGCCGGGAACCCTGGAACACAGGCTTCCTGGAGACAGTCTCCAGAGCACCACACCCCCTTCTCTCATTCATTCTCCCCTTGCCTCCTCCATCTCTCCTCCTTACTTCTGAAGAAAGAATGAGGGCAGGGGAGAGGAGAGGGCAAGAGAGGGAAGGGGGGGGGGGGGGGGTTGGTCTGAGACACACCCGGCTGTGAGGCAAACCAACAGATTCAGATTTCTGTGTCTGTGTAAAATGTGTGTGTGTGTATATGTATCTCAGACAGTTGGATTGCTCAACTTGTCACCACGCAGGAATTCCCCTTCATTAAAAAGGGTTTTGAGAAACATGAAATGTGAACGCCTGTCGCTGACACATGAATTAGCGTTAGCCATAGAAGTTCAACCCAGGCAAATCGCAGTGTAGGCTATAACACGACAGGGTAGTTCAGCATTCGTGCCAGAGCAGGGCGATGTGATAGGAATAGATCTTAGATCTTATAATAGATCTAACAGAAATGACTTCCCACATTCTATAGAGGCGAATGGTCTTCTCCCCCTTACCAATGAACCTAATACCCTCGAACGTTCAGTGTGACTGACTGTATCACTGATAGCTTTTTCACACACACATGGATAAATCGCAGTCTCATCTAAATGAGTTCCTGTTCATATACCATCTCTCTGAGAGCATTCCTACATTTCACCTACGTAACACAACGTTCTGCTTTACATCAAGCAATTAAATCCAGCCCTCAGAATAACTGCAATTTACAGGAATAGAGGTGGAAAGCAACAGTTGCCATGATGTCTGAATCATTGTTTATACCCTCGCAAACCAAAACAATAAAGCACATGTTCGACTGGAGATTACAGAGGAACTTTCGCCACAACGGCCACCTCAGCCCTCCCACTCTCCAAACAAGGGCAGAAACCCTGGCAACGTCTGTGACATCACACACACAGAAAGGGACAGGAAGTAGCGAGGGAAGTGTAGCCGAGGGAACCCGAAGGTATCCATGGCTAACGGTTCTCTGACCTTCTACGAAGTTGGGCCAGGTCTTTTCCTCCGGTTCGTCCAGAGAGTGATCCCAGTCGTCTTCCGGCACCGAGCTTGCAGCGCCCGCCCCGGAAAGAACTGCCCTCTTGATGGCAAAGGCCTCCAGAACGTCCATATCCAGCTCCTCGCCGGTCGCCTCAGTGACGGCGGCCACGGGAGGAGGTGATCCTCCGGCCGCCCCGGGGCTGCCGATCATCTTCACCTCCACCACCTCCTCCACCACCACGATCTTCTTCCTCATGGCTGCTTCGTCCACAGACTGGTGTCCGGGCTCGCGGTTCTTTGGCTTTTTGTCCGGGGGTGGGGAACTTCTGTCTGAGGGCTGTTCCGGATCCTTCTCCTCCTGCTGGTGCTCACAGGCCTGGCTCACAGGGAGGCTCCTCTCCTGCTTCTCTGTGCTGAGCGTTGGCTGGGCTGCCGACTGTTGTGCAACTTTGGGAGGCTCCCCCTGCCTTGTGAGGGGGCTGGGCCGCTCTGCCTCCGCTGCTGCTGACGCTTTCCCTCCGCTAGCCGCTGCTTCCCTCGCAGAGGAGGATGTTTTTGATTTCGAGACCTCCCGTTTGATTTTTTCAGTGGAGAGCGGGGCTGGCTCCTCCTTCTCTTTGTCTGCTGGGGCCACAGCCTGCACAGCTGCTGTTGCTGGCCTGCACTCTTCACCTCGCATTCTTCCACCGGGCTGCCCAGCAGAGCTATCCATAACTGCTGACCCTGAGCTGGGGTCGGAGCTACCTACAGCCTTGGTCAGGACCTCTGCCTCTGGGTGGATGGGTGGTTCTGGGGCCGCCACCTGCTTCTTCCCTTTGGCTTTTTTCTTAGCCTTTGAAGAAGCACCGAGAGTCATGTCTTCGGGGGGTTTAACCTCTGGGTGCGCAGGAGGTTTGGGAGGTTCCGACGCCACTGCAGGAGGTTGGGTCATCGCCTCAGTGAGCTGGACCTTGTTAGTCTGCTGAACAGCTACTGTTAGCGTTTCCACCCGGGTGACAGTGGTCTCTGTGATGGACTTCACCGTCTTTGTGTGGGTCACTGAGCTCAGCTCGGAGCTCGACGTGTCCTCATGAGACCCCGGTGGTCCCTGGGTCCGCTGGCTGAGCGTGGTGGTTATCTCACTGACCGTGGCGGTCTCCTCTGCCCTCTGCTTCTTCAGCGGGGGGCATGGAGGGTCAGGTTCGGGAACTGCCGGGGGCTGGGCTGCTGGAGGGGGTGTTGGAAGAGATGCCTGGGGCTGGACTTGTGTTGGTGCTGGTGGGGGGGATTCTGGTTTGACTGGTGCATCTATGCGGCACTCTGTCAGAACAGGTTTGGAGGCCTTCTGCTCCACTTCTCCATTTGATCTTGGAACCTGCATAGGCTCTTTGACTGCTGGTGCTTGTTCCTGAGGCTCTGAAGGTTCTGGAAGGTCTGGCTTCACCAGCTCAGGTTTTGCAGGTCTGACCTCCTGGGAGACATTTCCAGATGCTGGTTTCTCAGCTTTAGCGATATCCTGAGATTTGGAGACTTCCTCAGACACCTTTTTAGTTTCGGTTTTCTTTTCGTTTTCCTTGGCAGTTCTGGCAGCGTTACCGTTGTGCTGTGGTGATGCAGGTGTGGGTGGTTTAGAGGGCGCAGCTGAGAGTTTGGCGCTCTCAAGCGACGCTGAAACACCTTCAGCTTTCTGGATTTCCTGAGTCACCTTAACCTGAACGGTCTTCTTCTCCTTGAGCTCACTGGACAAGGCAGTGGTCAGTTTGGGGGTCTCGATGGCCACTGAGTCTGCCTCAGCTTTCTTGGTCCCCTGAGTTGCCTTCACTTTGTCTGTCTTCTCTTGCTTGACGTCTTTGGCAGGTGGGGGTGTTGGGGTGGCAGGCTTTGAGGTGATCTTCTCTGATGATGCAGTTGGCTTGGTTTTTGGTGGCCCTGACTTGGAGGAGTCAGCTAGGAGCTTGGCTGCCAGTGCACCACCAGCACCTGCTGCTGCTGCCACAACCACAGGAACGGATCCTGTGGAAGGGGCTGACTTAGACACGGTCTGGGAAACCACGGTTGTCTTCTGGACCTGGACTTCTTCTGTCAGGTTTGTCTCCTTTGATGTCATCACTGGTTTGGCAATTGGGGCTTGGCGAGAGAAGGCCTCCGTGGAAACTTGTTTCACCTGGCTGTCGTCGCTCACCGCATGATCCCGCCATTTCCTGGGTGGGGGCTGGGCCTGCTCGTCGGATTCCCATGATGCTCTTGGTTTGACAGGCTCCGCAGCCATCGGACGACCTCTGAACCTGGGGGTCCTATCGGAGTGGGCCTCCTCGCTGCCTGTCTCGCCGGCGCCAGGCCTGCGGTGGCGGTAGCCCTGCCGCTCGGCCTGGGCCTCCAGGCTCTCTCCTCGGGCCCAGCTCCCAGGCTTGGGGACATACGACGTGGGCCCCTCCACCTTCTGGTATCCGGCTGCCCGTGCTCCCATGGCCAGAGCGGTGGTAGGCCTCCGGACCCTCTGCAGGGAGGCGGGGACGATCTCGGCAGGCAGCCGCAGGTAGTCACGGAGATACACGATGCCCTCGTTGGTGAGGTACCAGTAGAAGTGCCTCCAGGCAAAGGTCTCCCTGACGTAGCCTCGGGATTTGAGGGAGCCCATGGCCCGGATCACCTGCAGGTTCCCCACGGCGGGGATCTCCGGGTGCTTGGTCTGGGGCCGCTTGTCCTTCTTGGCCACCATGACGCCATCTCGAAACAACAACTCGTAGATAGCCCGGAGCTCAGCCAGGGGCATTATCATTCCAGCCACCATCTTGTTTGTCCTGGTCTGTCAGTGCCTGAGCGCTTGCACGGTATGTTCGCGCGCGTGTGTGTGTGTGTGTCTGTATTTGTATTTATACGGATGTATCTTTTCCGAATGACTAACAGCTACGTTGATGCTGCTACGCCAAAGGAAGATGAATTACAGGATGACCTCACTCCTGGGTCTGTGAAGGGCCAGTGGCCAGCCACGTGCTCTTCTGTTTAATTAAGGTATAAATGACAAAGTCTTCTTTACTCTCTCTCTCCCGTCGCTTCTTTGGTTGCCACCTATGGCTCCTCGTGTCGCCTCGGTTTTTTGCGTCTGGCAGACAAAAAAAAAGTAGCAACGTTCTCTTTGAAAGCAGTTGAAAAAGCCTCAAGAAGTCCTGCTCCCACTCTCGTCAGAGTGATCTGGGAAGTGCACAGACTCTGGTTTCTCCAGCGGCAGTGAATGAGGGAGGGAGCGTGTGTGTGTGTGTGTGAGAGAGAGAGAGAGAGAGAGAGAAAGAGAGAGAGAGAACGACACTCTGCTCTACTCAGCTCCTCCTACCTTGCTCCTCCACTGTTGAGGAAAAGTTGGCATGGAAAAAAAAAACACACAAAATAAACTAAGCTGAAGCACGTCAGAGGAAAGCACAAAAATGACCCGACTGGCTAACGCTGTGCGAGTGTAAGAGAGAGAAAGAAAGTAGAGAGTTGTCAAATGAATGGCGCAGCACACCTCTATGGTGTGGGTGTGCTCAAGCACATGGAGCTATGGACAAATGGAGACGCCCACTCACACACACACACACACAAACACACACACTTCAACACACACACACACTTCTCTGGGAGTCACATGCTCTCCCTTTAGGAGTGGGCAGGACCAGCAGAGATTAGTGAGAGAAGGGAGACACCCTTTAGGCATACTATCATATACAAGAAACACACACCAGGCATTCAACCGATACAACTTACACACCTACTATCTAGTGTCACTGTAAGACTCCTGCCCTACGCAGTGCACATGAAAAAGATTTAGCTGCACTGCACAGTCCCTGCAGAACCTATATCCCATGAAGAGAAACCAGTCATGCCATATATCCCATGACATTAAAATAACTTTCATAATGGTGATGAACACTGGTGATCACTGGTGGTCGTTCTGGAATCTTGTGTTTATTTGGTCTACATGCAAAACGTTGTGTCTTTGGTTGTCACACTTATGAAAATGAGTCAGACCTTGGGCAGCCTCAGGACAAAGATGTTTTATGATGAGGCATTTCCTAATTTTACAAGTAGATTGCCCTCAACAATAGAACATGAGTTTACTGCTGTTCAGCTCCATTCAGAGCCCAAAGCTCAGCTCCTTTTCCGGTCATCCCAGAACCAGAGCCAGCCCCAACCCTTGAACCAGAGCCCCAGTTACAGCCAGGCCAGACGTTAATGTGATGCAACATGCTGTAAGAAGCTCTGCTAATGTCCCTCATTCAGACAACAGACTAGGGCAACATGCTGCCTGGTTTTAGCCAGGGAACTCAGATTCACTCTGACAGGACTATATAAAGACCTGTGCATTAGAGCTAACCTTTAAACTGCTCAGGAACATGATATCAGCTTTCTATCCCCGTAGATCACCCTCTCACTCGCTCTCTCTCTCTCTCTGCCGTGCATCTGTCCCTGTCTCATCTCTCTGTGTGTCAGAGACCCGTGTGTGTGTGTGTGTGTGTGCGTGTGCGTGTGTGTGTGTGTGTGTGCGTGTGTGTGTGTGTGTGAGTGCGTGCATGCTTGAGAGAGAGCCAAATTAAGAGACAAAGGGTAAGCAGGGTGGAGAAGGAAGTTAGTTCTATAAAAGAATACCTGTTTAGAAGGCAAATATATCAGAAGACACAGTAGGGGGAGGTGTCTTGTGAAACACAAGGAAGCTATGTAGAGACGCATACCAATACCAAGCCACAGAGTCCTTCAGCTCCAGACACCAGAGAAATGTTGCCTTGTATTTGCCATGGCGACAGTCATACACAAGACATCCAGTTCTGAGAAAGTCAAATATCGCCTTTCAGAGAGGCACTCCCCGGGCCAGATATATGTGTCCAGGACAGCTGGACACCAGGTCGCTCAGCACACAGCTGTCTGCAACAGCACTACACTCTCAGCCAAACTATACAATCTTAGGAAAATAGGTGATACCTCGAGGCTCCCTAAAGTACAGGCTGATTGTTTTTTATCGTGGGAAGACACAGTGATTCAGAAAGCCTTTTTAGTTCCTTATACCTTTCTTAGAACCTAACCAGCCAGCCAACCAGCTTGCTCCATGTAATCACCTGACATAATTATAGCATTCACCTATTGGTTAGACCATACACAGCTCGTTAAAATAGCTCCATGTAATTAGACCAAGGGGCATATTATTATTAACCGCACCATTTTATGTATTACAATACTCTCTCATAAAGCCCAGATTGGGCCTAAGGAGACTTTGAGAAACACATGCGGTGGTGTTCGCTGCCACTGTAAACCTCCCTGCTGTGTTTACATATCGAGTCAGGGACAAGATGCCTTCTCTCAGAACTCTCCCGTGTTTCAAACCCTTTCAAATAAGGATGTGGCCCCGAGGCCTGGTGTCTGGGAGGGCACAGCCAGATGTGCCGCTGGAGGCTCATGTCCTGCAATCTCCAGCAGGATCTCCTCAGTCAGTCAGGCTCTTCAGGAGATGGGCTGTAACCCCTGATCTCAAACAAGTCCTCGCAGTGCTCAGGTCTTTCACAAGACTAGCCGACGACCGCTAACAGTAAAGGAAGAGGAATTCTTTGGGGTTTGCAGTGCAAACACATTCCGCACAGTGGTGAAAGACACGTGTGTGTGTGTGTTCGTGCCTGCGAGAAAGACTCTTGAGAAAGATTCTTATCACGATGAAACCGCTGTCATGAATCACATATTTATAATGAAGACTATCACCAACCAGCGCCACAGATACATTTGCACAACTTGCTGCCAAATACCCAAAGCACTCATTAGCTCGCCCAGCCCTCTCTAACAGGCACCCTTGGAAGCTTGCAAGGTAAACACAGTAAACACATCTGTGATTCAAGCCTGCGGCACCCATCAGCCCTCCACTACTTCTAATGGGCCAGTTATGCTCATTCAAGGTAGTCTGTATCATGCCGTCTTGTGCCCCGCAACATCAAGCTGCCCAGTCAGCAGGCTTGATGGTCTATTGGAGAACCAGACCCGTGGTACACTTTTACTCTTCAACATGACCTCTGACCTGAATGAAAGGTCAACTATTGCTCCAACAATACCCTTGCTTGGACTATACATTGATTGGGAGCCCTAAAGCGTTATTAATACTTACCGACAACTGTTTTAGTGCACTGCCTCAACGGTGACTGTCATCGCCCAATGAAGTGGTCAGAAATATAGATGGTCAGGCAATAAAGACGTCCCAAAACAGATACCTACTTCCTGAGGGGAGGGATGAGGGGCGGTTCCATTTTTGGGATTAAACTGTCGTTGTGTCTCTCCAGATAAGTAGAGACGAGAGAGATCATTATCAGAGCTGGAGAGAGATATAGAGATATGAATATAGAGATCATCAGAGTTAAGACAAAAAGTGCTCCCCTCTCCACACACCCCTCCCCCCCCCCACCCCCCCTTCTACTCAACACAAACTACTTCTATTCCCGGAATAGACCTGTCAGCACCAGTGTGGGGGTCCGCCCGCCAGCCTGCTGCCCAGGTCCAGGGCTCTGTGGCTGGCCACTCCAGCCCACGTGCCTCCCAGACCCCCAGGCTCGCATGCCACTTCCAGGGAGGGCAGAGGGCATCGGAACCACACCAAAGAGGTTTAATGTGAGCGCAGTGCATAACGGTTCATGTTCTGTCCAGGAAACAAAAGGATCTCTCAAACAGACTGCCATTCGTAGTCAGGGACAGGATGACAGGGCAGATCAGAAAAAAGCGTTATCTCGAATTAATAGTGTGACTCAGCAGAATCTAGATAGAGCTACCGTACCAGGCCAGGGTCGCTCCTGACCACTTAGTACACGTCAACATGAGAGGATGGGAGGCCAGCCGTCACCTTGTGACAGACCCACATGTGAAGTTTAACGTGAACACACTCTCATTCATTCTGTCGTGGATTCAAAACTCCTTGACTTCACGTCTTGATGAGGACTAAAGCCATCCTACAGACTGACAGCACAGCATTACATACATTTACATTTTGTCATTTAGCAGACGCTCTTATCCAGAGCGACTTACAGTAAGTACGGGGGGACATTCCCCCCGAGGCAAGTAGGGTAAAGTGCCTTGCCCAAGGACACGTCATTTGGCACGGCCGGGAATCGAACTAGCAACCTTCAGATTACTAGACCAACTCCCTAACCGCTCAGCCACCTGACACCTGCTGCCCCCCAGTCACACCCACCCACACACCTACACACACACACCTATACACACGCCCATCCACACATCCTGGGGTAGGGGGAAGGAGGGTTACAGTGTAGCTGTCTAATGGTACAGGAGCCGAGAGTTATGTCTTCCGCTGGAATGTAATGACTGATGAACCTACAGATACTGCACAAGCAGCCAGCCCCTGGCTCCAGAATGTCTTTTATTGCTAACACACCGACATTTGCAAGTGATAGCTAGGAGAAATATTTTCAGAATTTGTAATATGTAATACCTCCCGGCCAGGTATCCCACAATACCCTGCCCAAGCCACCGCCCGACCATAGAGATGAGTGGAAGACAAACGTTGTCATATAAGTTTGTTTTTCGAAGAGGCTGGAGTTCCACAAAATACTACCAGGCTTTAGCTTGGCCAGATAAGTCAGCGATTCCAGTTCCACACCTGGGTTCTGGGTTAGCATGCTTAACGTTAAGATACTTTAATGCCAGGAGTTGGATACCACACTAAGAGATTGCACACAGTAGACTGTGAAAGGGACATAATAGGCCATATGCAAAAACAATTTACATTGCAAATCACCAAGACCAAGGTGGCACCCGTACAATGCCTGGGCCGCGACATTCACTTTCATATCATGTTGACAAATTAAGCGTACCCCGGGGGGGACAGAGGCTAGTGGTGCTGGACCCAGCTGTGAAGCTGCACTGGTCTGGAGGTTGGACCCAGCTGTGAAGCTGCACTGGTCTGGAGGTTGGACCCAGCTGTGAAGCTGCACTGGTCTGGAGGTTGGACCCAGCTGTGAAGCTGCACTGGTCTGGAGGTTGGACCCAGCTGTGAAGCTGCCCTAGTCTGGAGGTTGGACCCAGCTGTGAAGCTGCCCTAGTCTGGAGGTTGGACCCAGCTGTGAAGCTGCACTGGTCTGGAGGTTGGACCCAGCTATGAAGCTGCACTGGTTTGGAAGTTGGACCCAGCTATGAAGCTGCACTGGTTTGGAAGTTGGACCCAGCTGTGAAGCTGCACTGGTTTGGAAGTTGGACCCAGCTATGAAGCTGCTCTGGTTTGGAAGTTGGACCCAGCTATGAAGCTGCACTGGTTTGGAAGTTGGACCCAGCTATGAAGCTGCACTGGTTTGGAAGTTGGACCCAGCTATGAAGCTGCACTGGTTTGGAAGTTGGACCCAGCTATGAAGCTGCTCTGGTCTGGAGGTTGACCCCTCAGTGTGGGGACATGGCCCAGCTGTCCTTCCTTCAGAAAGAGCTGACCGCCAGGGACAACCTGTCTGCTCTCCCTACTGACTTCAACACCCCCCACCCCTGCAGCTCTCTGAGCAGCTGGTGGCCAGGAAGGAGGGGTGGAGGGGGGCTGGGGGTGTGGGAGTCTGTCGGTGAGGTCCAGTCAAGGTGCTGACTGGGGCCTTTGGAACACCTGTCTAACAACCCCTCCCACCCCCCTCCCCTGCCAAGGCTCTCACTCACCCCTAGGTTGTGTGGGGGGGTGGGGTGGTGAGGTGAGTTTCTCTGTAGAAGCCTAACAGTCATGTGACATTGGTTATAACACCCCTCTGTACAGGGAAGTACAATGGATCATCTGGGATTTAAATAGCTTTCACAGGGTCAAAGGGCAGAGGGCCCAAATGCAGAGGGTGTCTGTGCGACCCCAGTAGTGTCAGCTGGTGAGTTGCTACAGTGCCACCCAGAGACCGGCTCACCCATCTGAAAACTGCGCTGACCTTGATGTATGACCCTCTGAGCAGTGCCAAGGCTAGTGCCAATTAGCGTCTTGGCAAGCCAAGAGGGCAGCCTTTGAAATGCCCCAAGACTCAGAGCATCAGAGATTAAACCCCTGGCACGGACACTGGGGCTAAATTAGGATGAGCCAGGCAGATTAAACATGGATGATCGGAGGGGCGGTGAGGGGCGGGGGGTTAGATGGGCGGGGGGGGGACTTTTACAGCGTCTGCTGGTAACCACCAACGACCTGCCAAGGAAGAGAATGAACCACAGAGGAGTAGAGGACAAAGAGCCAGTGTGTTTTCATGAGGTGGCTGAAAGACAGAGAGAAAAAGGAATAAAGAGAGTGAGAGAAAGAGAGAGAGAGAGAGAGAGAGAGAGAGAGAGAGAGAGAGAGAGAGAGAGAGAGAGAGAGAGAGAGAGAGAGAGAGAGAGAGAGAGAGAATAAATAGAGGTGTGCAAATCACAGCAAAATAAACACCACTGTTCTGGAATAAGTGGGATTAAAAAAAGCCCACTGATTCTGAGAGAATGTGGTATTGTTACACCAACAACACAAAGGGCCTTGAAGCCATGTGAGGAGAACAGGGAATAGAACCCAGAATGTTCTGGAATCAATTTGACGTTCCAGAGGCTGTTCTTCTAACTCAGCCAACCTGAACTGTCTCCAGATGTAGAATCATAAATATCAATGGATAAGGCTGGGGTTGTCAGAACTGCTGTGTGGGTAAACCTTACTTTGCATAACAGCCCAGAGTGTGTGTCTTTTACTCTATGTGTGTGTGTGGCGTGTGTGTGTGTGTGTGATGTGTGCATACACCTAAATCTCTGCTCTCCTCGTTTGTGAAAAACGCATGCCTGCAAACTCGTAAAAAAGGAGAAAATAATTCCTAACAAGAGCAAGAGGTCCCTGGACCTGGTGTGGCGTGAGCACTGGAACTTTGTGAGCTGAGGAGAGGAGGCATAGAGGAGGAGAGGAGGCAGAGAGGAGGAGAGGAGGCATAGAGGAGGAGAGGAGGCAGAGAGGAGGAGAGGAGGCAGAGAGGACAAGAGGAGGCAGAGAGGAGGAGAGGAGGCAGAGAGGAGGAGAGGAGGCATAGAGGAGGAGAGGAGGCAGAGAGGAGGAGAGGAGGCATAGAGGAGGAGAGGAGGCAGAGAGGTGGAGAGGAGGGTTGGCTGACGTCAAATTCATAAGTGGCACCGATGCTTGTGGAAAACCTATAAGCTGGAGTGGCGCTTGAGGTAAAAAAAAATGACAAGTCTCTCTGTGTTCTGAGGTCCGTGAGTCACGGATCACACGGACTTCTCCTTTTCCAGAGTGGAAAGACATGAAGTCACAGGTCAGCCCTCAATCCACCCAAAACAAGCTCTGTGTCCCCGCTCTCCCTCTCTCTCACACTTCCTTTTCTTGCTCGCTCTTTTTGTCTCTTTTAAGAAATAAAGTAGTAGGTATGTGAGTGTGGGTGTGTGTGTGTATGTGTGTGTGTGTGTGTGTGTGAGTGTCTGTGTGCGGTACCAACCTAACTGTGAGGTCCACTATATCATAAGTACAGCTCTGTCTGCATACAATATACAGTATAATGAAGATCAGACTGGAGAGAATGCAGCTACAGTGTGCCCACTAACAGAGCACAGAACCTCTTTGTGTGCCGTAAACAAGTTCCAGCAGTAAGTTCTGCTTTGAGGTTGGAGGGAATGTGATACAGCCTCCTCCTCTCCTCTCCTTCTCTTCCCTCCCCTCCTCCTTTTCTCTCACCCCCTTCCTACTCTTCTCCTCTCTTCCTTATCCTTCTCCATTCTGCTCTCCCCTCCTCCTCCTCTCCTCTCCTGTCCTCTGCCATGCAGATGTACTGCTGACATCGCTGCGCCTGGCTGTCAGCCAGACAGAAGGGACTTCCCCTCTCCCCTAGAGGGCGCTGCAGGGAGAGAGAGAGGGTTCGGGTGGGCTCTGGGGAGGGGCCGGGAAGAGCACAGCAGGTGGAGCTCACCTCACATAACAACGTAAAGGGTACAAAATAAATGATCAACGGATCGATGGCGTGTAAATCAATCAATCGCACGGTTCAAATTTGAGATAGCCCACGCGTCTACGCCAAAGAGAGGGGACATTTCTTGAGATCGACTAACCGACCAATCAGAACGAGCTATGGAGCCGTTGGTAGAAACGAACCGATGGATGACGCCGTAAACCAAACCACGTCCAGGGTATCACCGATTAAGCAGTCAGGGTCACCATGAGTGGTGAGTGGAGAGGTTGAAGGACGAGGCGTGGTCAGCACACACTCTCCATCCTCCCTTCCACGCATGCCCTCCCTTCCGCGGTGGAGTACGAAGAAAGGCTTCTGACCCCGCCCTCTTCCTGGAGAGCCACCTGCGCTTAGGAGCAGGTCCTCCCTCCGCGCTCTCCACCCCCCTCCCCTCCCCTCCCTCTCCACCCCCCTCTCCTCCCCGACGCCAGCTCGTCCCCCGGCCCGGCGCCTACCTTTCTTCGTGCTGTTCCAGAAGCGGTCTCCCAGAGGGTCCCCTCCGGTCTCTGGCCCGTCCATGGCGGCCGCGACGAGCTCTCCGCCTCTGCACCTCTCCTCAGACCCACCAGTCCAGATTCCAACCCCTAGCTAGCCCTCCCAGCACCAACACCCAGGGCCCGGCACGGAGAGCACCGCTCCTCTCTCTCTCTCATGTGTAACCCAGCTATCGGCGAGCGCATCGACATGGCAGGATGGGGGGGGGAGAGGGAGGGAGGGAGTAAGGTGCAGGGAATGGTGTGAGAAGAAGGGGGGGGGGGGGGGTGGGGGGGGGGAGAACAAGGACTTCCTTTCATGTGGTGCCCATAAAACACAAAGAACTATCCAGAATATAAATCTGAGGCCTGGA
Source organism: Hypomesus nipponensis (assembly GCF_054491055.1). NCBI lineage: Eukaryota > Metazoa > Chordata > Actinopteri > Osmeriformes > Osmeridae > Hypomesus > Hypomesus nipponensis. Next base: position 13,267,870 of record NC_140362.1, read on the forward strand.
CAGACTTAGTGTCGTGTCCTCCCTCCCTCCTCCCTCCCTCCCTCCCTCCCTCCCTCCCTCCCTCCCTCCCTCCCTCCCTCCCTCCCTCCCTCCCTCCCTCCCTCCCTCCCTCCCTCCCTCCCTCCCTCCCTCCCTCCCTCCCTCCCTCCCTCCCTCCCTCCCTCCCTCCTCCCTTCCCTCCCTCCCTCCCATTTCCCTCACTCCCTTCTTTCAGTTCTTCCCGCCCCTCTATACGTCGACCGCTCGCTCCCTTGCATCCTGTCCTGTCTTCCCTCACTGACATTGTCTCCCCGCAGGCCATCCCTGCAACCCTCCCATCTTTCCCTCTCTCCCCTTCCAAGGGCCCCATACGTCTAAGAGCACCCACACATTGTTCGGCAAAGGCAAACACACTGGGGCCCTTGTCCAGCAGGCCACAGAAAATCTCCGTCCTGATGGATGGACGGAGGGTGGGCATCACCATGGTGAGGAAGAGACGGGGAGAGAGAACTTAAAAAGTGGACCAAACAGAAAGAGACCCTGGAAAGCTACGGACACAGTGTCCAGCCTTCGGACTATGACCGCCAGGCCCTCTTCTGTCTGGAACCTGGTTTATGGAAAGCAATTAGGTCTTTTAGAGGCTATTTTAACGGAACCATTGAGTCGTGCTCCCAGTGGAAGGTCTGCTCTAAAGATGAGAGAGCCGAGGTAGACAGAGAGGCTCTAACTTCGCCTCACATGCCCTCCTCGTCAGAGCCGAAGTCGTCTCCTGGGTGTCAATGAGGAACCCCCCTCCTCCTTAATCCCCTTTGAGACTGGCCTATGAATATGTGTAAATGCAGCACCATTACGATCAGTTGACTTGTCATGTGTATAGAGCCTCGTGTTGATTGTTTATTATGTTTAATGGACTGATTTTAATGTGCAGTACTACGGTTTACAATCTTGTTTTGATCAACAGAGCGAGCTATGCTGGTCACAGCTATTAAAAAGGATTGATGTGCTGAGATGAGGCCTGAGATTAGTAGCACATAATAAGAAAAACTGAGTGAGTTTTTGTGCTGAGGCCTGCAGGGAGACATTTCACTCTTAAGGATTAAGATGTCACGATATCAGCTGACTAGACACTCCTTTGTTTTCAAAAGTCGCCTAGGGCGTCAAACCTGTCCAAACTTTTCTGAAGTTTGGTTAATGACTCTGTCACAGCGCTCTATCATGTCTCAGTGCTCTAATGCGGATTCGAAAACAATTTTAGGCTCACTACATCCCTCGACAACGGTCATTCGATTTTGAGCATGTTTTTCTTTGTCAGTCAGCCAATCAACCAGTCAGTCAGTAAGTGAGTTAACCAGTCAGTAAGTCAGTCAGTCAGCCGGCCAATCGGATAGGGACACAACCTTGCCTCCACCTGGACCTCCCGGCTGGAAGAGACAAAATGGAGGAGGGTCAGCAGAGGGATTGTAAAATGGAGGGCGGGGAGTGCCAGATCAAGGTGTGCCAGCCAACTGGGGCCGGGACACTGGCGCCACCCAGAGATGGTCTCCTGTTTCTCCCTCTCCTTGCTTTCTCTCCCTCTGTGCCTCCCTTCCTCCTTGCCTCCCTCATCCCTTCCTCCTTGGCTCTCTCTCTCTCAGCCTAAGTTTCTCCCCCTCTCTCCCTCCTTTGCCTTTCTCCCTCCCTCTCTCTCTGCTCTCCTTTCTTCTCTCCCTGTCTAGCTTCCTCCCTCCCTTTCTCTGCTGTTCTGGTGTGATCGAGGCACTCCGGTTACAAACACACAGAGCGAATACAAAGCAAAGTGGCAGGGAGCAGGTAGGGCAAAGCAGAAGGCAGGGGAGGGGGGGCAGGGGAGAGTAAGGTAGGGGAGGGGAGGGGGAGAACATATCTCATTCTCAGGCTCCCATGATTGCAGTCGAGCACAGTGTCGAGGGGCAAAAAAGCGCAACTGTAAAACCATCCGGAATGTTTGTGCAGTGACTCAGCCCCTGCCCTACCACGCAGGGGTGTGGCCAGGCCGGATCCGCTGGTTGCCATGGTGACAACACCCAGGTAAATACGAGCCATGCACACACACACACACACACAAGCAGATGCCGTCTGTGACCGCGGTTGAAAGACAGTGGATGTTGCCACGGGCAACTCGGTCTGAAACAAAACGGACACAGGATATGGTTGCTAGCTGCCTTCTGGACGTGACGGGAAGGGATCGGCTTGGCAACCTGACGATCATCAGAATTATTTATAGATAGGCATCCCGGCAATCAAGACTCATAAAGAGTATACACACACACACAAACACACATACTGCAAAAAGGGTGTCGAAGAGACCACGCACATAGCCAAACAGCACACGTTTGGAAAAAAAAGCCCTCACAAAGAGACACAAATGCGGATGGCAATATGGTGATTTACTATCCACATTATACCCATAAAACACGCTCCATCTGGAGAGAATGAATCAGTCGCATTCTTTCCTCTGGGAGGAGAGCGGGAGAGTGACGGGGAGGGCGGAGCTGAGAGCAGAGATTGCCTTCAAAGCCCGTCAGGAACTGGTTTGCTGCGTTCACGGTCGGGGGAATAAAGACCCTGTTCTCCTGCAGCTCAGCACATCAACACTAGTGTTGAGTCACCAGTTTGCTCGTTCCCCTCTCTGCAACAATACACACGTCTCCACGTGTGGCAGTCAGTGACCACAGCCAGCCACCAGGGGGCTCCCTCCAGACCCAGACATGCGGTGGGGCGGGGGCAGGGTGTGTCCTGCCGGGCGAACGTTTTCACAGCCTTGAAGTGAGTCTGCCCTGGGGCGTGTAATATGCTGCATGGCGACGATACAGAAAGGTATGGAGGAAATGATAGACGAACACAACCATTCCAACAGAACCAGTACAACCTGCTGAAAAAGGCCTCTCTGTTTGAAGACTTTGCAGCCAGCCACCGTGCAGAATGTCTGCATGGCTGTCCGAGTGAGGCAGAGGTAGGTAGAGGCAAAGGCAGAGAGTCGCTGACAGAGGAAGAGCCAGAGGCAGTCTGTGGGCGGCAGAGGCAGGCAGGCAGAGACAAAGGCAACGGGGCAGTGACTGACACAGCCAATGAAAGCCCCGAGGCGATGAGGGGCAAGCAGGAAGTGTGCGTGAGTCATCCCGCTGGAAGGCTGTTCAGTTCCAATGTATCCTGTGTCAGTTCTGGGAGGAGGAGAACGAAACAGCTCCTTCTGTTCTCGGGGGCGGGTGCGGCAAGAGACGGAGTGAGCGGAGAGAGGGGAGAGAGAGAGAGAAGGGAGGTGAGGAGAGAAGGGTGCACGCCTCAATGTCGTCCCTCACGGAGAGGGAAGACATCTCCAGATCGCATGGCCGGCTGCACGAGAGAGAGGAGGACAGATCTCCCAGAAAGCAGTGTTCCAGCAGTTCAACGACTCCAAACATAGTATATACGTACGCACGCACTGGGTACCACCCACTGGGTCTCAAAAACACTTACAAGGTATACCCCCCCCTCCCCATAATAACATATCCCATCTATAATTACACCCCCATCAACACAGAAAAATTCCCCTCGCAGGCCCCTTCATGTCCAGCACCCCCAGTAACAACCTTGTGCACCCCAGGAGGGGGTGTCTGGATCGGCCTCCGTAACCCAGTGAACTTCGATCCAGATTGCTAACGCCCCGGTTCTTTACCAAGAGACACCTCAGAGACATCGGGGTCTGGCCCAGCTCCAGAGTCTCCGGGCTGGGACACAGCCCAGCACGCCCAGCCTCCCAGCCCAGACTCCACAAGCCCGATGGGGCTCCACTGGTGCTGGGATGGAGGGGTGCGGCAGGGAGCAGAAATAATGATCATGATGAAACCATATGATGTAGGGATTTGGTTTAGTAGAGTATTTCTTGAACAGACCTATATCTATGTATCCATTATGTACAAGTGTCTCCTGTGGCAACAGGAAGGTGACGGTTTTCCTGTCTCAGTGTCATTTCACGGAACTCCCGGTCAAAACAAAGTTCCTGATGAGGTCAGTGGTGACATGAATCCTCTTTGGTCTGTTGTCTTAGCAGCAGAAAAGCCCTGCTCTATCCATATCCTCCTCATCCTGTTTTCCTCCCTGGCACCTAAAGCAAACACACTCTCTAGATCTTACACACAAGCACACACACACACACACACACACACATGTGGTGTGTGTGTGTGTGTGGGGGGGGGGGGGCAGAACACAGCCCAGCCCAGTCAGAAACCCAGCCAGGTCCGGTCCTGCTCAGGAAACAATGCAGGGAACACATTCTTCTCTTTATTACCCTGTGGCCATAAAAGAGCCTGGGCCTGTCTGTGACAGTGTGTTCTTAACTCCACACACACACACACACACACACACATCGACACTCATCAGCACCAATCTGACTCTAAAAGTCATAAATAGTAATAGTAAAGAGTGTCAGTATATTTATGTATGGTACAAAGTATAAGTAACGGTCTCGTATCGTATAGTACAGAGTCAGTTTGAACTGTCTTCGACAGTTTGCTGAGCCCCTGGAAGGCGGGTGCAGGGTGGGAGCAGGGAGGTTAACGGCCTATTAGGTTTCTCCCCTGACACTCATTGATTTACGAGAAGAATTTGCAGCTCCTTGGAGATCTGAGGCCGGGGGTAAACTATCTCTCCCCCAGCCCCAGTGAGCAGCTTGCTTTAGGGGGCGTCCAGCTGTGGAGAGGTAACCCCACCGACGGTGGTGTGTGGTGTTGAAATGGCACGTATGCATTCAATCTAACATAGGGGTAAACTCAATACATAGTCAACTAGCTTGTCTGTGTGTGTATGTTGGGTGTGTGTGTGTGTGTGTGCACTGGGTTGACGCATTATCTCTCTGTAGCATTCGAAGGTTACTGGAGCGCCCCCAGAAGCAGGCGGTGCAGTGAAGCGGGCAGTGCAGTGAAGCAGGCGGTGGAGTTTTCACAGTCCCCGATGACAAGGGTTCCGTGTAAGGACGTGTCCAGGTTCCGGGTGATGAACTGCAGCCCCGCGGCGGTGAAAAAAGAGAGAGCCGCTGAACACACCCTTTCCAAGAAGGAAGCGACGGCAGCACACGCACCGAGAATACACACTTTGTACACACACTTAGTACACACGCCTTGTACGCACCGCTACGACGCACACCAAGCACAAACAGACTCCCTAACGTCTGCCTGACTGCAGGTCAGTAAACCAGGCGGCAAGGTCTTCACCTGTGGCCTTTCACGACCTGCCTGCGTGCATGGCCGCGAGAACTAGGGTTGCTGAGGGTGCTGCAGCGCCCCCTGACAGCACGAGCATTGAAATTGATGTGACTTAAAAATCCACCACCGCGGCACAGCTCCGCAGTACCGGACTGGCCATTGGGAGCACCGGGAGAAGAATAACGATGGAAAACCAGGCTAAGAAACGTAGGGTGGGGCTGAAAAATGAAGAGACAAAGAAATCACCTTCACTCGACAAGGTTTTACCAATTGAAAAACGGTTATGTTTATTTTACATAAAGCTCAACTATTTTGCGCTCAAATAAAGGCCCCAAAATTTGGCTCGCGCGCTACGGCCGCTCGCATTAAGGATAGAACTCCCAAACTTGCATCGCATCGATCGAACACTGAATATGCATGCATTAGCAGGGCAGCTGTGGTGGTGCATGCTGGTGGGCCGGTCTGGATCAAAGTCCAGGGCCTATTTTTACTTCCAGTCCGTCCCTGCTGCCCCGCAACATTAAGCCCCCCCCCCAGCACCCCTTTGATAAAAGATGTTCCCGCGGCTATGCCTGCGTGCTCCACCCACATTCAGGGATCCACATCTTTTCCTCCAGCGCTCCTTCCACCTGGGACAACATCTCTCCCGGTGGGAGGCCGCGGGCTAGCATTCCTGCGCCGCATCGAGCCTTCTGCGCGCACACACACACACACACACACACTCACATACAGTGTGCGTCCACATACAGCGTGCGTTCAATTACAGTCTGTTCCTGTCCTGTTCAAAGCATTCAGCCAAAGACAAAGTTGGCTTTCTGGTCTTCAGAACCTGACTAGTTGACACCTGTAATGAATCAAGGCTAAGTTACAGTAATTGAGGCATGACATGCTTGGTCGCAGAGGTGACCTATGGAGTACGACTTAACCTCTAACCCGCACTGTCATAAACCAGGCTTCAACCAGGTGTGACAGCAACAACCCTACCTCCCACGCCCTTCAGGTGAACAGGGTGTGGAACATTCCAGAAAGAGTGAAGATGTTTGTGGCAGTGTAAAGGGACAGGTCTTAGCCAATCCCTTCAGTGCGTGTGTATGTGTTTGTGAAATACGACTGACACATCAGTAAAAGATTTTCCAAGGGGAAATTCCTTTTAAAAGACATTCCACCACACACACAAGGAACACTTCATGGTTCCCTCTCTCTCTCTCTCTCTCTCTCTCTCTCTCTCTCTCTCTCTCTCTCTCTCTCTCTCTCTCTCTCTCTCTCTCTCTCTCTCTCTCTCTCTCTCTCTCTCTCTCACATCCACAAACACACACACACAAACTCAAACTTGCCAAATATAAATGAGCTCTTAACTCAAAACCTGAGAACAATCCCACTGATCCTCTTAGCATCCTGAGAAGCTATGCACCTTGATCTGTAGGTTTGCCTGAGCGTCTAAACACGTCATGATAATGTACTGGTCAATCACTCTGTGTGGTGGGAATGCAGTTTAGGTCATGTGGCTGGAGTACTTATACAGGACCAGAGGGCAGCCAATCACAGGAGACCTTCTGAACAGGAGGTAGAGGAGGAAGAGGAGGATGATGACGAAGAACTCACCTGGAAGAGAGAGAGAGATAATAAAATGGGCGTTAGATTAGGTCACCGTTCCAGTCGGGTTAAAAAACCACGTATGTTCTGGATTTGCAGCGCATGCCAGAAACCAAGCTGGGTTTTGACCAAGGATTGGTATTGAGGTAGAACACCTGGCTTTGGCTGGTCGTCAGGGGAACAAATCAATGATTTCCCCTGTTACCCGTGAAATGGTGTTACCGCCTTCTGTTTGACCAATCATGAGTGAGACATTGACTCAACGTCCAATGTCTTTGTGACATAAAATGTCCATTTTTTTTTATCTTACAGAGGGGGAGTCCCCATACTGACAGAGCAGAAACAGAACGGATGTATTTATTTTTACATTCATATCTGGTCAAAATGACTGCAAGCGCATACAAACTCTCTTTCCCCAGTCAATTTTGGTTCACTTGCCAACAGCACCATCTTCTGATCATTTCAGAGAACAACATGCTGCATAGCCGTTAAGCTGTCATTTGGCCACAAACACGTCTACCTTCCCAGCATGTATCATCAGCCAAAATGAGACACGTCATCCTTCTAACAGATGATAAACCCTTCTGTAATGATCTAGAATGTTCCCTGATACTTATCTACCCTGCTGTTAATGACGACGGCCACAAATCAGGCCGGCCGACATCTCCGACGACCACATCGCAAGACCATATGACACGCTGTACGCCATAAGAACCTCACCCAGCCTGCCCCGCCCCGCCCAGCGTCCCCACTACAACTACGTGTTGACCACCAACGATGGCCTGTAGATATGTGCTGACCACCCATGACGACCTGAGAGTTTGTCAGAAGTGTAAGCTACACTGTTTTAAATCATCACTGCCACCATAACCCTGGGCCTGGGGAGGGGCAGGGGCTTCAAAACGTCATCGTCTAAAAAAGGAGCCCGTTTAAAATAGCTGTGGTTTCATGTGTGGCTTTACTACCTTTACAGCAGATCAGATGTTAGGATGTAAAGGATTTCCTGGGTCAACAGACAGAATATTCTAGTACGGACGTAGTATAAGATCTGTCAATCTGGGTTATATATGTTCACGATGTAGACTGGTCTACATGGCCCTAGAATAAAGACTGGTATAGTTGGGTCTAGTATCCAGATACTAAAACCTAGATTCTATATGGCTGTATGTAGCTTCGACGTCGAATGCAGCCGTGCTTTAACAGTGATTCGTGCTGAGAGCGACATTAAATCTTCTCTGCCTTCAGCAGCTCTCCTACCCGCGTGGAACATTCCAGAATAGGAACATTTCCTGGACGAACGTCGAGCAGCTGCGCCTCAGCCAAGCCGCTCGCAGACCTGTGTGTGTGTGTGTGTGCGTATGTGTGTGTCAAGTGGCAGATATACAGTCAGGTATGTTGCACCGCACAGACATCTGGGAGTACGGTCACACGCGCATGGTGAGGTGTTATGTGTGACAATGACTTGGACATGTGAAAGCTGACTGTATTAGGAACATCTGTTCAGTGTACATCATTTACTGTCGAGAATGATCATGTCACACCCTGACAGACTCAGTATGAGGCTAGTGACTAGATGTTCAACATGGGACAAAGTCTCTGTGACGCCAGAATGGACCACTATGGGGAGACAGAGAACACAAACAGAAAAGTACAGGTTGTCTGCTCTAGTTTGAGAAGACAATCCAACTTTTTGCTGACGATTGTGCCTACATTATGGAGATCTTTAGAGCGTTGTGTGTGTGTGTGTGTGCGTGTGTGCGTGCACATGCGTGTGTGTGTGTGTGTGAGTGAAGGACACAGAGTTCTGCTTGTTCATGCAATATGACAAAGACATCAAAGATCTATTCTTCCGGACAAGACATTTCTCAGAGTAAGCAGCCAGCAATTAGCTCAGAAATAACAGCACATCATTCAGTTTCTCACGAAGAGAAGCAAGACAGACAGACAGACAGACTGTCTTACAGTCAAACTGACTGAGAGACAGGCATAAGGGAGGCAGACAGACCTTCCACACCTGTTGAGAGTTAGGCTTCGGTACGGTGTGTTTTTGTTTGCGTTCTGCCTCTCTCTTCCCTCCTCCTTCCTTCCCTCCCTCCCTCTCACCCTCCTCCCCTCCTCCCTCTATCCACCTGTTTTCCTTTACCTTATTTTCATTGCTTTCTCCTTTCTGCACGCTACACCCCACTGGTATCCAGTTAACCGAAAACCACAACAAAACAATGTTCTGGTCTGGTGTAGCCAGGCCTGGCCTACCTAGCAGGGCCATGTCTGGCCTTGTCCAGCTTACCTTTTGTGGAGCAGTACGAGGTCATAGTGCTGTGCAGGAGAGACCTTCAGACCCAATGCAAGGGAGACTTCAGTTTTTCTTCACCCCGAGCTCTCTCTCTCTCTCTCTCTCTCTCTCTTTTGTTCTTTCTCTTTGTTTTGGTCGCTTTTGGTTGCAGCCTGGCCTTCCTCCCTTACATTCTCTCTCTCTCCTTCACTCACGCCACGCTGTGTGGCTCCACAGAATGGGAGTACAACGCCACCCCCCCCCCCCCACTCCTCCCTCCACCCCCCTTCACGGCAGGTTAGAGCCGCCCTCCCTCGTAAAAGCCACGTGGGTGTGTGTGCCACTGTGATTGTGTGTGTGTGTGTGGGTGTGTGCGCAGTGCTCAAGTGTTGGATGGAAGGCTTCGGTTTCACCACAACGGCAACAAAAGCAACGCGCAGAGCGCAACTTCAAAGAGGCGAGGGGAGGAGAAAGAGAGAAAAAAGGACAGAGAGACAACAAGTTGGCGTTCCCCCCCCCAAGGATCGAAAGGGAACGGCGTTGCGAGACTCCTGCGGTTGGAGGTACTGGGTCCTAAAACCAGATGTGTAGTGTGTCAACAGCTGGCAACCTGGTCTAGTGGATGGGAGGATGAACACATCCCAGCACTGCTGTGGAACTCCGAGAGATCCGACTCTGGAAGGCGCTACACCCTGCTCGTAATCCGACAGACAGGCAGACAAGCAGAGAAGCAGGCAGACAGGCGGGCACGCAGGCAGGTAGAGATAGACAGGCCGAGAGACAGACAGACACAGCCAGCCAAACAGGCAGACAAACAGCCAAACAAACAGACAGACGAAGGAAACTTGAGAGTGTTCAGGGTGGTGTGGTATCTGGGTTCAGTGTTGAGCAGGTGCGGACTGTGGGAATGAGAGCTGTTACTGTAATGATTAACAAGTAGCACCGAGGGTATGCTAGCTTCAGTCCACATACACTCACACGCATACAAGCACACCTGGACACAAAAGCTTGGGGAAGCCCCTTTGATAACATTTCCATTGTGATAAAGTAATCCTAAAAGATGGTTCCTTTTCAAATAGTGCTTTTGTGTGTGTCTGTTTGTGTATACACGTCTGTGTGTGTACGTTTGTGTGTGGGTGCGCGCATGTTTGTGTTTGTGCATGTGTGCGCGTGCATGTTTGTCCGTGCATATTTGAGTGTGTGTGAGTGTGTGTGTGTGTGTCTTCCTCCCTCCAGGTTTCTCCCCAGAGTCCCACTATCACCGTGAATAGCCCGACAACAGAAACAGGAAGTTCCTGGTGATGCACTTCCTGTCAATGACAGCCGTGTCACAGGAACGCCATCCTGTCCCGCGGGGTGGAGAGGAGGGGGGGTACAAGGGAACGGTGTGAGGCCTCAGGAATGCGGGGGCTGACGCAGAAGGAATGCTGTAACAGAGACAATGGCTCTTTCACAGCACTGCACGTCCAGTAAAGGGAGGACGGAACGCGGGATGATCCGACTATTTCTGGAGAAAGTGGATGGGCCGCAGGCTACTGCTGACACAGTGGAGAGGAATGACGGATGTCATACAGGGACAGGGCGACACGGGGTGATTCCGTTTAGAAACAATTGAACACACACACGCACACGCACACACACACTGGACAAGGTCCAAGGAGTTTGATGGGATTCCCACATGACGGAATCTGGAAGAACTGACCAGCGGATGGGAGATCCCTGATGTACCAGGATAGAAACATTCCCAGCAGACAATGGAGCTGCAGAGACACCAGCAAAAACGCTCCCCGGCCACGCCCCTCCCCAGGTCCATCTCCCAGGCCACGCCCCTCCCCAGGTCCATCTCCCAGGCCACGCCCCTCCCCAGGTCCATCTCCCAGGCCACGCCCCTCCCCAGGTCCATCTCCTAGGCCACGCCCCTCCCCAGGTCCATCTCCCAGGCCACGCCCCACCCCAGGTCCATCTCCCAGTGGAGTCACAGTCAGATTAGCATCAGGTCCAGCCCAAGGAAGTCCTCAGATAGGACATGGAGATTGCTGGAGCAGTATGACTCCTCAGTGTGGGCTGACTGGCTGACTGGCGGGCTGACTGGCTGCCTGGCTGATTGACTCACTGAATGTTAGCCTCTGACAGCCTCAGTACTCAGCGTCCAGCCTCAGCTCTGTCAGGGGTCAGAAACTCTTCTTGCAGTGTCCCTGGGAAAATCAAACAGTCCCTCTGAGGCATTCTGAGAGTCACAGAATTAAGACTGGGGAGAGGAAACAGAAAACTCACACTCTCTCTCTCTCTCTCTCGCACACACACACACTCGCACACACACGCACACACACGGTCCAATCGGCAGCACGGTAAACCATGACAGTGTAAACAACATTCATCTCTTCTTTCATCTCACAATCTGCAGATTCCATAAAAGCAATTTCAATTTCCGGAGTCTTCTAAAGTCCCCCCCCCCCCCCCCGTGGTCTCTTTCCTGTCTTTGTTTCTCCACCCCCCCAGCCTGAATAAGCAGAGCCTCTACCCCCACAAACTCTCCCAGCTCTCCCAGCTCTCCCCTCCCCGCCTCCTAGGACCTTGACCCCCACCCTCGCCCCCCAGAACATGCCCTGTCTCCTGTTTCCTAGGTCTCCTGGCCTAGCAGCCAGGGTTCTGCTACCGGGAAGAAGAAATCACACCTGACCGCTGCTCTAATGAATCAGGGACTGAGTGTGTGTGTGTGTGTGGAGATATTATGGATGACCAGCTGGAAAATAACACAGCTCTGTCAGCACATTCTCTCTCTCTCTCTCTCTCTCTCTCTCTCTCTCTCTCTCTCTCTCTCTCTCTCTTTCTCTCTGTCTCTCTCACGCACAGACACACATACATCCCTAACCCAGTCACCACATCGTTAGGGGCCATGTTTTGGGGTAAACACACAGGGCAGACCACACCTCTCATACCACTATCACATGACCAACCATTCATCATATCTCTCTGGCGCCTCTTCGTGTCTGAGACCCATCACTCTGCGTGTGTGTCTGTGTGTGTGCACATACACACGTGCTGTAAAACTGATGATTAACAGTGCTCTGTAATCAGTATCATGGTGATAATGTGAGAAGTAAGTGTTTCTGGAGCTATTTTCCTACACCACGACGAGACTGGTGATAAACACACCGAAAACGGCAGCCCTACCCAGATTACACAACATCATCTGTAAATCCTGCGTTTGTAAAAACATTTCTCCGTATTGCACCAAACAAAAACCACATGCTTGCCTAAATGTCATCTTCTTTTAAAATTCCTGTTTCGTTGTTTTTTTTCCGAAGCACACACCACAAAGTCATAAGGCTGTGAGGCCGGAAGAGAGGAGGGGTTTCTGAGGATGAGAGAGCAGCGACGGCCCACCTTCCCCCTGTGCCTGGCCCTGGCCTCGGGTATTTGGGTCAAGCCTGGGCCCTCTCCAGGGGGGGTAGAGCAGAGGTATGTGATGCCGTGCTGCTTGCCACGCTGAGCGGGCACAGCAAGACCGTCTGACCGTGCCCTGTGAAAACGTCCCACTCGCACACATTCTTTCCCTCTCGACTGCACCTCAACGAGGCCAGATGGGCTCTGTAAGGGTGCTTCAGACAGACTGACTGACCGGAGGGGGAAAGCAACGGAGTTCAACCTTCTATTGTGTGCCTCTTGTTGGGTTTCCTGGTCCAGGGGCACTCGGTGTGTTTCCTTATGGCTTTTCAGGAGGAAACACAACTGGATTGGTGCCTGGGTTAAGGAGGGGGCGGAGCTACGGGGCCAGTCAGGTCAGCTGGTTTCCAGGACAGGAAGAGGGTCCTTCACTCTCAACGTGGAGTCCCTCTCTGAACAACACTGGGAGCACCCCCGCACCCTCCCTCCCTCCCTCCTCCCCTCAATCACGACCTTGCTGGCTGTGGATAGCCGTGTGTCTGTGTGTGTGAGAATGCGTGTGACTCGGGCGCGCGGTTCAAGGACGGCGCCCGAGTCTAGCTGCGGGCTCCAGAGACTCCGTTGTGCTGCAGCACGGGGTGGAGATGAAAGGGGGGGGGGGGGGGGGGGGGGGCTTACGGCCGCTATTACATCAGACAAGCTGCTGCCCTCAGCCACAGAGACGGGCTCCGTACCCGCCGCAGCTACATGCATACAGGAGCAGCGCTGCAGTGCTAGCAAAGGGGTGCTAGCAGTGCGGCAGTGTTCTCCCAGTCAGAGCTGCAGTGACGAGGACCCTTCCTGTGTAATCACTGGGGTTTCCTTTCGAGAGTAACACCCTTTGACCTTCAGCTGACTTACATTGTGTGAGTGTGTGTGGTGTCTGAGAGAAAGAGATATAGTTTACTGTAGTATACATTGTACTGTATACTACAGTATACAAGGTTTGAATGATTGCTACAGTATGCTGCAGTTCCTACATGATTTCCTTGCCTGGCTGCATTGCAGTATTTCATAGACAGCAGGGTTTAAGTCATTACCATACTAATGCCACTGGAGAATCATGTTACTACAGATCAGACAGTCAGCAAACCGCCAACCAGCCAGTCAGTTAGTCAGTCAATTAGACAACCAATTACCAGTTGGGCATTTAGCCATTCAGAAAGTCAGCTAGTGAGACAGTGAGACAGGGCTACAGTGAGACAGGGCTGCAGTGAGACAGTGCTATAGTCAGACAGGGTTACAGGGGAGACAGACAGGTCAACAGTGAGACAGGGATTACGGTGAGACAGGTCTACAGTGAGACAGGGCTGCTGTGAGACAGGGCTGCATTGAGACAGGGCTCCATTGAGACAGGGCTCCAGTGAGACAGGGCTGGATTGAGACAGGGCTGCAGTGAGACAGGGCTGCATTGAGACAGAGCTGCAGTGAGATAGAGCTGCAGTGAGACAGGGCTGCAGTGAGACAGGGCTGCAGTGAGACAGAGCTGCAGTGAGACAGAGCTGCAGTGAGACAAAGCTGCAGTGAGACAGGGCTGCAGTGAGACAGGGCTGCAGTGAGACAGGGCTGCAGTGAGACAGGGCTACAGTGAGACAGAGCTGCAGTGAGACAGGGTTACAGGAGGTGTCCATAGCTATCTGTCATCCTAAGGTGGAGAGCTGTGGGACGGAAGGGGTTTATATGGCTGTATGTCTCCATCAGGAAGCCAAGACTGAAACTGATCCCTATCATGCAGCATTGGTGCATGTGTGTGTGTGTGTGTGTGTGTGTGTGTGTGTGTGTGTGTGTGTGTGTGTGAGAGAGAGAGAGAGAGAGAGAGAGAGAGAGAGAGAGAGAGAGAGAGAGAGAGAGAGAGAGAGAGAGTGAAAGAGACTGATATATGAGAAGCTGCTGCTAGCTGTGCTGCCTTTAGCTGCTCAGAAGAACATTAATCAGCCATCTATCAGCCTGCTTCCTGGCAACACACTCCTCCATCCGTCACTGGAGGACAGTATAACACAATACAGCCCTGGAGACACACACACACACACATAATGATATGTTCATGTTATACATTATGTCTTTTCCGCTCAGCACAGTGAGCTATACTTGGGTCGATATTGCCCAGTCACTGAACAGATAGCAAGATAGAATCTCCAGTACACTCTCTTCTTTTATCTCCCATCCCAGTCCACCCTCTCTACCTCCCTACCAGTTCCGCCCTGTCCCCATTCCCCCTCCCTTCTTCCTCCTCTCCTTTTCTCCTCCATCCCTCTCTCCCTCCATCCCTCCCTCCCACCCTGATCCTGCAGATTCCAGCATCTGATGGATCAGCACCACTGACAAGGTGACATCACAGACGACCCGGACCAAATGCAGCACACTGGTGAGACCCACCATCTGACACCCAGCTGCTAGCAGCACCGAGACGCTAACCCGGCGAGCCAGCCGGGGGCACAGAGAGTCACACGCTTAGGGAGTCATAGTCTGGTCTAGGGAGTCATAGTCTGGTCTAGGGAGTCATAGTCTGGTCAGAGAGTCATAGTCTGGTCTAGGGAGTCATAGTCTGGTCAAGGGAGTCATAGTCTGGTCAGAGAGTCATAGTCTGGTCAAGGGAGTCATAGTCTGGTCTAGGGAGTCATAGTCTGGTCAAGGGAGTCATAGTCTGGTCAAGGGAGTCATAGTCTGGTCTAGGGAGTCATAGTCTGGTCAAGGGAGATATTGACTTATATCTTAAGTGGTCAAAATCTGCTCTGGAGAATTGTAGTCTTGGACACGAGGGAGAGTCTCTGGGCAGTAATGGCTTGTGTGTAATTATACGGGCTGATTGATCCAGGCTCTTGATGAGGTCAGAGTGATGTGAGCCGAGTGCTTAGCCGGTCTGAGTCATAACGACGGCCTCCAGAGTTTGTGCTTAGTCGGCGCCCTTCGTTTATCCACAGGCCGTCCACTAAGAGAAGCGTGCCCTCCGTGCCCCAGCTTCAGTCCTCCTCCCCTGGTCTCCCCTCAGTACCTCTTCGTCCCTCTTGGTGGAGGAATGGCTCCCCTGCACTGAAGTCAGCCTCAGGGAATGTCTCATATCGCCGTCATCATCCTCCTCATCATCATTAGCATCACAGTCATTATCATCCTCCTCATCATCATTAGCATCATTGTCATCATTGACATCATTACCATCACTGTTTTTATTATCCTCCTCATCCTCCTCATCCTCATGACCATCCCCATCATTATGATTTCACAAACATGTACAGCATAGATGCTGACTCACAGAAGGGTTTCACCCGCATAAGGGTTTCCCCCAAATCATGCCAACCCATGACATCATACACAGTGTGCGAAGGGGCAGGTCTCCACCAGGTTCTCTCACCAGACACATGACTGTTGTATGTTGTCACAGAGCTACAGGTGACTGAGGCCACGTGACTATAGTTACTGCTTAGTTGACCAACACCTTCATGAGTAGTTAGGAGAGGAGGGGATGGGAGAGGAGGAGAGGAGGGGAAAAGAGAGGAGTGGAGTAGAGAGTAGAAGATTTGCCTGATAGGTTTGCATGGTAAATATGAGGTTGAGGTGCTAAGACACATGGCTGCTGACATCACAGCATTGTGCAGGTGCTGTCGTAAAAGCTACACTCAGAGCACTTCGACGGCTGCAGCCTCCAGATGTCATGAATGCGTGCGAACGTGTACTTCAACGTTTCTATCGCTGGAACACTGTTTCTCGATGTCGCTCTGTCTCTCTCTCTCATTCTCGCTATTTCTCTCTGTCTCTCATGTCTCTCTCTCTCATTCTCAGTATTTCTCTCTGACCCGCACAATCACACACACACACACACACTAGCGGCTGTAGCTTCCGACTGTGCTCTGCAAACAGCCGGACACCCCACCCTGCCCCCCCCACCCCGCCCAGTGGTTCATCAACACAACAACAAGCCCTCTCTCCAACTCTCTCTCCATCCTTCTTTTCACTATCTCTCTCTCTCTTTCTGTCTCTCTTTGCCTCCCAAGACACCAGCCCGGAGAAGGCCTCTACGACAGCATCAGACAGACAGAGAGAGCAAGAGGATATCCAAACCAGCCGGGGTGGGGGGGGGGGGGGGTACCTTTAAGAGAGATGATCTCATTCTGAATGGACCTGCAGCTGTCCATCGCAGACCTCTGACCACTCATCGTGAAGGAAGATGAAGATGAGGATGGGGGGGGATGTGTGTCTTCTCTGTGAAGTTCCTGGTCGGTTTTGTTTTTTTTTCGTCAGCTGGACCTGACCAGCCAAAGGCTCTTCCGGCAGCTTCTTTGCAGGTGTTGCTGCTATGTCAACTCTCTTGCGCTTGTTCCTGCTTCTTGTTGTCTTTCTCTCTGTCTCTCCTGGCCAGCTTGCTCTGAGTTTGCCGTGTTTTGGTCTCTTCAGTCCACATGCACACTCACACACACTCCCTGTGTGTACAGGACAGGAATCTAGGCTGGGGGAAGCCCCTCCCTTCCTCCCGCCTCCTCCTCCCTCCCTCCCTCCCTCCCTCCCTCCCTCCCTCCCTCCTTCCCTCCCTCCCTCCCTCCCTCCCTCCCTCCCTCCCTCCCTCCCTCCCTCCCTCCCTCCCTCCCTCCCTCCCTCCCTCCCTCCCTCCCTCCCTCCCTCCCTCCCTCCCTCCCTCCCTCCCTCCCTCCCTCCCTCCCTTCCCTCATCCTCCTCCACTACCCAAATCCATTCTCAGCCAATCCCACCACAGCCCAGTCATCACATTCAACATCAGTCAGCCAATGGTTCAGCAGTACTGTCATCAGCATGACCCCAGTTCAGCCAATCGGTATGGAGTTCTATCATTCGGCCTGTGTAACGGTAACTGCTGAGAGTTTCAAAGGGGAGAATGGCAGGAAGAGAAAGAGGAAGAGGAGGAGAGGTGTAGGGTCGTAAATTGATCGGCGGGGAGGAGGAGGAGAGGGGGAGGAGGATGGAAAGACAAATGGTGAAGAAACAGACTCCTACTTGCATGGCCACACCCTGTTCTTTCAGGGCTGCTTCCCAGATCAGAACTGACCACAGGCAGCCACACACACATGCACACTTACACACACACACAGATAAAACATATAAGCGACTGTTGACCTCCAAGCCAAGTAGTTTCAGACACCCCTGCTTACACTTTCTTCTGTTTACAGACAGTCAACTGGGATTATAATCTCTGAACTCTTATCACCACTCCAACAGCAATAACATCACATTTTAAAAATAGTTGCACAGTGGCTTATATGACATCGAAATCCCATGGACAATGTAGGGGCTTTAAATAACAAAGAGAAACAGGCTACTGTGTTGAATATGAAAACATCCCATCGTTTGATTAACATCCCTAGGGCTCTCTCAATCTGCAGACCCACAAAATTGCATAACATACCCAGCTACACAAAACACACAACACATACTGTACAAATACAGCCAGTGCTTGGAAAGACAGGATGTTTGATAATAGCACAATGCCGTGTCATGGACAGACCAATCCAAAACGACACAAACTTTGTGACTACTATGTCGGATAATCATAACTCAGCGTCTTTGCAAGTATGCAGGTTTTCTATCAGCAGTAACTAGACAGGTTATTCAAAATGAAATAACTTTGTGAGACCCTCTCCCTCCCCCTTTCTCTCTCCCTTTCTTTCTTTCTTTCTTTCTTTCTTTCTCTCTCTCTCTCTCTCTCTCTCTCTCTCTCTCTCTCTCTCTCTCTCTCTCTCTCTCTCTCTCTCTCTCTCTCCCTTTCTATCTCTCTCTTTATTTCTCTCCAGCTTTCAGTGGAGGAAACGCCTGACACATAGTTGGCAGCAGAGGAAGTGAAAGTCTAGCCATTCTCTAATGTCAAGGATGAATCAATAGTGTGTGTGTGTGTGTTTCTCTTGGATAAGGCCATGGCTGGCATCCCTGGCTACTTCCTGGTGTGTTCCTGTCCCAGCATCCTCAGGGGCAGAGACCTGGCAGAGGTTTTCCCCGCCTGTCCTGAGGTGGGTTCTGTGATTGCCTGTTAACCTGTGTCTGAGGCCAGTGTGATTGGCTGGCTCCCACAGCCCTTGTACATTGTCGTCCATTAGTCGTGATCAGCCATTAATCAATAACACAACTGTTTGCCGGACCAAATTCACCCGGTTGGGCTTGTGCCCCTATCTCATCTCCCTTCTCTCCTCCCTCCCCCTCTACCCTTTTTATGTGTGCCTTTGACAGACTGAACTAACCCCTCAACCCCTTCCACCCGCCCCCATCCACCTCCCCTCCAAACCGAGATACCACAGAGGGACCCTCTCAACGACCAGTCCCACCTCTTACAAAGGTGTCAGTGTGCGTTTTATCTGGGCTTTGGTGGATACATGTCACTGTATCGACTGATGGATGTATCTGGACATGCCTGCCGGAGTCGTTCATAGGCCACAAGTATGTGCTAATGAGTTGGAAGCAGACGTGAGTTCGCAGACATGTTAGTTTTTCCCCCGGTGCCCTGAGAGAACCCAGACATCGACCCTGACCCATCCTCCTATGGGTGGTGCTAGTGGTCCCTGGTATGTGCAGCCCTACCATAGTCACGACAGCAGCCAGTTGAGTGTTGGCCCTGCCTCTCTGTGACTGTGTTCAGCCTTGGGAAGAACCACCGCCTCCTCCTATCCCTCCTTCTGTTTCACTCTGACGGGACGCGAGATAGCGAAACACTGAATGTCCCAGTAAGCTGTGATCACTTGACACCACAGCAGACTGAACAGAGCTCTGGGTCCTTCTACAGACACACACACACACACACACACAAAGCTTACAAAGGGTATTAACGAAACACACAGACTTAACAAAGGCGAGCTGTATGCAGTAACTGGCCAGCTGGTCCAGGGAACACAGGGGATGGGAGTGTAAACCAGGAGAGTGTTTTAACTGGGACAGATCTGGGGTTACGAGGCCCTGGGTGGTACTTAGCAGAGAGGGGCTGGGGCTGGGGCTGGGGCTGGCATAGGCTGACATAGGCTGGCATAGGCTGGGGGTATGGAGGGGTTGGAGGTCTGGTAGGGACTGGGGGCCGGGCCTGGGGAAGGTGAAATGGGGGGCTGGTATGGGCTGTGGCTGGGGCTGTAAATGCTACTCTGCAGTTTATTTGGCCATAACAGGCTTATAGAGGGGAGCTGTCAGGCTGGACCGGGCTTTATGAGTAGACAAGGGGT